>NC_134357.1:123304120-123644120 GCF_048569485.1 Anomaloglossus baeobatrachus
TCAAACACTAGGGGGGTGGCTCATCAGTAGTCCCCAAGTTGAATCTCTGTACAAATATAACTGTGCATTTTTTCACAATTTTCAAACTAACATTTTTTTCACAATTGCGCATCAAAAGTTTGAATTAGGTTTTTCCCAAACAAAATATAAAGAAACCTAGTCTTGTGACATATCAAATGAAAGCCGGTACAGTTCTGAGAAATTATGCCTCTCCCACTTCATTATCTTATTTGTAGCCCGAGATAAAAAATGTAAAGCCATACAACGCCAAAATTCGCACTTTTTTCAAACTTTAAAAATCTGTAAAAAAATAACTGATTAAAAAAAAAAAATTCAAATCTTTTAATTTGTAATTAACTAAAGTTGTACTTCATATAGAAAAAAATAAAAACAATCTAAAGATGTCAGGTAAAAAAAAATTCATATTTAGATCACTTGATATGGAATGACCCATTGACGCTATCAATAGTAAAATATTTTAAAATATGATCACTTCGCGATCCCAACTTGAATTTTGGTACAGATGTGGCTAAGAGCATAGCAGACACGTGCAGTTTTGGAAATTTTTAAATGAAACCAATTTTTCATAAATACATTTTAAAGTTTTACGTTTGCATTTGCATGGGTAAAACATTAAGAGCTCTTCTCCACTTGCGTAAAAAAAAAAACCACAGCGATACTCGACTACAAATGTGAGTCGAGTGTCCTGTGTATGATCTGCGTGTGGTCTGCGTACGGTGTTTTGTTTTTTCTCACATAGCATCCGTATGACGTGCGAGCGTCATGCAAGTGCTATGTGAGTGTTTATGCAAGCAGCGTAGGACTGGCTACCGGAGGAATCTCTAGTAATACCAGGCCTGGCCGCGGTTACCTGCACTGAACTCCGGAGCTGTCACCTGAGCTCCAGAGTTCTGCCCGCTCTATTTGCAGCTGTGCTGAACTGAACAGCAATCTCCGGGGAATCAATCACTCGGCGATCGCTGTTCAGTCCAGGCTGCACTCCGGAGCTCAGGTGACAGCTCCAGAGTTCAGTTCATGTAACCGCGTCCAGGACTGGTATTACTGGAGATTCCTCCGGTAGCCAGTCCGATGCTGTATGCAAGTGTCAAGGATCCATGTGACATGCGTATGCCATCTGTATGACATTCGCATGCCACCCGTATTCTGATTTTTTTCTCGCTCCCATATGCTTGCATGGGGGGTGCGAGAGCGGAGACTCGGTGCAAATCGCAGCATGCTGCGATTTCACCGAGAGCACAAGACGTGTCGTATAAAACTAAGCTAGTGGACAATCGGATCACACTCGCACAGGAAAATCGCAAGTAGAGAAGAGCCCTAACAAAGATACTCTTGTGACATATCTAGTGAAAGCCTGTACAGTTCTGAGTATAATGGTGTTTATTTTGTCTCTCTATCTCATTTCTAGCCTGAGTTATGAGGAGAAATGTAAAGGCAGGCAATACAAAATTTCGCACTTTTTTCAAACTTTGAGAATCAATTAAAAAAAAAAAAATTCTATTATCAAATAACAAAATCTCAAAAGAATTAAAAATATAGAGGTAATAATCATTGGTTCACTTGACATGGAATGACCCACAGGAGACCTGACAGATTCCCTTTAAGGGGTTAATTCAAATTTCCTTGTTCCCATGCAGGAGAATAATGGATCGACTGCGGGTCTCCTGACTAAAGATTAGCGCCCCGTGCGCGGCCTGTGGAAATTTGGGTTCTGCGGGTTCAGCCAGACTTTAGATAAAGTTCTGTTCTGGTTCCGAACTTTACCCGAACCTCATTTGAAGTCATGATTGGGCAGTTCGGCTCTCCGCCCACATACAGCCAGCCATAAACACAGCACTTCAGGGGAGGGAGGAATTTTTTTTTCTTGTACACACTACATCCGATAACGCTAATTTTACCCTCAATGCGAACCAGTCAAAGACTGTGCTAAGAACCAAGCGCACCCGAGCACCCCGATTCTCACTCAAGTGGTTTGCATATGTTAAGCACCCAAACTCTGAACTCGAATACTGATTTTTTTTTTTAAGTCTGTATTCGATATGAACACCAAACTTTAAGTTCGGGTCCGCTCATCTGTACTCCTGACCCAAACTAACTGCATTACTAACAATATGCCTATGAAGTTCCTAACTGAGGTCATAAGACAAACATTGCAATTTGTATATAGACTGTGAGAAATATATATACCCAAACTCAGCCTTACTGTATGTTATCTTAATCTGTAACACAGCATCTATAGCAAGGTCATTCATCCAGTAATATTGGTGCATAAAAGGGTTGTCTGCATATGCATACCCTCAGCTTAATTAGGATGCCAGTACCCCCTCTATGTCGGTATTGCTACCTAAATAAATCATGTTCTCTTAAATAAAATATATACCTTTCTTTGCTTTCAATAGGTTTCACGTTGGGAAATGTTATTACTTGCACACAGATATTACAATGTAAAATCATACCACAATTAGAAAATTGCTTTCTGTCAGCAGGTTATATAAAAATTATTCTTTTAGTCTCATTTTAGTTGGTAAAACCTGCTGTGTATTATATAAATTACACAGATGTGTTTTTTACATTATTATAGGTTTCTGAGTGGTTTATTTACCATGTTACAGGTAGGAGGTAAAGTAAGAGAAGTAGTCATACTGCCTTACCATTAGCTCAGGCATTATCCCGTTGTGCGTCGCTCATTGCAAGAAATCTATACATTAGAATGTAGACAAAAATGTAACAACGGTATATTTCTTAAAAATAAAACATATTAAATAAAATTTTAATTTGTTATCTCATAACACACAATAGTAAGTTTGACAATTATGTTAATACAACTTTTTTCAATCGGATTCTAGTTGGTCATGTCAGATTATTTAGGTATCACAAACAGCAAATATATAATTTGTTTTCATCATATAATACAAAAAAAATCAATTCTTTGGACATTTTAAATCATTATTGCTTTGTTTCACTACAAGAGATAAATGAAAGGGTATTGGAAAATTTTATCTCAACTATTTAAAAAAATACATATTTTTCTGCATTTACATTGCCTTCAAAAAGATTCATATCCTATGAACGTTACCACATTTTTTTCATATTATATCCACAAACTTAAATGTATTTTATTGGGATTTTTTTGTGATATACCAACACAAACACCTTTTGCTGCAATCACTACTGCAAGTCTTTTGGGGTATAGTGGGATTTACACGCTACAATATCGTTAATGAATTATCGTCGGGGTCATGGTGTTTGTGACGCACATCCGGCGTCATTAACGATATCGCAGCGTGTAACACTTATGAGTGACCTTAAACGATCGCAAAAGCGGTTAAAATTGTTTGCCGCGGAGAGGTTGTCCTGAGACAAAAAATCGTTCTCTGCATATTAGCGATGTTGTTTGTCATTCCTGCGGCACCACACATCGCTGTGCGTGACACCGCAGGAGCGACGAACATCTCCTTACCTGCCTCCACCGGCAATGCGGAAGGAAGGAGGTGGGCGGGATATTACGTCCCACTCATCTCCGCCCCTCCGCTTCTATTGGATGCCTGCCATGTGACATCGCTGTGACACCACACGAACCGCCCCCTTAGAAAAGGAGGCGGTTCGCCGGGCAGAGCGACGTCGCAGGGCAGGTAAGTGCGTGTGACGGGGTTAAGCGAGGTTGTGCGGCACGGGCAGCGATTTGCCCGTGTCGCACAACCGATGGCGGCGGATACGATCGCTTGCGATCTTGCTAGCGAGATCGCAGCGTGTAAAGCCCGCTTATGTCTAGCTCAGTGAGATTGGATGGAGATCATTTCTGAACAGCAATTTTCAAGTCATAGCACAGATTGTCAATGTGATTTAGGTCTGGACTGACTGGGCCATTCAAACACATGAATATGTTTTGATCTAAACTATTCCATTGTAGCTCTGGTAGTAGGTTTAGAACCGTTGTCCTGCTGGAAGGTGAAACTACAGATCAGCATCAAGTCTTTTGCAGCCTTTAACAGGTTTCCTCTAGGATTTCCCTGTATTTAGCTCTATCTATCTTCCATTTAACTCTGACCAGCTTTCCTGTCCCTGCTGAAGAAAAGCCTCCCCACAGCATGACACTGCCACTACCATGTTTGACAGTGATCATTTCATTATGACATGCAGTCTTAGGCCTCCAACACACATATGTGAAACACGTGCGTGTTTGGTCCATTCCTGTATATACCAGAGACACGGACAAATGTGCACCAATGTTATGATATGTTTGAGGTCACACGTGCGTTATTCCATACGGTCCGTGTGTCCGTGTCCGTGATACGTATGTGTATCCGTTTTGCACGGAAGCATGTCCGTTTTCTGCACGGAACATGCACACACAGACCCAATAGAAGTCTATAGGTCCGTGAGCACACCTACGTGACACGGATACATCTCCGTATGCTCTGTGTACGTTTTGTGCTTTTTTCTAGCGATGTCGGTCATTCTCTCTTTTTCTGTGTATATCGGTCAATCTCCCTCAGTCCGTCGGTCGGTCTCTCTGTCTTGTCTGTCCCTCTCTCTCTCTGTCCATGTCAGTCAGTTTCCCCTCTCTCATACTCACCATTCCCCAATCACCGGCGCGGCGCTGCACAGCTGTTAAAAAAAACTCCGGCGGCTTTTACTATTTTGAAAAAGCCGGCCGCTCATTAATCAATCTCGTATTCCCTGCTTTCCCCGCCCACCGGCGCCTTTGATTGGTTGCAGTGAGACACGCCCCCATGCTGAGTGACAGCTGTCTCACTGCAACCAATCACAGCCGCCGTTGGGCGTGTCAATACCGAGCAGTAAAATAAATAAATAATTAATTTTAAAAAAACGACGTGCGGTTCCCCTCATTTTGATACCAGCCAGGGTAAAGTCAAATGGCTGAAGGCTGGTATTCTCAGGATGCGGAGCCCCACATTATGGGGAGCCCCCCAGCATAACAATATCAGCCAGCAGCCGCCCAGAATAGCCGCATCCATTAGATGCGACAGTACTGGGACTCTACTCGGCTCTTCCCGATTTGGCCAGGTGCGTTGGCAATCGGGGTAATAAGTAGTTAATGGCAACAGCCTATAGCTGCCACTAAGTCCAAGATTAATCATGTCTGGCGTCTCCCCGATATACCTTCCATGATTAATCTGTAAGTTACAGTAAATAAACACATACACCCGAAGAAATCCTTTATTTTGAATAATAAACACTAACAAATACCCTCGTTCACCACTTTATTAAGCCCAAAAATGCCATCAATGTCCGGCGTAATCCACGGAGGTCCCGCGTCGCTTCCAGCTCTGCTACATGAAGGTGACAAGAGCTGCAGAAGAACCCCGCTGCTCCTGTCAGCTCCACACAGCAACTGAGGTGAGAAGCGCGATCAGCAATGATGTCACTCAGGTTACTCGCGGCCACCGCTGGATCCTCCAACTGTGACTGCAAGTCGCCCGAGTGACAGCGATGAAGTAACAGGTGAGTTGCGGTCACGGGTGGAGGATCCAGCTAGCCGCGGGTAACCTGAGTGACAGCAGCGCTAATCGCGCTGCTCACTTTAGTGACTCAGGGGATTAGCAGTCACCAGTGAGGCCTTCACAGGTGACCGCTAATTAGTACGCGACACAGACAGAAGTTCACCCGAGTTCATTCTCATCGCGCGTCGCTGTCTGCTGTCAGCGGGTATGTATCAATGACATTGTGCATCACACACGGAACATTTCACACGGGCAACACACGGACATGTCACTTACGTATCTCACACACACACGGACATTGAACACACACACACGGCTAGCATACACAATTCCCCCAGCCCCCAGATGCCACACGTACCATAAAAACGGACTAAGAAACGGACCCGAAAAATGGAACATAACACACGTGCGTGTTTTTCACGGATGTGTGTTGGAGGCCCTTTTAGTGTTTTGCATTTAGCGCAAAAAGTTCTACTTTGATCTTATCTGACCATAATACTTTCTTCCACATGCTAGCTGTGTCTTCTACATAGCTTTTTGCAAACTGCAAACAAGATGTCTCATGGCCTGCTTTCAAAAATAGGTTTATTTTTGCCACTCTTCCTTTAAAGGGAACCTGTCACCAGTTTTTTCCACTATTAAACTAAAAGTATCACCTTCTGCAGCTCCTGGGCTGCATTTTATGAAGGTGCACCTTGTTCCCTGACTCCCCTTGCAGACCCCAAAAATAACTTCTAGCCGGATGGCCGTCCTCTTTTTGGGCTCTTGTCCCCCCTCCTGCCGCTGTTTGCCGTCCTCCTTTCTTGATTGACGTGGATGACGACTCTGTCATCATCCATGTTGCTCTTTCAAATCTCGCGCCTGTGCAGAGTCATGTTCGCTCACGCAGGTGCAGTTTGCTCTACCAAATCGCGGGCAAAGCAGAAAACATAGCTGCCCTCGCGCGCGCTGGTGAGCTATTTGCGCAGGCGCGAGATTATGGTCGGCGCTGTGCATGACGTCACTGTGACATCCTCGTACTCAACCTACCGTATTTTTCGGACCATAAGACGCACTTTTTTCCCCCCAAATGTTGGGGGAAAGTGGGGGGTGCGTCTTATGGTCTGAATGTGGCTGCGGGGAATGAGGGTGCTGCGGTACAGCGGGTCATCGGGGACACGAGCAGGCTGTAGCAGCGTGGCATGACCATGTGGACCCGCTCATTTAATATGCACGCCCATCCCCCGCCCATCATCCCTCAGCGCTGAAGCAGGCACTGACAGGTGGGCGGGATGATGGGCGGGGGATAAACAGCCGGCCCGCATGATCACCCCTGGCAACTACGGCCTGGAGTGATCATGTGCGGCTGTATTCACTGCCCCCCGCGCGTCATCATCAGCGCGTGGAGCAGTGAATCAGTGTACAGTACTCACCTTTCCCCTGCAGCATCGCTCGTTCTCCCGTCTGTGTCAGCGGCAGCGCCGCTGAGTGGAGCCATCCCCGTTACCTTGCTGTATCGCGATCATCTCCTGTGCCGTCGGCTGGGTTGAGACTAGCGGCGCGCACAGCGATGACGTCATCGCTGTGCGCACGTGTCCACACGCAGCCGCCACCGGCACAGACACAGGAGATGATCGCGATGCAGCAGGGTAACGGGGACGGCTCCTCTCAGTGGCGCTGCCGCTGACACAGACGGGAGAACAAGTGATGCTGCAGGAGAACGGGGACGGCTCCTCTCAGCGGCGCTGCCGCTGACACAGATGGGAGGACAAGTGATGCTGCAGGAGAACGGGGATGGCACCACTCAGCGGCGCTGCCGCTGACACAGACCGGAGGACGAGCGATGCTGCAGGGAGTGAGGTGAGCTGAGGTGAGTATGAACGTTTATTTTTTTTTTATGTGCCACAGGATGCGGCAATACACCAGGATGGGGGTATAATATGAGCAGGATGGGGGTATAATATGAGCAGGATGGGGTCATCTGAGCAGGATGGGGTCATCTGAGCAGGATGGGGTCATCTGAGCAGGATGGGGTCATCTGAGCAGGATGGGGTCATCTGAGCAGGATGGGGTCATCTGAGCAGGATGGGGTCATCTGAGCAGGATGGGGTCATCTGAGCAGGATGGGGTCATACGAGCAGGATGGGGTCATACGAGCAGGATGGGGTCATACGAGCAGGATGGGGTCATACGAGCAGGATGGGGTCATCTGAGGAGGATGGGGTCATATCAGCAGGATGGGCGCATATGCCATGATGGGTTATATAGCAGGATGCGGCCATATGGCAGGATGACGGTATATAGCAGGATGAGGGACATATACTGTATATACAAGGCAGGAGGATCATTACCAGGATGCGGCACCTTAGTAGAGAATTTGGGGACATTACCCCCATAACAGTGTAGGCAGCAGATCCTCGCCCCATAACAGTGTGTCATGACCACATTTTTTGCTTAAAATTTTATTTTCCTATTTTCCTCCTCTAAAACCAGGGTGCGTCTTATAGTCCGGTGCGTCTTATAGTCCGAAAAATACGGTAATCCTCGTGCCTGCGCATTTAGCGCACCGGCGCGCGAGGGCAGCTATGTTTTCTGCTCTGCCCGCGATATGGCAGAGCGAACTCCACCTGCGTGAGCGTACATCACTCTGCACAGGCTTGAGATTTGAAAGAGCAACGTGGATGATGACAGATGCGTCATCCACGTCAATCAAGAAAGGAGGACGGCGAACAGCGGCAGGAGGGGAGAGAGGAGCCGAAAAAGAGGACGCCCATCCGACTAGATCAGGTAATTAGCATACGTGGTAGTCAGCTTTTATAAAGTTATTTTTGGGGTCTGCAAGGGAAGTCAGGATGCAAGAATTCATAAAATGCAGCCCAGGAGCTGCAGAAGGTGATACTTTTAGTTTAATAGTGAAAAAACTGGTGACAGGTTCCCTTTAAAGGCTTTTGTGGACTTTATGACATTGTTGTCCTGTGGATAGATTTTCCCACCTGAGCTGTGGATCTTTGCAGCTTCTCCAGAGTGACCATGGGCCTCTTTGCTGCTTTTCTAATTAGTACTCTGCTTGCTTGGGATGTCATTTAGGTGGACGGCTAGGTCTTGGTAGGTTTGCAGTCGTGCCACACTCCTTCCATCTTTGGATTGAACAGTGCTCAGTGAGATGTTCAGAGCTTGGACTATATTTTTAACCTAATTGTGCATTACTTGTTTCCACATCTTTATCCCTGACGTGTCTGGTGTGTTCCTTGGTTTTCATGATGCTGTTTAATCCTTAATGTTCACAAACCAACTTCTGAGGCCTTCACAGAATTGTTGTAGTTATACTGAGAATAAATTACACATAGGTAGACTCAATATACTAATTAGGGGAATTCTGGTGGCAAATCTATAAGTATAATAAAGTATAAATATAATAAAACACCAAATTTTGAAGACATAATTAAGATCTCGTAGAATATTTACAGATTTTCTAAAACTCAGCAAAAACATCATTGGCATCGCTGCTGGTCAAAAATATGAGACATTTATTTACAGCAAATATTCATTTTTATTTTTGTTGGGTTTTTTATACTATAGATTTATATTGATTTTTCAATTTATTAAAGTTAACAAACAAGCAAACAGATAATGTTCAATGGAAATAGCTGCAATCAAATGAGAAGACTTACAATATTGCTCCCAATTGTTGGTCTGAATTGCAGAAATTGGCACTGTGGGCCGAGCAAACAACATTGGTGACAAAGACAAAAAATAGTTACAATCCAAATGGTTACTCATAGTTGCCTGTAGTTGGGACACACAAGCAAATCTCTCTAGAGATAGAATGGATTCATTTATTTTGTCTATTAAACATGCAGAGGGAAGGGATAGTAGAGGGGCAATGGGGCAAGACTAGAAGTAGGAGTGGTATGACAAGGAGAGGTACCAAAGAGATAACTGGGGAGGGGATCACTTCATAAAAACAGTTTGTGGCGCTATATTGCCTGACATCTGATAGGCATGTAGTGAGTATGATAAAAAATAGTGTGGCTAGTATATTCAGCCCAGGGAGCCTGGCTCTGCTCAAACCTGGCCAACTTGTATGTTTTTCATTGATCATATAAGACGAACGGTAACTCTCTACTTTAATGAAGTTTAGGTGTAGGCGGTAGTTTGCTTAGTTGATAGAAATACAAAAAAAATAAGAGTTTGGGGTTGACTGGGGACTTCTTAGATACATTTGTTTAGTAAGTCTTCCTAAATATTCTTGAGTAAATCATCGCTAGTAACAGAGAGAAAAATAACGTAAACTCTGATACACAGTCTACACTCAGTTGGGCAGAGCCACCAGGTGGGATGCATGATTCTCATTACCTGACAGCCCCTAAAACATTGAGGAGGGTAATTATGAACAGCCCTCGTTATTCTGGCCGGAGTTAGGTACCACAGCCTCTGGACCTTGTAATTGGTTTAGAGCATCAAGATGACAACCCCTTCTCATTACCTGTTTGGCACAATTAAAATAAAAAAAGCTTGTACTCACCTCCCGTGTGGTGGCATTCCAGCATTGATGGGCGCTCGTGTCCTGGGGCTTAAGTGAGGTTGTTACGTCATGCAAGCCTCGGATCCAATTACCGCCAGCTTTGCTCTCCCCGACTTCAGATATATAAGTAATTGTTACAACTGAGCCTTTCCACCTAGACAGGAATGAACGAACCAGGAGAGATGCATTACCTGTAATCAACAGGTCCCCTGTCAGATTAGAAAAAGTGCTAAATTTGAACCTGATTTAGCCCTGTCTGACCGTGGAGGTTGGCACCCTAAGATTATGAAATGGCACACCAACTAACTGTCAGCTGAGTGACCTTAACTGCACCCTCAACTATAAACAACGTGTTACAATAAACAACAATTAACATAAAAGAAGTGTACACAGGCAGACAGTGAGACACAGGGTAAAAACATGTTAACACAGACGTACAGGGAAGCAAAAGAAACTAAAAAGACTTACGGACTAAGTGGAAATCCCTCAAATCCCAAACATAAAAGAAAGAGAAGAATACTGGTAAGGGAAACACACAGACACACCACAGGGAAAGCCATAGTGATTATTCAGCAAAATTATCCTCAACTGGAAAGCTAGGATTCCAAACATCCATCTATCCAGGAATATAGGTAGCACTGAATGCATGTGCATGGTGAATATAAATAGCCCCTCAGATTAAATTTTGCAAAGGATGTATGAATCAAGCTGCATACAAGGTTATCCTGGAAAAACAGTTGCTTCCTTCTGCTCAGGCAATGTTCCCGAAATCTGAGGACTGTTTTTTTTCAGCAGGACAATGCGCCACACAGCTAGGTCAATCAATGTGTGGATGAAGGACCACCACACCAAAACCTTGTCATGGCCAGCCCAATATCCAGACCTGAACCCCATTGAAAACCTCTGGAATGTAATCGAGAGGAAGATGGATAGTCACAAGCCATTAAACAAAGAAGAACTGCTTACATTTTTGCACCAGGAGTGACATAAGGTCACCCAAAAGCAGTGTGAAAGACTGGTGGAAAGCATGCCAAGACGAATGAAAGCTGTGATTAAAAATCATGGTTATTCCACAAAATATTGATTTCTGAACTCTTCCTGAGTAGAGGTGAGCGGATCGGTTATAATCCGGGTCCGGCGGATCCGGATCGGGTTGCCGCAGAAGTCCGGATCCGATCCGGAATCCGCCTCCATGTAAATCAATGGGGAGGCGGATCTGGGATGAGAGAGAGAGAGAGAATGAGAGAGAGAGAATGAGAGAGAGAGAACGAGAGAGAGAGAACGAGAGAGAGAGAACGGAGAATGAGAGAGAGAGAACGAGAGAGAGAACGATAGAGAGAACGAGAGAGAGAATGAGAGAGAGAGAGAGAACGAGAGAGAGAGAGAACGGGAGAGAGAGAGAACGGGAGAGAGAGAGAACGGGAGAGAGAGAGAACGAGAGAGAGAGAGAACGAGAGAGAGAGAGAACGAGAGAGAGAGAGACAGAGACAAAAAAAAAAAACACGGATCCGGATCGTGCACCCGAATCCCGGCTTGCATTATTTGAGGTCTGAAAGCAATGCATTTTTTTTGTTATTTTGATCATTTCTCATTTTCAGAAAATAAATACAAAATGTATTGCTTGGAAATTTGTCAGTAGTTTATAGAATAAAAGAACAATTTAAATTTTACTCAAAAATATACCTATAAAGAGAAAAATCAGAAAAACTGACAATTTTGCTGTATGTTAGGTCATGGGAGAAGGAATTTTTCAACTAAGCCTCACTGTAGGTGTCTTTTTACTTTGATTAAGCTTGTGACCTAAGCATTGGGTTGATAAAATAGATACTGTATATACAATACAGACCAAAAGTTTAGACACACCTCATTGAAAGAGTTTTCTTTATTTTCATGACTCTGAAAATTGTAGATTCACATTGAAGGCAGCAAAACTATGAATTAACACATGTGGAATGAAATACTTAACAAAAAAGTGTGAAACAACTGAAAATATGTCTTATATTCTAGGTTCTTCAAAGTAGCCACCTTTTGTTTTGAATACTGCTTTGCACACTCTTGGCATTCTCTTGATGAGCTTCAAAAGGTAGTCACCAGAAATGGTCTTCCAACAGTCTTGAAGGAGTTCCCACAGATGCTTAGCACTTGTTGGCACTTTTGACTTCACTCTGCGGTCCAGCTCACCACAAACCATCTCGATTGGGTTCAGGTCTGGTGACTGTTGAGGCCAGGCCATCTGGCGTAGCACCCCATCACTCTCCTTCTTAGTCAAATAGCCCTTACACAGCCTGGAGGTGTGTTTGGGGTCATTGTCCTGTTGAAAAATAAATGATGGTAAAACTAAATGCAAACCGGATGGAATAACATGCCGCTGCAAGATGCTGTCGTAGCCATGCTGGTTCAGTGTGCCTTCAATTTTGGATAAATCCCCAACAGTGTCACCAACAAAGCACCCCCACACCATAAAACCTCCTCCTCCATGCTACACGGTGGGAACCAGGCATGTAGAGTCCATCCGTTCACCTTTTCTGCGTCGCACAAAGACACGGTGGTTGGATCCAAAGATCTCAAATTTGGACTCATCACACCAAAGCACAGATTTCCCCTGGTCTCATGTCCATTCCTTGTGTTCTTTAACCCAAACAAGTCTCTTCTGCTTGTTGCTTGTCCTTAGCAGTGGTGTCCTAGCAGCTATTTTACCATGAAGGCCTGCTTCACAAAGTCTCCTCTTAACACTAGAAGTCCCTGAGAGGGGTCATTTAACATTTCTACCTTTGGAACCCAGAAACGGGTCGAATGACCTGAAGGATTTTAGCTAACATCCTATAATCACCGTCTTTTGTTCTGTAATTAAGGCCATTACTGTCGCACCACAGGAGGTTGTTGTTTTCCATTGAGTTTAGCCATTTAGTTTCTAGTTAGCTCTATTCAGTTTGGACTAAGGGTCATTTGACCCTCTTTCGGGACTTCAGGGGGGAGCTCAAAATTTCTTGGACTTCTAGTGTTAACAGTTGTTCTAGAGATGTGTCTGCTGCTAGAAATCTGTGTGGCATTGACTTGGTCTCTAATCTGAGCTGCTGTTAACCTGCGATTTCTGAATCTGATGACTCAGATAATCTTATCCTTCGCAGCAGAGGTGACTCTTGATCTTCCTTTCCTGGGGCGGTTCTCATGTGAGCCAGTTTCTTTGTAGCGTTTGATGATTTTTGCCACTGCACTTGGGGACATTTTCAAAGTTTTCCCAATTTTTCGGACTGACTGACCTTCATTTCTTAAAGTAATGATGGCCACTCGTTTTCTTTACTTGGCTGCTTTTTCTTGCCATAATACAAATTCTAACACTCTATTCAGTAGGACTATCAGCTGTGTATCCACCAGACTTCTGCACAACACAACTGATGGTCCCAACCCCATTTATAAGGCAAGAAATCCCACTTATTAAACCTGACAGGGCACACCTGTGACATGAAAACTATTTCCGGTGACTACCTCTTGAAGCTCATCAAGAGAATGCCAAGAGTGTGCAAAGCAGTAATCAAAGCAAAAGGTGGCTACTTTGAACAACTTAGAATATAAGACATATTTTCAGTTGTTTCATAATTGTTTTGTTAAGTATTTCATTCCACATGTGTTAATTCATAGTTTTGATGCCTTCAATGTGAATCTACATTTTCCAGAGTCATGAAAATAAAGAAAACTGTTTGAATGAGAAGGTGTGTCCAAACTTTTGGTCTGTACTGTATGTGGGTTTTGAGAAGAACTTATTGATGTTGTGAAAGTAGAGTACGAAAAGCCATTGGCTCAAAGTAGAGATTAGTGATTGGTGTGGTAGTGGAGGTGGGTTAGAAAACTCACTGTATATACTTTGGGCTCGAAGATGCAGTTGGAGTTGCCATGTAGGACAGTGGTACCCTGGGCATGTTCAGCTACAATTTTAATAGAAGAAACAAGAAGGCAGATTTCCAAGTGTATAGCCATTGTATGATATAATAGTGACTATTTCATATTCTGAAAACCTCTAAGAAGTAGAGGTTTTCAGAATATATATCCACCTATAAATACACCTATGATTTTTTTATGAGGGTTGGCGGCATTGAAGAGTGGGGCAGGTTTCTTGAAGACTCACCACATGAAGCTGCAGGCTTCTCTAAATTCTGAAGTCTTCAACGCATTTGTGTGGACAGATAATTCAGCACACAGTGTGGGATACAACTGTTAATGTGGAATATGAGGGAACTATGAGTGCAGCACATACAAAGTTAGGTGGGCAAGTACCCCGAGAGCACCATTGGTGAAGAATATGGACTGGGCTTGCATGGTAAAAAAAAATTGCAGGGAGAGGAGACAAACAGTAGAAAACACAAAATAACTAAGTGCAGCCAATATTTTTAAGCCAACACTCTCATATTATAAACCCACCAACCCTTTCTCCTTTGCCCCAATGAAACAAAGAAGAAATTACTTTCTTATGTTGTCTAGTTATGATGTAGGTTGTCATTTTCTGGATGAAATATCAGGGAATAATGAATAACGTTTTGCTAAGAAAAAGCAATGTTTTCAAATTGCAAATCAGAAAAGATATGATACACACAAGGCAGAGAACACATAGAATTATGTTCCATACCACTGTACTATATGGTCCAGGACACAATGATGGAATAAATAGAATGACTCATGTTCTGTGTGAAAACAGAAGCATGTTTTATGAAGCAGATAGTCAAGGCACACCCAAGGGAAAAGTGGTTTTGACAGCCTGCGATCCCACAACTGTTAAATTGGGAAAGTGTCAGAGAAAATAATTTGAAAACATTGAAATAATAAAAAAGTTGACATGATGTATACAAAGCCATTAGGCGAATACATGCATGTTTTTGTGCAATTTAAGGAAGGGAGGGTGGTTTCTGCCACCAGCTTAGCTGGCATCTGGAGATTATTATCTTTGGCTGCACAATGTCCAGATTCCATAACAGCACCTAGTTTACTATAAAGTATGGCAAATCCAGGCCAAATATGCGGGGCTGCTGATAAGTCTTTGGCTTGAACCAGAAAGAAACGAGATAGCATGATGAAACTTTACATTTATTGCACATACTCTCCACTGAACAACACACTTCTTACATCGGTATTCAAAGTTCTGTAAGCCTACCAAAAAGAAGGATTTCGGTTGTGCCTCAAACCAGGCATCTGTAGCAGCCATGGCATCAGAAATGGTGTGAAATTTGCTAGCCTTGAGGTGTTTCTTCAGGTTTGGAAACAGATGATAGTCAGAGGGAGCTAGATCTGGGGAAGAAGGTGGGTGGTCAACCAGTTGGAAACCCAGCTCTGCCAGTTTTGCCGTGGTCAGTTGTGCAGTGTAAGCGAAGGCGTTAACTTGCAGGAACAAGATTCCTTTTAACAGTTTGCCGCACCTTTTGGTCTTCAGAGCTGCCTTCAATTGGACCAAAAGTTCAATGTAACACCTTGCATTGATGGTGGAACCCTTTTTAAGGTAATCCACTAGCAGCACACCCTCCTTATCACAGAACATAGATACCATCACCTTTGTGGCTGATTTTTGCACCCTCAACTTCTTTGCATGAGAACCACTGTGCCTCTACTCTTTTGACTGCTCCTTGTTTTCAGGGTCATACAAATAAATCCAGGTCTATGAGGTTGTGCACAGCATCGACGATTTTTGTAACAACAACCACTCTCGGTCGTACAGGACGTTCCTCATCATTGGTGCTGAAGTGGCCCGTTTTAAATTTGGTAGCCGAGTTTTTAACTGTGGAATATGAAGGGCATTGATTCCCCAATGTGTGCGATATATCACCATAAATATCCTTTTTGGCCTTTCCTTGCAGAAACAAGAATTTTATCACTCTTCTGCTCTCAGTTGCTGTGAATATTGCATTAGACTCCACCATTTTGTTTTCCCACACACGTTGAACACTTTTGCCATAACGAACACAAAATTTTGAAAACATATATTAGACACAGAAGACTTTTATGTGATGTAGCATTCGTTACCATAGAAACAAAAAAAGATCACACAGCCAAGGACTTATCATCAGCCCCTTGTACACATGAAGCTCATGGTCCTTATGTGCCACTTGTACTTGTTATAGATTTGCAGCACTTTCTGGTAAGTCACATGCGGCTTTAGAACTCACTTTGAAGTGGAAAGTAATTCATTAGGCTTTATTCATACATTAGTATTGTTGATTTGTATCTCATCAGTATTTGCATGCCAAAACCAGAAGTGTCTCCAAACACAGAACAGGTGTCAATCTGACAATCACAATTTTCCTCTCTAAAGGGGGCTTTACATGCAGCGATATCGCTAGCGTAATCGCTTGCGAGCGTACCCGCCCCCGTCATTTGTGCATCATGGGCAAATCGCTGCCCATCGCGCACAATATCGTTAGGAGCCGTCACATGGACTTACCTGCCTAGCGATGTCGCTGTGGCCGGCGAACCGCCTCCTTTCTAAGGGGGCGGTTCGTTCGGCATCACAGCGGCATCACTAAGCGGCCGCCCAATAGAAGCGGAGGGGCGTAGATGAGCGGCCGTAACATCCCGCCCACCTCCTTCCTTCCTCATTGGGGGCAGCCACAGGTAAGCTGTAGTTCGTCATTCCTGAGGTGTCACACATAGTGTGTTGCCTCGGGAACGACGAACAACCTGCGTCCTCAACAATCAACGATTTTTTGAAAATGAACGACGTGTCAACAATGGGTGATGTGGTGAGTATTTTCCATCGTTAACGGCCGCTCGTTGGTGTCACGCGCAACAACGACGCTAACGATGTCGGATGTACGTCGCGGAATCCGTGACCCCGGCGATATATCGTTAGATACGTCGTTGCGTGTAACGGGGCCTTTAGATCCACTTTGATCACACAACCACTGATGTAAAATACTAACCAAATACTCACATGTGTATGAGGCCTTACATTGAGGCTGCCCACATAGTAACAACAAATTACTGACATTTTTTTGAAAATAAAAATAGTTTTCAATAATGTTCAGAACTGAAAATCCTAAAATAGTGACAACAAGAATTACATGTTTACCGTCTTTTAAATTATTTTTAACTATCATGCTATTTAAGTCTTAAAGCTTCCATAAGTAAGAAGATGGACATATTGCCCATGTTCCTCCTTAAAGACCCTAATGGTATTGTTATGATATGTTTCTGATCAAGAGGTAAAATAGGGCCCAGTGTGTGAGAGAAGCAGACCTAAGGTCTGGTTAGTGGCATGATTTGGGTGACCCTAGAAGGAGAGTGGATCGAGGCCATGAATAGCAAGATCCTATGTAAAGAGAGAAGGAGAGAGAGTTGATCGAGGTTCAGAGTGATCTATTGGAGAAGAGTCAGAGAATTGACCAAAAATGAGAGTGACCAACAGGAGATGGACCCTGGAAAAGGATGTCTAGCAGTATGGCCCCGAGTTTCTAACCTTTAAGGTAATGGGCCTGTACCGAACAGAAGCGTGAGACAAAGTGAGTGCCCCGGGCAAAAGTTACCTAAGCATCAGAGAGCTAGAGACTAAAGTGTGATTTACATGCTGCGACATCGCTAGTGATAGCTAGCGATGTCGTGTGCAATAGCACCCGCCCACATCGCTGTTTCGTCATGGGGGTGATCGCTGTCGTAGTGAACAATATCGCTACAGCAGCGTCACACGCACATATCTACTTAGCGACATCGCTGGTGACACCGAACAATCTCTCCTTTAAGGGGGAGGTTCGTTCGGCGTCACAGCGGCGTCACTAAGCGGCCGCCCAATAGCAGAGGAGGTATTATATAATAGACACTGCACTCTCTTGTTGATAAAATGAAGACAAAAAGTTTTTTTTCTTTGCAGAAAAGTGATTATTTATTTGATGGCGACAAAAGATGGTGAACGTTTCGGCCCAACGGCCTTTATCATGTATAGTCGCTGTGAAGTGAGAAATAAAGAAATCAATATTTACATATATTACATAATATACAACTATATACAATAGATACCATGTCTGAGCGTATTATAAAGTATGCATGGCTCACAGTATATCACAGTTACAGTCAGAATATAGGGGTAATACATTCTCGCATACCTCCACAAGAGGGCTGTTTCAGAAGAGAAGAAAATAATGGAGCTGGATGGAAGGAGTACCACCAAGAATAGTTTATGATACAAGATTTTCCAGAGGATGAAGTCTGCAGAGGAAGGATATGTGTTAATTGATTATATTATTTTTTTTTTTTATATATATATATTTTTTAAAAAAATCCATTCAAGGTGAATGTAAAGAAGATCTATTCAATCACTGCTCCCTATTGTTTGCGATATTCACCCCTTGAAACCGCCAGTGCTCCAACAATCCCATATAACACTGATTGAAATATTATTCATAAAATCAATGATAAAGGTTCCTTATCTGTATACACAATAAACTTGTCATTTATAATCAATTAACACATATCCTTCCTCTGCAGACTTCATCCTCTGGAAAATCTTGTATCATAAACTATTCTTGGTGGTACTCCTTCCATCCTGCTCCATTATTTTCTTCTCTTCTGAAACAGCCTTATTGTGGAGGTATGCGAGAATGTATTACCCCTATATTCTGACTGTAACTGTGATATACTGTGAGCCATGCATACTTTATAATACGCTCAGACATGGTATCTATTGTATATAGTTGTATATTATGTAATATATGTAAATATTGATTTCTTTATTTCTCACTTCACAGCGACTATACATGATAAAGGCCGTTGGGCCGAAACGTTCACCATCTTTTGTCGCCATCAAATAAATAATCACTTTTCTGCAAAGAAAAAAAACTTTTTGTCTTCACAAGAGAGTGCAGTGTCTATTATATAATACGTTCTGGGACTATTGACCCCACACTAGCACCTCTAATGAAACCATACTCTAGCTGAGTGCACACCAATACCCTATAACTCTAATAGCAGAGGAGGGGCGGAGATGAGCGGCCGGAACATGCCGCCCGCCTCCACCTCATTGCCGGTGGACGCAGGTAAGGAGATGTTCGTCGCTCCTGTGGTGTCACACATAGCGATGTGTGATGCCGCAGGAACGACGAACAACCAGCGGCATGCACCACCAATGATATTATGAATAGGAGTGACATGTCAACGATTTTTGACGTTTTTGCGATCGTTGATCGTCGCTCCTAGCTGTTACACGCTGCGATGTCGCTACTGACACCGGATGTGCATCACAAACACCGTGACCCCGATGATATATCGTTAGCGATGTCGCAGCGTGTAAAGCACCCTTAAGTTCGGCCATATTGACAAATCCACTACTTTAGGCCTTTTTCACACATCCGTGCAAAAAAAATACATTTTGCAATCCGTGGTGTAGGTGCGTAGGTGCGTGTCCGTGTGTGTGTTCAGCGTGTGCTGTCAGTGTGCTATCCGAGTGACATCCACATAGTGCACTGACAGCATGAATTTCTATACTTACCTGTCCATGGTGCTGCTGTGTCCAGTGCTGCTGCTGCTGCCTACAGTCTGAGGTGCAGTGAATATGCATTAACATAATGAAAAATTCAAAAGCAATAAAAAGAAACCCTGTATCACAGAATAAATTAATTTTATATATATATATATATATATATATATATATATATATATATACAGAGAGAGAGAGATAAGAATCAATTAAAGGGGGCTTTACACAGAGCGACATCGCTAGCAATATCGCTAGCGATGGCACCCACCCCCCGTCGTTTGTGCGTCATGGGCAAATCGCTGCCCGTGGCGCATAATCTCGCTTGTCCGTGTCACACGTACAGCCCTCCCTAACGACGTCGCTTTGGGCGGTGAAAAACCTCGCCTGAAAGGGGGAGGTTTGTTTGACGTCACAGCGACGTCACAGCGACGTCACAGAGCGGGCCGCCAATAGAAGCGGAAGGGCGGAGAGCAGCCGCATCGCCGTCACTCCCACCTTGGTGCTCGTTGAGGACACAGGTACGCTGTAGTTCGTCATTCCCGAGGTGTCACACATAGCGATGTGTGCTGCCTCATGAACAACGAACAACCTGCGTCCTCAACAACAACCAACGATTTTTAGAAAACGAACGACGTGTCAACGATGGACGATTTGGTGAGTATTTTCCATGGTTAACGGCCGCTCGTTGGTGTCACACGCAACGACGTCACTAACGATGCCAGCTGTGCGTCACGGAATCCATGACCCCAATGTGACGCCCTGGACTATCCAGGTCGTCCCAGGTAGACACAACAACACTACATACACCCCTTCCCAGTTAGGTAACAGCAGTCAAACTAAAAGCCTTGTCACCACCCTCCAGGTTTGATGTCCACACCAGAGGGGTGGAGCCAGGTGGTTGGCTCCACCCACCGAGGAGTTCACAGGCCTGGAGGCGGGAAAACAGAGAAGTTGAAGTCTAGCTCAGGCTTGGGAAGAGTCAAGTTCAAATCCAGAAGCAGACCTGTGCTCAGGCCTGCCAAAGACTACTTCGGTGGCTGGGTTGGAGGCCAGTCACCATTGGCAAGGAGGCAGACAGTAGTGGCCGCCTGCAGGAGACCGGGAAGATGACCGGTGGAACCGTAAGGGACCGGGACAGCTCCCCAAACCGGGAAGCCATCTGGATACCGGAGCACCAGGCAGGGTACTCAGACCCTGGACTAGGCTAGAAGCCACCACCATAGTCAAATTAACTGATTGCGGTCTGGACCTCAGGGGTCCCGATTGAAGGCATCAGCCCAACCATTTCGGATAAGTGCCACCGCCAAGGGCCAGAGATCCAAAGGACCAGCGTCTGCTGGCAAACAGGCTCCTACGACAGATACACGTCGGGGAGCGGACTACCGGTGCCTAGGCACAGGAGTCAAGATTCACATACAGAGGTGCAGGAGAAAGGCGGACATTACCAACCTAATCTGGGAAAAGCTGCAGCCGGCTGCGGGCCCCATTCATCAATCCGTTTGGTTTACCAGTGACTCCAGTGTCTTGTGTCAGAGTGAGTACACCAGTGCCATCCGGCACCGCGCCGCGCTGCACCGCAACACTACACCCTGCACCCGGGCCCCGGCCCACCGGACCCCGGGACTAACATCCCCTACCCACGGAGGGGTCAGCATCTAGCTGCGCTACTACACCGCTCCCGGGGGCCCCCACACCTTTACCGCAGCGGTGGTGTCTACAATCACCACAACCCGTGGGTGGCGTCACGAACTATCACTTCAAACCAAACACCCAAATCCCCGCGTGTAGCGCCAACTCCCTTGCAGAGCGACGTGACCCCCGGGTCCGTGAGAGGCTTGAGCCACCACCTGCAGTACGAGAACGGATCCGAGCAGCTCGGCGGTCGCGGCCGAGCCCGCGGGGCGGTACACATCGACTCTTCTGGCGCTGTGAACAGGATTGAGCCAGTCCACTTACCAGTGGAAGTGCACCTTGAATTCCCCGTCAGCGGCGTCCCGCTGAAAAATTTGAGAATCCGCCATCTTTGGCACGAGGAGTTCCCACCCGAGCCGTCTTCCCTGAGCAGAAAAGGCGCGAAAAGTGAGGCCCCACCCCCGAGAGCAGAGCAAAAAGCTAGAGAAGTGCTCGGAAAAGACCAAGGCGGCGGGTAAGGACTGTTTGCCATGTATGACCGTATGGATAAAGGGCACGGACGCCAGGACCCCGCCACCCATCTTGTTCCTAAAACCCGAGCATACAGCATGTCTGCCCCGTCCGAGAGGCCCGAATTCCCAGAGCCCGCACCCGGAACATTGGCGTGGGTGGAGGCCCGGACGACCCTCATGTGCTGCCGGCTGCAGGTCCAGGTGAGGTACCTGATGGAGCAATGGGCGGCCAAGATGGCCGCGGCCGTGCGGGCACGCGAGATGGGGGGGAATTTGGAGGAGAGGGCGAGCGACCCACGCCCTATGTCCTTGAGGGACCGGCCGCTGCGGCTGAGAGACCTGGTCTGCCCCCAATTCTCCTGTCGCCCCCTCCGCTGCCCGTATCGGTCGCTGCCGCTTCCCCGCTTTGTCTGCCGCCGGTGTCCAGGTTTGATGTCCACACCAGGGGGGGTGGAGCCAGGTGGTTGGCTCCACCCACTGAGGAGTTCACAGGCCTGGAGGCGGAAAAACAGAGGAGTTGAAGTCTAGCTCAGGCTCGGGAAGAGTCAAGTTCAAGTCCAGAAGCAGACCTGTGCTCAGGCCTGCCAAAGACTACTCCGGTGGCTGGGTTGGAGCCCAGTCACCATTGGCAAGGAGGCAGACGGTAGTGGCCGCCTGCAGGAGACCGGGAAGACGACCGGTGGAACCGTAAGGGACCGGGACAGGGTAGTAACCCACCGCAACCGAACCGGGGAGCCAACTGGATACCGGGGCACCAGGCAGGGTACTCAGACACCGAACTAGGCTAGAAGCCACCACCATAGTCAAATTAACTGATTGCGGTCTGGACCTCAGGGGTTCATTCCCACCTAAGTCCCGATTGAAGGCAACAGCCCAACCATTCCGGATAAGTGCCACCGCCAAGGGCCAGAGATCCAGAGAGATTTTATGGTACATTTTCTTGTTACCCTTCTGAAAATGCTAAATTGTATGGCTAAAGTAGCATTTTTGAGGGAAAAAGTTAAATTTCATTTTTTCCTTCCCCATTGCTTTAGTTCCTGTAAGCACCTAAAAGGTTAATAAACTTCCTGGATGTGGTTTTGTGCCATTTGAGGGTGCAGTTTTTAGGATGGTGTAACTTTTGGGTAGTGTCTGTTACCTAGGCCTCTTAAAGACAGTTCAAATATGATGTGGTCCCTAAAAAAATGGTTTTGTAAATTTTGTTGGAAAAATGAGAAGTTGCTGATAAACTTTGAACCCTTGTAACAAAAAAAAATGATGCTTCAAAAATTACACTGATGTAACGTAGACATGTGGGATATATTATTTATTAACTATTTTGTGTCACAGAGCTCTCTGGTTTAAGAGCATAAAAATTCAGTTTGAAAATTGCAATATTTTCAAAATTTTCTCCAAATTTCCAATATAAAATAAACGCAAAAAATAGCAGCCTAAATTTACAACTATCATGAAGAACAACCTGTCATGAAAATAAAATATAAGAATCACCGGGATCTGTTGAAGCGTTGCAGAGTTATAACCTGTCAAAGTGACACTAGTCAGAATTACAAAAAATGGCCTGGTAATTAAGGTGAAAAACGGGGTCGGGGGTGAAGGGGTTACTGGAAAAGGCAAAAGACTATAACAAGGAACTGTATTTTTGCTTTATCGACTACAGCAAAGCCTTTGGCTATGTTCACACACTGCATCTTTTCTTAACCACAAAGATGCAGCGTGTTTGTCCCCAAAAAACGCACCAGCGGCAAAAACGCATTAAAAAACACATGCGTTTTTACTGCATTTTGCCAAATGTGTTTTTTAAGTTACATCTATTGACTGGAAGGGCTCAAAAACGCAAAAAGAAATTGACCTGCTGCATCTTGGCTGAATCTTCAAAAACTCGGCAAAGATGCAGACCAAAAAAAGACGCACAGCAAGATAGAAATCTCATAGCCTTTGCTGGGAGAAGGAAATGCATGCATTTAGGTGCATCTTTGTGACCTCAAAAATGCACTAAAAACACAGTTAGGGTATGTGCGCACACAGAAGTTTTTTTCTTGAGCAAAAAATGCACCATCTGGCCGAAACAACGCAGCAAAAAAGCAGTGTGCGCACAGGGCCTAAAAGATGCAGTGTGTGAACATAGCATTCAATTGTGTTGATCACCAGAAACTCTGGAATACTCTGAAGGACATGGGTGTACCAAACCATCTGATCAGCCTCATTAGGAACCTTTAGGCTATGTGTCCACGTTGCTTTTTACCTGCTTTTTTGCTGCTTTTTCAACTGCAGCGTTTAATGCCAAAATGCATGTGTTCTGCTTTTCAAGCATAGTCTATGGGAATTGGGTTTCTTATGCACACTATGCTGTTCAAAATGCTGCCTTTTTGTGGCAAAAATTTGGGCAAAAACTCTGCTTTTCAAAGACGCAACATGTCAATTGTTTTTGCTATTTGCGTTTTGAACTTCAAAGCAGAGTTTTTGCCCAAATTTCTGCCACAAAAAGGCACCTTTTTGAACAGCATAGTGCGCACAAGAAACCCAAATTCCCATAGACTATGCTTGAAAAGCAGAACACATCCATTTTGGCATTTAGGCTATGTGCGCACGTGTGCGCTCTGCACCGCACCGAAAAGGTGCGCTTCAGAGCGCAGCTGAAAAGCTGCATTCTGAAGCGCATGGCGCCGGCGAGAACGTGCGCTCTGCCTGCAGCTCCTGCCATAGACAGAGCAGGGGCTGCCGGCAAAGCGCACGGAAGAAGTGACATGTCACTTCTTAGAACGCAGCGAATCGGGCAGCAGCCGAAGCGCTGCGTTCTAATATGCCACGTGCGCACGGCCCCTGCACAATCTCCATAGATTGTGCAGGGGACGCAGGACGCATGCAGTTACGCTGCGCTACAAAGCGCAGCGTAACTGCATGAATTACGCACACGTGCACACATAGCCTAAACGCTGCAGTTGAAAAAGCAGCAAAAAAGCAGGTAAAAAGCAACGTGGACACATAGCCTTACATCGACCAAATAGCAACAGTTTGAATGGAACACGGTGATACGGAATGGTTCAAAGTAAAGCGAGGCATTTGAAGAGGATGCATTCTGTCACCATTTCTCTTCAATTTATATGCAGAACCTATTTTCAGGAAGGCTGGACTTGCCGGGAAAAAAAAAAGGAATCAAAACTGGTGGACAAATCGTCAGCTATCTTAAATACGCAGATGAAACAACATTGATAATAACAAGCATAGATAGAACAAAGGACTAATGGAGTGTCAAGAAGGAAAACTCAAATATAGGACTCCTACGCAATACATAGAAGGCAAAGATATTGACTACTGCATAAGGAGTGGAAAAAAATCAAAGATATTGACTACTGCCAGGTATGACTGGGAGACATTTGAGATGGATGGCAACAAACTGAAAATTGTAAAGGACTTCAACCTACTTGGATAGATGATCCCTCAAGATGCAGCAATGACAACGGAAGTCAAAAGGAGAATAGTTATGGGCAAATCAACAATGAAGTCATAGGACAAGACCCTCAAATTGAGAAATATTTCACTGGTGATGAAGACACGACTCGTACATAGTCTGGTCTTTTCTGTAGTAATATCACGCGCCCACAGGGTTGGGGGTTATTCGTCACCGAGCCACGGTGCTTCTCCTGGGACACCGCGGTGGCCTTGCCCGGCTCCGTGATCCTGGGTGCCATTTAATGGCTGGGGATGGGGATGATGGGGGTAGTTGTTCGTGTCGCCACCTGTGGTGCGCGGCCAGTATTAGCCGCTGCTGCGGGACTTCTCTGCTGGGGTGGATGACAACACAGCTTCGATGGTTCAGCTCTCCACAGGCAGAGCTATGGCTCCAGGGAGGATGGTGGTGATAGTAGTCTCTCAGGCTCTGATGGCGCGGTGGCTTGATGGGGAGGGCGCCGGTAGTAACAGGATCACACAGGCGGAACAGTTCAAGGTCTTTTACTCACTGGTCACATACTGCCATTGGAGCACCAGGCTACGCTGTGATGGGCCTCACCCCATCCCAGATACTTCGGAGGTCGTGGCCGGTGGTTCCTTCTGTGCATCTACCTTCAATGGTTTCCCTCCACCCCAGCTCCTGGGCTGTGGAATGGCTCATGGGTGCCTTCTGCACTCCCCGCGAACTCTGGGATCACCCTTCTTTCCTCAGAACCCCGGTCGAGCCTCCGGCTCCAGACCACAAGCCCCGAACTTTCCATGTCTTTGCTTGCCTGTTCCGGAGTCCGACCTGACTCGTACACTGTCTGGTGCTAACTGCCTGTAGTGTGTCAGATGGCTCCTTACTTCCCCTGTGGGTACCTTTTCTTCTGGGTCCCTGAACTAGTGGGCATGAGGTCCCATACCTCGTGATGGCCACCCCAGCACCTACCCTAGCCCAGTCCCAGTGACAAAACCCCCGTGTTATGTGTTGGTTGAGTGTGTTGTGATTGTTACTGGTGACGACCTCCTCCGTATCCGCGATAAATACTGCACCTCGGGTGAGGTGCAGCACCCTGTAGCGCCTGAGGCCGCAGGGGCGCCACAAATACATTAATGCGAAATTTGGATGATAAAGCAACAAGACAGAAGAAGAATTAATACCATCCATCTGTGGTGCTAGAGAAGAATGTTATTAACACTACGAATGGGAAGAGGAACAAACAAGTCAATTTTGGAACAAATCAAGCCAGACACATCACTCAAAGCAACAATCACCAAGTTATGACTTGCCTACTTTGGACACATCATACGAAGAGAACCACTGGAGAACGATATCATGGTCGGAAGAATAGAAGGAACAAGGTGAAGACGAAAACCAACAACCCAATGGCTTGATATTATCAAGAAAACGGCAGAGAAGACCCTATGTAGGCTTGCCAAGATCGATATTGCTACAAAGCATTCATTCATCAAGTTGCCACAACTCAAGATCGAGCTGAAATGATAAAAAAAAGGATGTGATTTTCATGCAGCCTTAATTGTAATGATGTCTTTCAGCCACTAGATGTCATGGTTTGTCAAAATAGAATTACAGGGTTGTTTCTGAAGTCAGTTATTTGAATGTGGTGTTGTATAATTCACCCAAACTAATGATTGGCAGCTTTCTGATCATATACAGTGTACACAGTAAACTGTCATTCAATGGTGGGGTGGGGTGGGGTTATACAGAGCATGCTGGACTACCTGTAAGCAAGCCAAGTAGTCCTCCAATGATAATTTACTACTGATTAATCAGTGATTTTATCAAAGCTACACTAGCAGCTCAGTAAGTGACATATCGCTGGAATCCGTATCTCTGTCTCTACATTATACTGCTCTCAGATTAGGTAGCAAAAACCTGAAGACAGATTTCCTATGAAAGGGGAAAACAAATTAAATGTCATTCTAAATCCCTATCTATTTAGAGCCATAATCTATGCTATTCTCTTATAAACACTGGGTGCAGAATTATTAGGCAAGTTGTATTTTAGCGGATTTCTTTTATTATTGATCAACAACTATGTTCTCAATCAACCCAAAAGACTCATAAATATCAAAGCTTAATATTTTTGGCAGTTGGAGTGGGGTATATTAGATTTTGTGCAGGTAAATATTACAGTGCAGACTTATTAGGCAACTTAATAAAACCCAAATATATTCCCATCTCACTTGTTTATTTTCACCAGGTAAACCAATATAACTGCACAAAATTTAGAAATAAACATATCTGACATGCAAAAACAAAACCCCAAAAAATTAGTGACCAATATAGCTACCTTTCTTTATGATGACATTCAACAGCCTACCATCCATAGATTCTGTCAGTTGCTTGACCTGTGTATGACCAACATTGCGTGCAGCAGCCCCCACAGCCTCCCAGACACTGTTCCGAGAGGTGTACTGTTTTTCCTCCCTGTAGATCTTACATTTTATGAGGGACCACAGGTTCTCTATGGGGTTCAGATCAGGTGAACAAGGGGGCCATGTCATTATTTTTTCATCTTTTAGACCTTTACTGGCCAGCCTCGCTGTGGAGTAGTTGGATGCATGTGATGGAGCATTGTTCTGCATGAAAATCATGGGGTTTTTTTGAACGATACCGACTTCTTCCTGTACCACTGCTTGAAGAAGTTGTCTTCCAGAAACTGGCACAAGGTCTGGGAATTGAGCTTCACTCCATCCTCAAGCCGAAAAGGTCCCACAAGTTCATCATTGATGATACCAGCCCATACCAGTAGCCCAGCTCCACCTTGCTGGCATCTGAGTCGGAGTGGAGCTCTCTGCCCTTTACTGATCCAGCCTCTGGCCCATCCATCTGGCCCATCAAGAGTCACTCTCATTTTATCAGTCCATGAAACCTTTGAAAAATCAGTCTTAAGATATTTTTTGGCCCAGTCTTGACGTTTTATCTTATGTTTCTTGTTCAAAACTGGTCATTTTTCCGCCTTCCTTAGCTTGGTCATATCCCTGAGTATGGCACACATTGTGCTTTTTGATACTCCAGTAATGTTGCAGCTCTGAAATATGGCTAAACTGGTGGCAAATAGCATCTTGGCAGCGTCACGCTTGATTTTCCTCAGTTATTTTCCGCAGTTATTTTGCGCCTTTTTTGCCCAACACGCTTCTTACGACCCTGTTTGCTATTTACCATGAAACACTTGATTGTTCAGTGATCACGCTTCAAAAGTTTGGCAATTTCAAGACTGGTGCATCCCTCTGCAAGACATCTCACAATTTTGGACTTTTCAGAGGCCGTCAAATCTCTCTTCTGACCCATTTTGCCAAAGGAAAGGAAGTTGCCTAATAATTAAGCACACCTTATATAGGGTGTTGATGTCATTACACCACACCTCTCCTCATTACGGGTACATGGATGACGCTGGTGAGGTCATACACAGCGCCGCCCATAATGTCGTGCCTGCGCAACTACATCACCGGCGCTCGCGCGAGGGATACCTTATGCTCAGGCCCGCGATATGGGGCACAGCGAAATGCACCTGCGCGAGACTGCAGCAGCGTGCACGATGACGGGGGCAGCGTCATCCATGTAAATCATGCCTAGGGGATGGAAAACAGCGGCAGGAGGGGGGACAGGAGCCGAATTAGAGCCCGCACATCTGGCCAACCAAACTCATTTGCATAGGAAACGATAACATTTTATAAAGTTCTTTTAGGGGTCTGGAAGGGGGGCCAGCAGCAAAGTGCACCTTGCTAGAATGCAGCCCAGGAGCTGTAGATGGTGATATTTTTTGTTTAATAGGTAAAAACTTATGAAAGGTTACCTTTAATCACTTTCACCCTTTGCTTCTGAAATGCAACAGGTTTGTGTTTTGGATTTTTGTCATATTGGTAAACTGCTCTTGTACCAAGGGCATGGAGGGATGGTAGCATCTTTTTTTTCAAAATATAGAGCAGTACATCTGTAAATTCATGATACCATCAATAAAGTGTAGCTCCCTGACACCAGTAGCACTCACACTCATACAGCCCTACATAAGGACACTGCCATCACCATGTTTTACTTTAGGCACCAGGCATTTTTCGTTGTACTCCTGACCTATGCAACACCATACACTTTTGAAGCCATCAGTTCCAAAAACATTTATATTGGACTGATCGCTCCAAAGTATAGAGTCCCAGTAGTCTTCATATTTTTCAGCAGGGGTCCTGGCAAATTTCAGATTGACTTTTTTTGACAATGGATCTTAGGAGAGGCTTTCTTCATTCACGACACCCATGAATGCCATTACTCGGCAGTGTATGCCTTATTGTGTCACAGGAAACACTCAACCTGGTTTGGCTTTCTACTTCTTTAGCTAACTGCAGTGAACTTGCTTGTCAATTTTCTTCAAACCTTCTAATCAGAAAACACTTCCATGGTCAGCCTGGATGTCTCTGTGACATGGTTGCAGCTCAATCATTGTTACATTTTTATATCATTTTTACTAAAGTATTCTGATTGATGAGTAAAGCTTTGCTGATCTTTTTGTAGCCTTCAGCTTTATTGTGTGAAGAAATATTTTTTTCAGAAGTCTTGTGACATTTCTCTTCCATGTAGTGCCATTGCTGACAGGATGAAATGGCAAGGGTTTTTCTTTAACTAACACCCTTTTATAATCAACTGTCTGCTGGACACCTGTTTAATGAATAGACTTACCCGTGGTTGAATTTTTGTTAATTAGAATTTTGTTGTCTAAAATTTAGCTTTGCTGCTAAGACTTTCATTGGGGTGTAGTCATTTTCGCAACATGGTCTTGAATGAATATGTTAGGAAAATTACTTTTTTTGAGTGTGCCAAATAACAAATCTTACTACTTAGTTCCAGATTTGCATATTTATCATCATCAAATCAATTGCCTATAGCCATAGAGACTCATATATGAATTTGTGTATGATAGAGAACCAAGAGTCTAGATAGCTAAATAAAATATCAAATTTTATTCTGCTATCAAATTCATCCATACTATCAGCCAAAACAATCTCATAGGACATATCTGACACGATTTATATTTTTGGATAGTATCCCATAACATAGCATGCGGCAGTATCTGCCAACTAATAGGATCATGTTCTGAGCTAAAAACTGTGTTTTAATTAACATAATAAAATGTTATATTTTATTTAGCAATATAGAGTCTTGGTTCCCGATCATACACAAAAATAACAAATCTTGTTTGCAATTAAAGGCCCACATTAGTGGGAATATTGTGTAGTATGCTATCCCACAGAAAATATTGATTTTGAAAAGAAACTAAAGGCTTTTTAATAAATCTGTTGGCGTGTACTCATTTATGCTGACCACTTTGTATCACACAGGACATACTGAGACAGTGACTGCTACTATATATATATATATATATATATATATATATATATATATATATATATATTACACACTACACTTCGAGGATGCCATATATCCATCACATAGGAGATACCAAGACTGCTGTATACATTCCATGGAAGACACTGAGACTCTTCTATACATATATCACATAGGCTGGGGCAGACCATGTTACCTTCGCTCACAAAGAACGTCATCATGCTGGTACTGTCCAGCGTTGGACTTTATCAAACGTGTGCACGCTGCAGCGGTATTTAGTAGTGACTGTTGCATGCCTGTGTGCATACACTACAGAAAAATTAAAGTGCCAGCAGTTCCAGCACTGCAACCCACCAGGAATCTGCCTACTCGACAATCATTCCTCATCCCCGGTATAATAAGTGAAAAATAATGTAAAAGTTTTAATATTTTCACTTTTTAAACTCTAGGGGGAGCATATATTCATGAAAACCAAGTGTACTGCTACTGTAGCTCCCATTATGATTGCAGTAATTGTGGGCAGGATCTGCTCGCATGTGTCTGACATTACTCTTCACCTCCTTTTTTCTTCTGGGTGCCCGGCAAAAGAAAGGGGGAGGATAAAGCTTAGGATCACAATGCACAGTCTTTTTGTTGGTGAATGTAAAGTTTTTCTGACATGTAGTAGTATTTGGTGACACTATGTTATTGCTTATATAATAGGATTATGTCAAATTTAGCAACATGTGCACTAGAGGTTAAGGCAGAAAGAAAAAACAGCATATATGCTGGATACGATTCTAAAAGTGTAATCTACAGTGTGAACACTAGATGGCACATTGAATCCAGGCCTGTGGCCTAAAGGTTCCTCACACTCTCAAGAACTATAATTAAATAGGATGATGGAAATTGTCTAGTAAAAGGGAAGGAGCAAGACTGACATGGTGTTAGGAGTTACAACTTTTGGGAACTCAGATCCCCATCCTGTTTGTTCAGAGCATTGACTGACTCCCTGAAAATAGCCTTTTCCATCTAAGTTTATATCCTGTATAATTGAAATGGGCGTTAGTTACAATTTCCTAATATGTTGTTTTTTTATTATTATTATTATTATTATTTATTTTTTATTATTTTTTTGTATTATTATTATTATTACGCCATTTATTCCGTGACAAGTACAAAAATCATAAAGAAAACAAGGCACAGTCTGGTACTGGAGGAGAGAGGACCCTGCCTGCGAGGTCTCACAGTCTAGAGGGGATGGGTGAGGATACAGTAGGTGACGGTTGAGATGGTCATGTAGTGCTATAGCGAACTGAGGGTTATGGCAGGTTGTAGGCTTGTCGGAAGAGGTGGGTCTTCAGGTTCCTTTTGAAGCTTGTCAAGGTAGGAGAGAGTCTGATATGCTGTGGGAAGCTCTCTTTTAGGCCGCATTCAAATGTGTGCATAAAAACACTCAAGTGTGGCACGTTCCGTTTTGACTACCCATGTGGACATGGGTCATCCATGTGCCATCTGTGTGTATGTGTGTGCTGTCCGTGTGTCATCCATGTGTGTCGTCATCTTTGTGACATGTACCAAAATAAATGCATTCAAGAAATTATTGAGTTTTATGTTTTAAAAATGTGCAAGGATAATAGCGATAGATAGATAGATATATGATACATGATAGATAGATAGATAGATATATGATACATGATAGATAGATAGATAGATAGATAGATAGATAGATATATGATACATGATAGATAGATACATGATAGATAGATAGATACATGATAGAGAGATAGATACATAATAGAGAGATAGATAGAGAGATAGATAGAAATTTGGAAAGAACATTAGAAAATGAGAGATGGCTGCAAGTTCTCTCAAACTACCATATAGCCAAATATAAATAATACATTATATTAAAAAAAAATAACAGGGAGCACTCCAGAAAAAAAATTAGGAAAAAGCAGACTTTAATGGCCCATGTTGCCAATCACCTCCTTTTATGTATGTACATGCGTACTAGGATCATATAAATTTCGAGATCGGCATTTTTTGGTTAAGCTTGATAATATATCAGTGGGTGAGTCATACTTCTATCTAATTATAATATACACTTGTGTACTTACATCATCAATGTATGCACTTATTGCACTTTACACAGTGATATCACTATAGGCGTCTTTACACGCAACGACATCGCTAACGCGATGTCGTTGGGGTCACAGAATTCGTGACGCATATCCGTTCTCGTTAGCAATGTTGTTGCGTGTGACACGTACGAGCGACCGCTAACGAGCAAAAATACTCACCTTATCGTTGCTCGTTGACACGCTGTCCAGTTTCCAAATATCATTGCTGTTGCAGGACGCAGGTTGTTCGTCGTTCCTGCGGCAGCACAGATCGCTATGTGTGACACTGCAGGAACGAGGAACCTCACCTTACCTGCAGCGACCCACAATGAGGAAGGAAGGAGGTGGCCGGGATGTTCGTCCCGCTCATCTCCGCCCCCTCCGCTTCTATTGGGCGGCCGCTTAGTGATGTCGCTGTGACGCCGAACTTAGAAAGGAGGCGGTTTGCCAGTCACAGCGACGTCGCTAGGCAGGTAAGTAGTGTGACGGGTCCGAGCGATGTTGTGCGCCGCGGGCAGCGATTTGCCCGTGATGCACAACCGACGGGGGCGGGTACGCAGGCTAGTGATATCAGTAACGATATCGCAGCGTGTAAAGCGGCCTTAAGATTGTATATCTTATGTATGGCAACATCTATGGTAACTAATGTTTTTAACATTTGTATTATGTACTGTGTTTACTATGAATTTTATCACATTGAACCTATTAATTATGTATATTGATTGTATATTTGCAGAACAATGTATTATATCTTTAAATACTTTCAGTTCACTTACATTTGTTTCTTGATAAAGGGTGGGAACGACTAAAACGTTGCCAAGCTACATAGGCTACTAAAGTCAACTGTTTCCTAATTTGTTTCTGGAGTGTTGCCTGTTATTTTTTCTGATAGATAGATAGATAGATAGATAGATAGATAGATAGATAGAATCCCTGACAGAAGTTCTATCGCTTATCCATGTTATGTACCGTATTTTTTGGACCATAAGACGCACTTTTTTTCCCCCGAATGTTGGGGGAAAGTGGGGGGTGCGTCTTATGGTCTGAATGTAGGGCTGCGGGGAATGAGGGTGCTGCGGTGGAGCGGGTCATCGGCGGCACGAGCAGGCTGTGGAAGCGCCTGCTGTGACCACGTGGGCCTGCTCATTACATATGCACGCCCATCATCCCGCCCATCATCCCTCAGTGCTGAAGCCAGCGCTGACAGATGGGCGGGATGATGGGCGGGGGACGCGTGCATGGTAAACAGCCGGCCATGATCACCCCTGGCAACTACAGCCTGGAGTGATCATGTGAGGCTGTATTCACTGCCCCCTGCGCATCATCATCAGTGCGGGGGGGGCTGTGAATAAGTACGGTACACTCACCGTTCCCCTTGAAGCTTTGCGATGTCCTCCCATCTGCCGGCCAGCTGATCTGTGTAGAAACGGTGAGCACAGCGATGACATCATCGCTGTGCGCGCCGCTAGTCACTCGGGTCAGCTGGCAGACAGGAGGACATCGCGATGCTGAAGGTTAGTGACCGATGACGGCTCCACACAGATCAGCAGCGCTGCTACCGCCACAGACAGGGGGAGGAGCAATGCTGCATGCAGCGAGGAAAGGTGAGTATAAACATTTACTTTTTTGTGTGATACAGGATACATGCCATATAGCAGGATGGGGGTATATAGCAAGATGGATGGGGTATATAACAGGATGGATGGGGTATATAGCAGGATGGGACCACATAGCAGGAAGGATGGGGCCATATTGCAGGATGGATGGGGTATATAGCAGGGTGGATGGGGGTATATAGCAGGATGGGGCCATATAGCAGGATGGATGGGAGTATATAACAGGATGGGGCCATATAGCAGGATGGATGGGGTATATAGCAGGGTGGATGGGGCTATATAGCAGGATGGATGGCAGTATATAGCAGGATGGGAATATATAGCAGGATGCCAGTATATAGCAGGATGCCAGTATATAGCAGGATAAGTGCATATACCAGGATGGGGTACATATACAAGGCAGGAGGATCATTACCAGGATGGGGTACCTTAGCAGAGTATTTGGGGACATTACCCCCATAACAGTGTCAGCAGCAGATCCTCGCCCCATAACAGTGTGTCATGACCACATTTTTTGCTTAAAATTTTATTTTCCTATTTTCCTCCTCTAAAACCAGGGTGCGTCTTATAGTCCAGTGTGTCTTATAGTCCGAAAAATACGGTAAATAAAGCTTAGAACCTGACTTTAAATTCATCCATTGATTTTATAAATTACTCTTTTGAAAGCTGAAACCCTACAAAATTTGGTTTAGGTTATGAAAATAAAATTGCTGCAAAGCTTAAATATTGATCATTAACCCCTTCACGACCATGGACGGATCTTTCCGTCATGGATCGTGTCCCGGTAAGCCACGCCCCCTGCCGCGGGCAGGCGGCGTGGATCGGCACACATATCAGCTGTTTTCAACAGCTGACATGTGTGCCTACATGTTCCGAGTGGAATCGCATTCCACCCGGAACATTAACCCCTTAGATCTCGCTGCCAAAGTCTGGCAGCGAGATCTATATGCGCGCGGCCATGTTTTTTACTTACCGCCGCCCCCTCCGGACGTCACGTGAGTGATCACGTGACGTTCGGTGGTTGCCATCGTAGCACAGGGTCATGTGATGACGCCTGCTGGTACGAAGTTTCACTTTCATTCTTCCTCGGCACGGAGCAGAGGAAAAAAGAAAGTGACTATTTCTGCTGTTTATAGCGGTATAGCTGTGATCAGCACATAGCGATCAGCAATCGGATTGCTGATCGCTATAGCCCCCTAGGGGGACTAGTAAAATAAAATCAAAAAAGTAAAAAAAAAGTTTAAAAAAATTAAAAAAAAAACAAAAAACCTAAAAGTTCAAATCACCCCCCTTTCCCCCCATTGAAAATTAAAGGGTTAAAAAATAAATAAATATACACATATTTGGTATCGCCGCGTTCAGAAATGCCCGATCTATCAAAATATAAAATCAATTAATCTGATTGGTAAACGGTGTAGTCGCAAAAAAATTCCAAACGCCAAAATTACGTTTTTTGGTCACCGCAAGTTTTACGCAAAATGCAATAACAGGCGATCAAAACGTAGCATCTGCGCAAAAATGCTACCATTAGAAACATCAGCTCGAGACGCAAAAAATAAGCCATCACTGAGCCATAGATCCCAAAAAATAAGAACGCTACGTGTTTCGGAAAATGGCGCAAAACGTGCGCCACTTTTATTGGACACACTTGTGAATTTTTTTTAACCCCTTAGATACAAGTAAATCTATACATGTTTGGTGTCTACAAACTCGCACCGACCTCAGGCATCATACCTACACATCAGTTTTACCATATAGTGAACACCGTGAATAAAACATCCCAAAAACTATTGTGTCATCACACTTTTTTTGCAATTTTTCCACACTTGGAATTTTTTTGCTGCTTTCCAGTACACCATATGGTAAAACTTATGGTTTCATTTAAAAGTACAACTTGTCCCGCAAAAAACAAGCCCTCATATGGCAAGATTGACGGAAAAAAAAAAAAAGTTACGGCTCTCGGAAGAAGGGGAGCAAAAAACAAAAACGCAAAAACGGAAAGTGCCCCGGGGCTGAAGGGGTTAATGAATACAGAAAGGTCAGATTTTGGCAAGACAAAAGTTTTGTCACCCACAGAAAGTAATGTTAAATTCAAACAAATAATTAGCTTCTAATACAAAGATATGTTGCATAACATTGGTGAATGAAGTTGTGGTGCTATTAGAGCCATATTTAATATTTTGTGTGACTTCCATGAGCTTGAAGGACTGCATCCATGCGGTTCAGCAATGATAGCAAAGAATGCAGTCTTACATGCCTCCCAGAGTTCATCTAGTTCTGAGGTGTATCTAGGTTTTCCGGCAAACGGGGCAAGAATTCAATTTGGCGCCCCCCCATGTGACCATTTATATGTGATTTGCACATTTAGTCATGTGATGATGAGCTGCTCTTAATCATTCTCTCAAAGTTCAAAGAGAAACATAGGAAGAAAAGCTAATTGTCTCATGCAAGTATGAAAATCACATATGAGTGGAGAAGCCATGTGGTGTCTGCTGGAACCAGCGAGCAGAGCTGAATCCTGACAGGGAGTATATTACATGCTATTAGGATTGGGCTACACTGTTTAATTTTATAAGTAAAGGGCTTCTCAAGGTTTGAGATAAAAATCTGCAGTCACTCTGGGTCGCTCTATGTGACAGTAGACTTCTGAATTCTCACACTGCACACTGTCAGGATTCTCTGGTGCCGGCGGTGATTGGGAGGTAACAAAACTGCAAGTATGTGATTTACATGCATGTGGTCACGTGCAGACTAGACAAGTATGGCCTCGCTCAATAAAAATGAATTGAGTAAGGACGGACACATCTAGTCAGAATGTGGCCAGAAATATAAAAATCTCATACTTGCGCTCATATGACTGTCCACTGGCACCGGAGAATCCTAAAAGTGTGCAAGCGCTGTGAGAATTCAGAAGCCTGCAGTCACCTAGAGAGACTGGAAACTTTCATCTCAAACCTGGACAAGACTTTACTTATACAGTTAAGCAGTGTAGCCCAATTCTAAGTAAAGGGGTTGTCCAATCTTACAATTTATGTATTGTTATTGTTTACAGGATCAGAACTAGTAACAGCACCAGAACCACCAGAGGTACAGAAACACATAATTTAAACCCCATCAATGTAGAAACACAGCATCACAACCACCAGCAGTACAGAAATTCATCCATATAACCCCATAAGTTTAGAAACACAGCATCAAAACCCTCATCAGTACAGAAATACATCACCAAAATCACAAGAATGGTACATCAATTGTAATGTCAGGTCAGACACATAGACATTTGTATTGCAGGAATCTACAACTTCCAGTACATCCTTAAAGGGAATTTGCCACCAGGATTTTAACACCTAATCTGAAAGCAGTATAACGTAGGAGCAGAGATCCTGATTCAAGCGGTGTGTCACTTACTGTGCTACTTAGTGTAGTTTTGATAAAATCACTGTTTAATCAGCAGTAGATTATCATTACAGGACTGCTTGGCATGCTGCCAGGTAGTCCAGCATATTCATGAGCTCTGTATAACTGCTAGATCTGCAGCAGAGAAAACATTGATTTTATCAAAATGACAGCAAAGAGCTCAGTAAGTGACACATCGCTGTAATCAGGGTCTTTCTCTACATTATGCTTCTCTTAGATGGGGGAGCAAAAACCTGGTGACAGATTCCTGTTAACAATGGTAAGGAGATACTTGGGAGTTATCAGTCATTCATCAGACTGAGGACTATACAGGAACTACAGTAAGGCCTCGGTTCCACTTGCGTTTTGCACGAACGAGTGCAATCTGATAAAACATCGAATTGCACTCGCACCAGTGTAAAATGATAGGGCAGTGTACACCTGCAATTGATTTTTCATGATATATTGGCATGAAAAAAGAATTGCAGCATGCTGCGAGTGTCTGAGAGTCTCAGCTCACACACCCATACAGGTCTACGGGAGCGTGTGAAACATCACACTGCACTTGGATGTCATCAGAATGCAGTACGATGTACGCAGAGACAGGCCGTGGAGAAGGGGGAGAATTACTCCCTCCGTTTCTCTTGACCGAAGCTGTGATCTGATCGCAAGATTGGATCACAGCCGCTTGACACTCGGCTCATGCTCGCAGCAGAGCCTGAGCCAAGGGTCATTAGCATATTGCATCTGATGCTCTTGCATGGGAAGCAATGCGCAAGTGGGACTGAGGCCTAATGATGAGAATTAGTCAGTATCACAAATAAAGGCTGGAGTCACATTAACGTATGGCATCCAATGCGAGTGCAATGGATGCGATATGCTAATGACCCTCGGCTCAGGCTCTACTGCGAGCATGAGCCGAGTGTCATGCGACTGTGACCCGATCTTGCGAAACATGCACAGACAGACACATTACAGATATTATTAATATGGGGAAGCCGGCAGCAGCCTCACTCACCTCCCCCGGTTGTCTCCGTCCAGCTCCTTCTCGGCATGTGGCTGTGCTGCGCTGATTGGTGGCCATGACTAAAAGACATGGCCACACACAGAGCACACTGACACTGCTGTAAATATTTATCACAGGAGAGACTGGGGACGTACAGCTCTAGAGGGGGGCGTTCAGATCTGAGGTGGTATACAGCCCTGGGGTGGGGGACATACAACTCTGGGGGGTAAATAGCACTGGAGTGGGGGACGCACAGCTCTGGGGGGTATACAGCACTGGGGTGGGGGACATACAGCTCTGGGGGTTATGGGGGGTATACAGCTCTAGGATGGTATACTGCACTGGAGTGGGGGTATACAGCTCTGGGGTGGTATACTGCACTGGAGTGGGGGGACATACAGCTCTGGGGTTATACAGCACTGGAGTGGAGGACAAACAGCTCAGGGGGGTATACAGCACTGGAGTGGGGGACAAACAGCTCTGAGGGTATACAGCACTGGAGTGGAGGACAAACAGCTCTGAGGGTATACAGCACTGTGGTGGGGGGAGATACAGCTGTGGAGGGAACAGAGTTCTGGTGGGTATACAGCACTGGGATCAGGGGACAGACAGTTCTGGGGGTATACAGCACTGGGGTCAGGGGACAGACAGTTCTGAGAGGTATACAGCACTGGGGGTGGGGTGAATAGACAGTTCTGGGGTTATATAGCACTTAAGTGGGGTGAATTGACAGTTCTTGGGGTATACAGCACTGGGATGGGTTGAATAGAGAGTTCTGGGGGTATATAGCACTGGGGTGGCGTGAATAGAGAGTTCTGGGGGAATGTAGCACTCGGGTGGAGTGATTAGAGAGTTCTGGGGACAGATTGCACTGGGGTGGAGTTAATAGACAGTTCTGGGGGTATATACCACTGGGGTGGGGTTAATAGACAGTTCTAGGGGATATACCACTGGGGTGGGGTTAATAGACAGTTCTGGGGGGATATACCACTGGGGTTGGGTTAATAGACAGTTCTGAAGGTATACAGCACTGGGGTGGGGTGAATAGAGAGTTCTAGGGGTATACAGCACTGGGGTGGGGTGAATAGAGAGTTCTGGGGGTATATACCACTGGGGTGGGGTTAATAGAGAGTTTGGGCGTATATAGCACTGGGGTGGGGTTATTAGACAGTTCTGGGGGTATACAGCACTGGGGTGGGGTTAATAGACAGTTTTGATGGTATATACAGTTAGGTCCAGAAATATTTGGACAGTGACACAATTTTCGCGAGTTGGGCTCTGCATGCCACCACATTGGATTTGAAATGAAACCTCTACAACAGAATTCAAGTGCAGATTGTAACGTTTAATTTGAAGGTTTGAACAAAAATATCTGATAGAAATTGTAGGAATTGTACACATTTCTTTACAAACACTCCACATTTTAGGAGGTCAAAAATAATTGGACAAATAAACCAAACTCAAACAAAATATTTTTATTTTCAATATTTTGTTGCGAATCCTTTGGAGGCAATCACTGCCTTAAGTCTGGAACCCATGGACATCATCAAACGCTGGGTTTCCTCCTTCTTAATGCTTTGCCAGGCCTTTACAGCCGCAGCCTTCAGGTCTTGCTTGTTTGTGGGTCTTTCCGTCTTAAGTCTGGATTTGGGCAAGTGAAATGCATGCTCAATTGGGTTAAGATCTGGTGATTAACTTGGCCATTGCAGAATGTTCCACTTTTTTGCACTCATGAACTCCTGGGTAGCTTTGGCTGTATGCTTGGGGTCATTGTCCATCTGTACTATGAAGCGCCGTCCGATCAACTTTGCGGCATTTGGCTGAATCTGGGCTGAAAGTATATCCCGGTACACTTCAGAATTCATCCGGCTACTCTTGTCTGCTGTTATGTCATCAATAAACACAAGTGACCCAGTGCCATTGAAAGCCATGCATGCCCATGCCATCACGTTGCCTCCACCATGTTTTACAGAGGATGTGGTGTGCCTTGGATCATGTGCCGCTCCCTTTCTTCTCCAAACTTTTTTCTTCCCATCATTCTGGTACAGGTTGATCTTGGTCTCATCTGTCCATAGAATACTTTTCCAGAACTGAGCTGGCTTCATGAGGTGTTTTTCAGCAAATTTAACTCTGGCCTGTCTATTTTTGGAATTGATGAATGGTTTGCATCTAGATGTGAACCCTTTGTATTTACTTTCATGGAGTCTTCTCTTTACTGTTGACTTAGAGACAGATACACCTACTTCACTGAGAGTGTTCTGGACTTCAGTTGATGTTGTGAACGGGTTCTTCTTCACCAAAGAAAGTATACGGTGATCATCCACCACTGTTGTCATCCGTGGACGCCCAGGCCTTTTTGAGTTCCCAAGCTCACCAGTCAATTCCTTTTTTCTCAGAATGTACCCGACTGTTGATTTTGCTACTCCAAGCATGTCTGCTATCTCTCTGATGGATTTTTTCTTTTTTTTCAGCCTCAGGATGTTCTGCTTCACCTCAATTGATAGTTCCTTAGACCGCATGTTGTCTGGTCACAGCAACAGCTTCCAAATGCAAAACCACACACCTGTAATCAACCCCAGACCTTTTAACTACTTCATTGATTACAGGTTAACGAGGGAGACGCCTTCAGAGTTAATTGCAGCCCTTAGAGTCCCTTGTCCAATTACTTTTGGTCCCTTGAAAAAGAGGAGGCTATGCATTACAGAGCTATGATTCCTAAACCCTTTCTCCGATTTGGATGTGAAAACTCTCATATTGCAGCTGGGAGTGTGCACTTTCAGCCCATATTATATATATAATTGTATTTCTGAACATGTTTTTGTAAACAGCTAAAATAACAAAACTTGTGTCACTGTCCAAATATTTTTGGACCTAACTGTATCACTGGAGTGGGGTTAATAGACAGTTATGGGGGTATATACCACTGGGGTGGGGTTAATAGACAGTTCTGGGGTATACAGCACTGGGGTGGGGTGAATAGAGAGTTCTGGGGGTATATAGCACTGGGGTGGGGTTAATAGACAGTTCTGAGGGTATATACCACTGGGGTGGGGTTAATAGACAGTTCTGGGGTATATAGCAGTGGGGTGGGGTTAATAGACAGTTCTGGGGTATATAGCACTGAGGTGGGGTTAATAGACAGTTCTGGGGTATATAGCACTGGGTGGGGGGACAGGACATACAACTCAGCGTGTAGTTGATGCTTCGGCTCCTGTATGACAGTGTCTTCTGTGGGTTGAGCCTAGAATGTATGGGCTCCTTCCAGTGGGCGTGAACCGCTTCATGACAAGTCATACCTGGAAGGAACCCGTACATTCTAGCATCTACCTTTTCTATTGGACGCAGTGGACACTGAGTGCTAACTCCGCTCACAGATGAACTTAGGCTCTGCAGACCGCAGAGAAGGCTGCGTTCAGGTGTGGATGTAAGAGCCATCAGCCAGGGAACTGCGGCTGCCAACATGATCGCTGCGGTCTCCGGAACTCGGCCCAGAGGCCGCAGCATACATCACCGCCCTTGCTGAAAGGTGCTGACGCCATCCCTGGTCGCTCAGAGTGCTACATCGGTTGGCCCGACAGCGCCCCCCCTGACACTGCGCCCGGGGCACTTGCCCCACCAGCCCACCCCCCTAGATATGCCTCTGATCTAGATTCTTTGGTTTTGTCTTCCAAGCTTCCTCTTTTATCCTACCTCAAACATGCTCAATGATGTTCATGTCTGGTGACTGGGCTGGCCAGTCCTTGAGCACCTTGATCTTCTTTGCCAGGAGTAACTTTGTTGTAGAGATGGATGTATGAGATGGAGCACCATCTTGATGCAGAATTTGCCCCCTTTTATGATTGGGAATGTAAGAGGTAGCTAATACTTCTTGATATTTTAGGCTATTGATATTGCCTTCCACCTTGCAAATGTTTTGCACACCACCATACTGAATGTAACCCCAAACCATGATCTTTCCACCACCAAATTTAACTGTTTTCTGAGTGTATTTTGGATCTATACGGGCTCCAGTAGGTCTCCTGCTGTATTTGCGGTGGTTGTGGTGTAATTCAACTGAAGATTCATCAGATAAATCCACCTTCTGCCACTTTTCCAGCATCCATCTGTTTAGCAAGCTGTGGAACTTGGCAAATACCACACGGTTTTTTAATTGCCTTTTGATTAGTGCTGTTTTCTGGGCACTGATTCGACCATGGAAGCCATTTTGAGACAGAATCCTACAAACTGTTCTAGTTGACACAGGGACTTGAGGTGACCAGGCCTGTTGGAGCTCTGCTGCAGTGGAAGAGGGTCTGTCTTTGGATTTTCTAACCAACAAACGTTCCTCCTGAGCAGTTGTCTTGCGGGGTCTGCCGGACCTGGGCTTGTCAAAAACATCTCCAGTCTCTTCAAATCTTTTTTTAATTCTTTGTACTTGATGCTGAGACACATTAAAGGTGCCAGCCACCTCTGCAGTGAATCTGGTCTTCAGCCTCTTGAAAATCAAGGCTTTGGTCGCAGGGTGGATTTTTGGCATGTTGTTAGAGGTCAAGTTGCAATTCAAGTGAAGGTCTGAGGTGCTAGGTTTCTTTTTATACACACCCACTAATTAATCAATCATTCAGTGAGCACAGGTGAGGGTGTAAACTAGGATTGGATGCATTATATGACAAGACAACAAAACTTTTGTCTTGCCAAAATCTGACCTTTCTGTGTTCATTAAATGATCAATATTTCAGCTTTACAGCAACTGTATAACCTAAACCAAATTTGGGAGATTTCAGCTGACAGGCTGACCCCCAACCCTTTAACCTCTGCAGCAATGCTGGCAGCACTCATATGTTTATTTTGAAAAGACAACCTTTGGATATGATGGTGAGAACATGTACTCATCTTCTTTTGCAATCTCTTATAGTCTACGGCGGCCATAGTTTTGTAGAGCACCAGTTATTTTTTTCAGATGCTCAGTTACGCAGAATGAAGTGTATTTTCTAAGCATGGACATGCTGATCCTTTTACCTCTTTAACCTCCTGCAGCAATGCTGGCAGCACTCATATGTCTATTTTGAAAAGACAATCTCTGGCAATTATGCTGAGAACATGTACTCAACTTCTTTGGTCGACTATGGGCCACGTCACATGTAACGACGTATCTAACGATATATCCCCGGGGTCACGGATTCCGTGACACACATGCGGCATCGTTAGCGATGTCGTTGCGTGTGACACCAACGAGCGGCCATTAACGATGGAAAATACTCACCAAATCATCCATCGTTGACACGTCGTTCATTTTCAAAAAATCGTTGATTTGTTGAGGTCACAGGTTGTTCGTCGTTCCCAAGGCAGCACACATCGCTACGTGTGACACCACGGGAACGACAAACTACAGCTTACCTGTGGCCGCCAGCAATGAGGAAGGAAGTAGGTGGGCGGGATTTTACGGCAGCTCATCTTTGCCCCTCTGCTTCTATTGGGTGGCCGCTTAGTGACACCGCTGTGCCACCGCATGAACCACCCCCTTAGAAAGGAGGCAGTTCGCCAGCCACAGCGACGTCGCTAGGCAGGTAAGTCCGTGTGACGGCTCCGAATGATATTGAGCGCGACGGGTAGCAATTTGCCCGTGGCGTACAAATGACGGGGGCAGGTACGCTCGCTAGCGATATCACTAGCGATATCACTACATGTGACGGGGCCTTAAGTCTAGGCCTATTCTGAGTTTAACCTGGCCTGCTGGTTTTATGCTCAGGCACACATCAGATCGCACACACACACTCACCACATGCGGCGATACCAAGTGCTTCTGGACAGCAGGGGAACCTGGGACACAATGGAGTGTGAGAACCTGCGGTGGAATGCATGAAAGACCTGCGGTGGAACATATCGATGCATTCCACTGCAGGTCCTCCATGCGTTCTACCGTAGGTCTTCATGCTCCACTGCATCCACTGCACTGTCACAGGTTCCCCTGCCGGCATAAAGCAATTGGTATTTAACACACCTACTCCCCAATCACACCTGAGATCTTGTAACACTAATAAGTCACATGACACTGGGGAGGGAAAAATCGTTAAATAGGCACATACAAGAAAAATGGACCAATCAAACTTTGATGAGAGTGTGGTTCGAGTGTCATTAGTTTTATTTTTTGTACCTAGAGAAAAAAAAATCCACATTTTTGACTTTCCGCTAAAATCATCCAAGTGTGGTCCGATATTTTTCACAGACCCGTAGTCTTCCATTGCTGACTGTTCAGACACTTGGATCAAAATGTCTGAAAGATTTTCCCTGAACCACTCGGAAATAAAATTGGACATGTGCACAGCCCCATAGAATATCACATGTACAAGTATTTTCTATAGCACTCATACAAGAAAATCAATTGCATCCATGATGAGCCCTTAGGCCTAAGCCACACGGCGAGAAAAACAGTGCGAGTAGAGTGCGATAAAACAATTCTAGCCTGTGTGTCAGCACACATGAGCAGTTATTTTCTCAGCCCTAATCGGACCGAGAAAACAATCGCAGCATGCTGCAATAGTAATGCGAGACTCTTTCTCTCGCACCCATTCAAGTGAATGGGGCGAGAGAAAAATCGCACTGCACTCGCGGTACACCGGTGTAACAATTTAAATTCTAAATTTAATTTTTATTATTTTGTTAATATTATTTAAATTTACCTTCGGCTGTTGTGAACACATTTGGACTGGGTTCTGGTTTGGGACTCCCTCTTGTGGCCAGTGCTGGTAGTGGAGTTGGTCTGCTTAACAGAAGCCAGACAGCTGATGATGATTGGAAATCAGGTTGTTCAGACTGGGCCAATATAACTGAGTAGTTTTCTCTTGGTCTGAGCCGGTGATCAATGTTGCTTCCTGTGGTGCTGTGAACATTTTGAAGCCTGCCCTATCTTCTGTTTCTACCTGAACTGACAAATATGTTTGGTTTTGTACCTCTGCTGGTTTTGTTTCCATTTTTCTGATGCTTATTTGAGGTACTAAGGGTTGTTCCCTGATTTTGCTTGTGGAGTTCTGTGTGGAGTTGGATCATTCCTTGCTGGGAATGTCTGTGTACTTTGCTCCATATTCTGCAATGTATTTGTGTTTTGTCATGCTTGGTATTAATTTTAGTCCTTCATCTAAATTAGTGTTTTGCTTGGATCCCAGTAACACCAGAGTACTGATATAGTGGCGGAGAAGCCGTGTGGTCGCAGCTTTTTTTCCTATCAGGTGTGTTGGTTTTTTCTAGGGTATTGCGCGGCTGAAGACAGTGCTCTTTTATGTCCTTTCCTATATAGATAGTTTTGGCCTCATCTTTGCTAAATCTGTTTTCTACCTGTGTACTGTGTTTCATCTTCTCTCCCTGGTTTTATATGTTTGGGGACTATCTATGTCTTTGGGGAACTGCTCCGAGGCAGATTAGCTTTTGGTATTTTTCTCTCTTTAGGAAGAATTAGTTCTCCGGCTGTGTCGAGGCGACTAGGTCATCGTAGGCTCGTCCCACGGCTACTTCTAGTTGTGTTGTCAATGTGAGGTCTGCAGTCAGCTGAGTTTCCAACCACTCTGGTGACACTCTGGATTTCCTAGTCTTTGCCTTTTTTGATCCTCCTCAGTCACTGAATCATAACATTTGGCTTTGAAGACTGACAATTCTTATGGGCATGCTCTCAATCAGATTCAAGCATCTGATTCAAGATTAAAATCTGATCTTAGGTCTCTTGTACACGTTCCCAATGTTGGTGCATACTGGTCGACTCACTTGGGTATGCATACAGTTTTTTCTTCAACTCTATCCACAAGTGTGCGATTGGGTTGAGGTCTGAGGACTGTGAGGTGCCAATCCAGCATCTCTACCTCATTGTCATTGAACCACTTGTTTGTTAATGTCGACATATGCACATATAGCTCAGCATTAAGACCAACTTCGAAGCAGGTGAAGTATCCTACACCTTTGGCTGTGAAACAACCACATATTATCAACTTCCTCCACTTGACTACTCTTTAAAGGGAATCTTTCACCAGATTTGGCGACTATAAGCTGCGGTCACCACCTGTGGGCTCTTATATACAGCATTCTAAAATACTGTATATAAGAACCCAGGATGCTGTGTAGAATGTAAAAAAACACTTTTATAATACTCACCTTGGGAGTCGATCCAGTCCGATGGGCGTTGCTGCTCTGCGGTCCGGTGCCTCTTCTCTGCTGCAATCTCAGTCCTCCTTCTATCCAGCTCAGGCCGGTATTGCGGTCCTGCACAGTCACAATTTGATCTGAGGGCAGATCAAAGTACTGTAATGCAAAGGCGTGAGGAAAGGTTAAAGACCGTCCATGCATGTGCATTACAATACTTTTATCTGCCCTGAGCAGGGCAGATCAAAGCATGACTGCGCAGGACCTCAATGCCAGCTAGTGTGAATGACATAGGATGTGTCATGTGTAGCGCCACTGAGGCTTCAGTCGCCACAGGGTACTGCACCTCACTTAAGGTGCGGTGCTCATCCTGGGTCTGGAGGATGTCAGTACCGGTTTCACAATACACAAATTCACACACACACAGTAGGTTGCCCTCCTTTACCATGGAACGGCCTAGGTTTAAGTCAAAAGGGGTCGCAAACGTGGTTGGGTCTTTAGGATACTACCACACCTGAGATCCCCAATCCACTAGTGGTGGGAACCTGCGACGGGAGGAGCAGCCACCAGGGGGAGTTAGGAGCAACAGAACAGTTAGCAAGTTCTCCAGCAGGAGAGGAAGAGAGCAGTTGGGTTTTACCAGTGCTCTGGTGGGACGCAGGTGTTAATACGGTCGCCGAGGGGAGAGCCTGATTGCTCCCTCGGGACTAGTGCGGTGCAAGGTGCAGATTCCTAGGGTGGATCATACTTCAGGTTGTCCACCAAAATCTGCAGGCCAGGGGGATTATATGTCCCTCCGGCCCCCACAGTTCCCGAAGCACAGTGCTACATAGGATCCGGGGTCGTGCTCCAAGGCAGGCCCCACAATGGACCCGCAACACCTGAATATGGGACGGGAGTAAACATTTTTCAAGAACCGAGGTCCCCAAGAAGCGTCAAACCACGGGGATCTACATTTAGAAACGCAAGGAGGAAGGGCCCACCATTCACTGTACCGGTTCTGACCTTTAATAGATTCGGGATCGTCGGTGACCGGCATCTTCCAGGTAAAACCAGGACTGTGAGAAAAGAAAACCTTGAACCCACAGAGACTGTGTCCGCCTGTCGCCCCGTGCTTCGGTGCCCGCCATTACTACTCCCCTTATCATCCTCCCGCTCCACGTGTTGTGAGCAGAAACATCTTAGCTGCTATAACCATCTTCCCGGAGGACAACGACAGCAGCGGCGGCTATTCCCTGGCCGCGTACCGCAGGTGGCGTCACAGCACAATTGCTCCACCATTATCACCCTTTCCCAGCCTTTCTTTATTGTACACCTCGGGACCACTAAACCGTACAGGGCCACCCGTGACATCCCCAGACCCGACATCACCGAGCCCAGCGATGAGTAAAGTTTAACCCCTTGCCCCGTGGGTGCTACACATACACACAGGCTTCAGGAGGACGAAGATAGCCGCAGAGAGGAGGCACCGGACAAGAGACCAGCGATACCCGTTGGACTGGACCGCCGCCTAGGTGAGTATTATTAAAGTGTTTTTTACGTTCTACACAGTGGCCTGGGATCTTATATACAGCATATTACAATGCTATATATAAGAGCTCACTGGTGGTGGCCACAGCTCATTAGGGGAAAAACCTGGCAACAGGTTCCCTTTAAAAATAGGTCTTTTAAGAGAAAAGCATGAGAACTTTCCAATCCATTCATCACTGGAAGATATGCCTCTGCCAGAATGGTCCACTTGTAGTTCATCTCCCTCACCTTATTAATATTAGGCCAGATTCAGACATCTGTGTCATGGTCCTTACTGAAACTGGCCATAGGTCTCATGAGCTATCTGTCTATTAGGCTGTTGAGTTGAGACTCCTGAGATTGGTCTGTGAATCATAGACCATGGAAGTAACCTATTTTTGTGTGTTGCAGAACTAACATTTTTTGACAAAAGTTAACTAGAGCCCAAATTCTGTAATTTCCACACATCTGTACCTGAATTTACTATACCTTAAGCAGGTATATATGTTTTACACTCTAAGCATCTCTATCAGTCATATATAGGTTATACTATGTCCAACGTTTTTGAGAAAATACAAGTTAGTTTAGCTTCAATGAAGCTGTGAATGCCTACCATGTGCTTGTATCTCTCCTAGGCTCACAATACATTAGCATTTTGATCTTTTATTTTGAAACCGTGACAAAGGCAGAGTGAAGTTTCTTTTTCTTTCTGCTTTGTACCTCTGATGGATTACTTCTGCAATGTGCTATTTGCATCCAATTATTAAGAAAGCCTTCAGCTCAACAACACCACCCCACACACAGAAAATAGACTATTAGTGAGCCCCCTTTGTGATGTAATTGGGTTTCTCCCCTTGTTAGACGGCAATGAAAATGTCATCTATATTGGTGGGCACCCATTCAGTTCACATAAAATCCAGTTTTCTCTTGGGTGAGCACTAGGACTTTTCATGCTGCAGGCAGCTGCACCGAGAAGAAGGCTTTTCATGTTTACTGAACAAACTAAGTCCTGCGTGATCTCACCAAACCCGTCTAACCTTTAAGTCTTGGGCCATACCATTTCAATAAGGCAGACATCACATTAGTTAGATTATTGCTCAAAGAAACTTAACCCTGATTAGGCCATAAAGGAACAGTACTTCAGGAAAGATGTTCACAACAACAAAAAAGGCATTTTACTATTGACGGATGAAAAGATAATCTAATCATCAAAACAACAAAATAAAAGTAGTGACCACCAACTAAACAGGTGGATTTTTCTAAACTTATAAATTCAGATAAGAACTACCGTTTTTATCACCACATTTGTTAAAGTGTAGCCATACAACTTCAAATTGTGTCGGTCCACAGCTAGTCCTTCAGAACCCAACCTCGTGGGCCTTAAAGATAAAAGATCTGGAATATTGAAATTCAAAACACCCTATCCTATTTGGCCAAAAATCTAATGCACATCCGAGGATTGACCAGTCATATTGAAATTGTGGTAATAAATAGTCAAATGTGTATTCTTGGCTGTGCAGTTTTCCATCGTTACGCTTTCATTTTTAATCCGTTTTTCCAAGAGCCATTTTTTTTTTACTTTTCTATCCACATAGCCGTATGAGGGCTTTGTTTTTTTTGCGGGATAAGTTATACTATTCAATGACAGTTCATTATACCATTCAACATACTGGAAAAAAATTCAGAGTGTGGTGAAAGCGTTGATTTTTGTATTTTTATGCTGTTATATGTGATGTAAAAATGAACTGGCTGTATGGTTCTGTTAGTCAGAACGATTCTATCAATACCAAATTTGTATAGTTCTTATTTTAAGTGACCCACCCCAAAAAACTCGGAAACTGCCAACAAAATAAAATTGCATTTAGCTTTATCTTGAAGTACCTGTAATGTTTTCATTTTGATGGAGTTGTGCCAGGAATTGTTTTTTTTTTTGCATGGTATCATCACATTTTTATTGATACCATTTTGGGTAGATACATTTTGATCCTTATTGTATATTTGGTGTTCTTGTAGAGACAGAAAAAATGTAATTCTGGTCTTGTGATTTTTTTCTCTTTAGAGCAGTTACCTATCGGGTTATTTAATTTCATATTTTGATATATTGCACTTTTACAAAAGCAGTGATTCTAAATGTTTTTTGGGAGTAGGAGGAAGTGAGTGATTTGAACTTATTTTTTCACCTTTCTTTTAATCTCTATAGAGAGCTTGAATCTACAATTGTCTAATCACTAACAATATATATTGTGATACTAAATTATTGCAGTATGTAGAGAAAATCAGTCTTCTATGAATGCTAGCCACAGGCTGGTCACCACAGGAGCACAATCATAGCCTGCACGGGAATCTTCAGCAGATCCTTGGATGCCATTGGTAGCTATAAGCAACCCTCAATCGCGACGTGGGAAGAGAGATGGGCACATGGAATAGTACACCCCCCCAACCTCGAGCTGTAAGTGCTGCTGTCAGAGATTGACAGCAACTTTTAAAAGATATCAATGGATGGAGCTGAGCTCCACCTGCTTCTGTTAAGGGTGCTTTACACACTACAATAAATCTTTCGATGTGTCGGCGGGGTCACATCGTAAGTGACGCACATCCGGCATCGTAAGTTACATTGTAGCATGTAACAGCTACGTGCGATTGCGATTGAACGGTAAAACATTCATCGCATGCATGTCGTTCAATTCCTAAAAATTGAACGTCGGGTTGTTCATCGTACCCGGGGTTGCACACATCGCAGTGTGTGACACCCCAGGAACGATGAACAGCAGCTTACCTGCGTCCCTCGGCTCCCGCCGGCTATGCGGAAGGAAGGAGGTGGGTGGGATGTTTACGTCCCGCTCATATCCGCCCCTCCACTTCTATTGGCTGGCTACCGCGTGACGTCGATGTGACGCCGAACGTCCCTCCTACTCCAGGAAGTGGATGTTCGCCGCCCACATCGAGGTCGTATGGACGGGTAAGTACGTGTGACGGGGGGTTACAGCATTGTGCGACGCGTTCAACAAATTGAACGTGCCGCACATACGATGGGGGCGGGTACGATCGCATACGATATCGTATGCTGGATCGTATGGTGTAAAGCAGGCTTTAGAGACAAATGTTGGCTGTGTAACACAGCCAGTGTCTGCTGGAAATGATGCAAGCTCAGCTCCTGAGCCTGCATCAAGGAAGTGTACCCAACATTTAATGTAAAAGTACGCAATGTTGGGAAGGGGTTAATACTACCAGTTACAAAAAAAAGAAGAACTAACGATGCATTTGTGGTTAGCACGGTTGCCTTCTAGTATTGTAACATGGGTATGAAGATACTGAACCCCATTTATTAAAATTATCTAAAAGAAAACTTCACAGTGCAGCTTTAATTTCAGCAGGGCAGTTCAAGGAATTACATTTTAATGGTAATTGGTTGTTATGTGCAACAAAAACAGTTTTGATAAATGAGGTTCAATATGTTCTACACCAGTGTTCCCCAATTCCAATCCTCAAGGCCCACCAACAGAGCATGTTTTCAGGATTTCCTTAGCATTGCACAGATGATAATTTAATAACCTGTAAAGATGATGATTCCAACATCTGGGCAATGGTAAAGGAAATCCTGAAAACATGCCCTGTTGGTGTTGAGGACTGGAATTCGGTAACACTGTTCTACCCAACTGCACATTTAATTTAAGCACTTTCAACCAAGCCTCCACTCTGGCACTGAAAAGTGACTATACTTTTTCATTTAAACTGGTAGTCCACTGCCTTCTCCACTGAGACTGGCAATCCTGTCCTCCTGCATCAATCACTGCCAACACAATGTCATAGGACGCATTAGTGAATGTGAACCATGTCTTCTCAGCACAGGAAAGGCAGGGAAGAAGTTGTTCAGATTTACCACTGTGCTCCCAATGGCCACTGCAGTGACCAAATGACTGAAGGTTTTTTTAATTTATTTTTTTTTCACATTTCCTGAAAAGTACACAGAATATCTGTCATGTAGGTTTGATTAAGTACTGTATGTGTTGCACAATATTATATCTCTTGTTATTTATTTTAAAGCTCTATTAATTACAGGGTGCATATATGGTTTACATACAAATACATGTCCAGTGAAGAAAATAAGTTTTCCCACCTACAAAGAATGGAGAGATGTGTAATATTTATTGTAGGACACCAACTGTAACTAAAGGCCGCTTTACACGCTGCGATATCGGTACCGATATAGCTAGCGTGGGTACCCGCCCACATCTGTTGTGCGACACGGGCAAATCGCTGCCCGTGCCGCACAACATCGCCCAGACATGTCACACATACTTACCTGCCCGGCGACGTCGCTGTGACCGGCGAACCGCCTCCTTTCTAAGGGGGCGGTTCGTTCAGTGTCACAGCGATGTCACAGCTGCGTCACTGAACCGCCGCCCAATAGAAGCGGAGGGGCGGAGATGAGCGGGACGAACATCCCGCCCACCTCCTTCCTTCCGCATAGCGGCCGGGAGGCAGGTAAGGAGAACTTCCTCGTTCCTGCAGTGTCACACGGAGTGATGTGTGCTGCCGCAGGAACGAGGAACAACTTCGTTACTGCTGCAGTAACGATTTTTGAGAATGGACCCCCATGTCACCGATGAGCGATTTTGCACGTTTTTGCAACGATGCAAAATCGCTCATAGGTGTCACACGCAACGGCATCGCTAATGCGGCCGGATGTGCGTCACCAATTCCGTGACCCCAACGAGTTCGCATTAGTGATGTCGTAGCGTGTAAAGCCCCCTTAAGGCTGCTTTCACACATCAGTTTTTTGCTATGCGGCACCATACGGCGCTTTGCGGGAAAACCGCATCCGTTTTTTTTTGCCGCCGGGTGCGTTTTTTCCACACAGACTTTTAATAGCGCCGGATTGTGCCGCATGGCCTTGCGTTGCGTCCAGTTTTGCGTCCAGTTTTGCGTCCGGATGCGGCATATTTAGCCGATGCGGCGGCCGGATGAAAAATCCTGAAAATTACATTATATGATTTTTAAATAATTAATTTGCATTTTAGTTAATATAATAAGTATTTGATACAATAGAAAAGTAGAACTTAATATTTGGTACAGAAACCTTTGTTTGCAATTACAGAAGCCAGATGTTTCCTGTAGTTCTTGACCAGATTTGCACACACTGCAGAAGGGAATTTGGCTCACCCCTCCATACATATCTTTTCCACATCTTTTAGGTTTCGGGGTGGTCAGTGGGCAACATTGAGTTTCAGCTCCCGCCAAAGATTTTCTATTGGGTTCAGGTCTGAACACTGGCTAGACAACTCCAGAACCTTGAAATGCTTCTTATGGAGCCTCTCCTTAGTTGCCATGGCTGTGTGTTTCGGGTTATTGTCATCCTGGAAGACTCAGCCACAACCCATCTTCAATGCTCTTTACTGAGGAAATGAGGTTGTTGGTCAAAATCTCGAGATACATGACCCCATCAATCCTCCCTTGAATACGGTGCAGTCATCCTCTGCTTTTGCAGAAAAGCAACCCCAAAGTATGATGTTTCCACCCCCATGCTGCACGGTTGGGACAACATTCTTGAGGTTGTACTCATCCTTCTCCTTCTTCCAAACACGGCAAGTGGAATTCATACCAAAAAGTTCTATATTGGTCTCATCTGTCCACATACCTCCTCTGCATAATCCAGATGGTCATTTGAGAACTTCAAAAGGGCCTGGACATATGCTGGTGTGAGCAGGCAGACCTTGTGTGCCTTACATGATTTTAATCCATGACAGCGTAGTGTGTTACTAACTGTAACCTTTGAGACTTTGTTTCCAGCTTTATTTAGGTCATTCGTCAGCTACTCCAGTGTATTTCTGGGTGGATTCCTGAACTTTCTCAGAATCATCCTTACCCTAGAGACGAAACATTTTGTGCTTCTTCCATTTTCTAAGAATTGCACCAACAGTTGTTGCCTTCTGACTAAGCTGCTTGCCTATTATCCTGTAGCCCATCCCAGCTTGTGCAGGTGTACAATTTTGTCCCTGGTGTTCTAAGACAGCATTTTGGTCTTGGCCATTGTGGAGAGGTGTGTGTGTGGAGGTGTGTGTGTGGGGGTGTGTGTGGGGGTGTGTGTGGGGGTGTGTAGATAGCCTTCTTCAGGTAAAATAACATGACCATAGGCTCATGTTATTTTACCTGAAGGCTTTTTTTAAGGTTTTTAGCCGAACCGCATTGTAATATTTTATAGTAGCCAAATAAAATTTCTTCTGTTATAATACATTTGGAGGTCAGCCCCACGTTTTTTGATTTGAAGGATTTTTCAAGCACTTGAATTTACTGGTTTCCTGTGGAGGTAATACACAGTGTATCAAATCCTAGTGAGCAGCAGATCAGCAGAGAGATTGTGGAAATTGATCCTAAAGGGATCTATGGGCTTGATCTAACTTGAAATAAGGTGAGTGCAATTTATGCACATTTCTTAATCAATATTTATGCATTTGAACTACTACATTTTAGAGTGGCGCTGCGTGTGTCCCTTTTCATTTTAAGCCCTTCAAGGTTTACCTTTGTATTTCCCCACTCTACAATAAACAAGAACAGGAAACTAAAGGCCATGTCTCACTAAGCAACATCGCTAGCAACATCGCTGCTGAGGCACGACTTTTGTGACGCAACAGCGATGTTGCTAGCGATGTTGCGGTGTGTGACATCCAGCAACAACCTGGCCCCTGCTGTGAGGTTGCTGGTTGTTGCTGAATGTCCTGGACCATTTTTTAGTTGTTGCTCTCCCGCTGTGAAGCACACATCGCTGTGTGTGACCGCGACAGAGCAACAACTAAATGTGCAGGCAGCAGGAGCCGGCTTCTGCGGACGCTGGTAACCAATGTAAATATCGGATAACCAAGGAAAGGGTAACCAAGAAGCCCTTTCCTTGGTTATCCGATATTTACCTTCGTTACCAGCGTCCGCCACTCTCACGCTGTCAGTGCCGGATCCTTGCTCCCTGCACACGTAGCCAGACTACACATCAGGTAATTAACCCGATGTGTACTCTGGCTAGGAGTGCAGGGAGCCAGCACTAAGCGGTGTGCGCTGGTAACCAAGGTAAATATCGGGTTGGTTACCCGATATTTACCTTAGTTACAAAACGCAGCATCGCTTTCACGTGTCGCTGCCAGCTGGGGGCTGGTCACTGGTTGCTGGTGAGATCTGCCTGTGTGACAGCTCACCAGCAACCAGTGTAGCGACGCTCCAGCGATCCCTGCCAGGTCAGGTTGCTGGTGGGATCGCTGGAGCGTCGCTTAGTGTGACGGTACCTTAACAGTAACAGACTTGTACAGAAGGGGAGAGGACCCTCACAGGCTTACAATCTATAGGTTATAGGCAAAGGAGATAGTAGGTCAAGGTGTTGTAGTAGCTCTGGTGGTAAGTTAAGTGTCAGTGGGGTTATTGCAGGCTTTTCTGAAGAGATTAGTTTTCAGATTGTGTCTGAAGGCTTTTAACCATGGTAGACAATTGGATGTGCTGAGACACTGAATTCCAGAGGAAAGGAGATGTTTGAAAAAAAAATTGAAGATGGTTGAGTGAGAAACATATAAAAGTTGAGAACAGAAAGGCGTCTTTTGAGGAACATAGATTATGAGAGGGAAGGTATTTGAAAGTTAGTTCAGAGATGTATGGAGGAGACCGATTATGGACAAGCTGTTTAGTAATTTAAACTGGATTTGTTGGGCAATTGAAAGCTAGTGACAGAATTGGCAGAGTTAGAGATAGAATTGGCAGAGATGGAAGAGTAGTGACTGGAGAGGACTAATAGAGCAGCAGAGTTAATCATAGACTAGAGAGGTGCAAGAGTGTAAAGCGGGCTTTACACGCTACGATATTGCTAGCGATATCATACGCAAAAGCACCTGCCCAGTCATGCATGCGATTTCGTGTGATCGCTACGGCAGCATCACACACACTTACCTGGTCGGCGTCGTCGCTGTGACTGCCGAACAATCCCTCCCTCAAGGGGGAGGGACGTTCGGCATCACAGCGACGTCACCGCGACGTCACTAAGCGGCCGGCCAATCAAAGCGGAGGGGCGGAGATGAGCGGCACGTAATATCCCGCCCACCTCCTTCCTTCCACATTGCGGCCGGCGGCAGGTAAGGAGACGTTCCTCGCTCCTGCAGTGTCACACACAGCGATGTGTGCTGCCGCAGGAGCGACGAACCACATCGATAATCAACCAATACCAATTTTTGGTTTTGGGACGACCTCTCCATGGTGAACGGTTTTCACCATTTTTGAGGTCGATGGTAAGTGTCACACGCTGCAATATCGTTAATGACGCCGGATGTGCGTCACTAACGTTGTGACCCAGAAGATAAAATATTAACGATATTGTAGCGTGTAAAGCCCCCTTAAGTCGGGAGGCCACAGAGGAGGATATATCAGTAGTCAAGCCAGGAGATGATAAGGGTCTGTGCAAACAGTTTTGATTCAGGGTTAAAGGGAAGGTCTCGCGTATTTTTATTTTTGTATTAATTATAGTGATTATGAAATAAAGTATTTTTAATACAAAAAAAAATCACTGCTTATTTAGTTTTTATTTAATTCTAGTTTTACTGAAGGCACTGGGGGCTGCCATGTTGGATTCGCTGTGTGTAACGACAGCTAGTCACCTTCTTTATGGCAGCCCCCTGTGCATAGAGAACAGTGGTCGGGATCCGACCCTGTAGGCTAACATACAGTAGGCGTCTGCGTCTGCTATGACTTGGACGCACCCCCTGGGTTGTCCAGATCACAGCAGAGGAAGATCAGCGCCGTCTGGAGCTTCCCCCCTGTCACCCGCCGGGATGGGTGAGTACTGGTATGCAGCGTCTGACTGATTACTGGAGTAATCTCCATAATGTCAGTCCTGGCTGCGGTTACCTGTAGTGCACTCTGGAGCTCTCACCTGAGCTCCGGCGTGCAGCCTGAAATGTACCACGAGCACCGAGTAATTGATTCTCCGGCGATTGCGGTGCAGTTCATGACAGCTGCAGACATCCCGGGCTGATCTCTGGTGCTCTTACCTGAACTCCGGAGATCAGCCCAGACTGTCCGCAGCTGTTATGAACTGCACCGCAATCGCCGGGGAATCAATCACTCGGCGCTCGCAGTACAGTCCTGCAACCTCTGAGATCAGTCCAGGCTGCAGGTGAGAGCTCCGTAGCCAGTCCGAAGCTACCGGTACGCTACTCCCCCCGCCGCCGTCGCTGCTCCCCAGCCCCCACCGCTTTGCCCCCGCCACCACCAACCCCGCCCCACCGCAGCCGCTCCCCCACTTGTGTGTGCTCACCCCTGGCCTCCTTGCGTCAGTCTGCAGAGCGTTGCTCCTCTTGACACATACAGGAATAGCCTACAGAGCGTCGCTCCTGACACATGATACAGGAGGAACGACCCTCTGTAAGCTATATATCCCTATGTATGTGTGGATTCCACTCACTGACAGCAAGCACAGATGATGGGGAATGTTTCCACTTATTCTTTTGGAAACACCCAGATTGGGAGGGGGGGTGATATAGCACACAGGCGAGCAGACTCCGCCCACTTTACTGCAGCTGTAATGTGAGCTATTTCTACAGTAGGATTTCTGTAGGATTTCAGCAGCTGCTCCCCCTAGTGTTTAAGAGTGAAAAATATCACACTTTTTAAAAAAAATTCTCAATTAAAAACAAATAATAATATGTACACAACATTAAAACATTAATACTTTATATTTTTACAGTTATTGAAAAAAAAATTCTGATGACACCTTCCCTTTAAGGAAAGGGAGAATTCTGGAAATATTTTTAAGTTTGAGATGTCAGGAGGTGGTGAAGGCATGAATGTGTGTTTTTTAGGATAGAACAGACTGAAATGTTCCTCTGAGGCAGCAGACTGTTGGTACAGGTGAAAGCGTGCTGCCATTTATTGTGATAGAAAGATCAGATAGGAGAGTTAAGTGAGCTGGAAGAAAATGATGAGTTCAGTTCTGCCCATAAGGAAAATTTAAAAAGTGTTGTAAGATGGCCAATGGTAAAATCCTGGAGGGGAGATATTTTTCACTGAGGTTATTAGATTCAGTGATGTGAAATCTGGAATGAATGCTCAGTATGCTAAGTACTGAGAGGGTTAAACGGTTTTAAAAAGGGTCAGGCTTTTGTGAACAGTCACAGAGATGGGTGGAATGGCTGTTCACATATCTCCCCCCTAACATGTGGTACAGGAGGTAAAATGAAGACCTCTGGCTCCATGAACTGTTCTGTGTATGGAGGTAACAGACCTCCAGCACTGGGACTCTTGGTGAAGCATGGATTACCCTGAGTGGGTGAATCCTGCAAAAAGTGTATGAACTTGTTACTTCATTTTCCCTTTTTGTTACCGTGGGCAGGAAAAAAGCATTATTTAAGTTTGCTTTGAGGAATGGTTTCTGAAGTCTGAATAAACCAGCCAGACAGTTAAATAGAAACGTTTCCTGTCTCTACCTCTGCAAGCAGCCGGATAAGCGTTCCCACAGTGTGATGAAAAGGCTGGATATGGCTGATAGACACTCAGAGACTCTGAACAGCAGAGAGGCGACATCTAGGACAGAAATGTAGATTTGAGTGTCATCATCATACAGATTATACTGGAAGCTATGGGACTTCATCATCCCAGGCCAAAGGTATAGATGTAGAAAAGTTCCAGGTCAGACCCTTGAGTGGAAACCACAGAGAGAAGGTAGAATAAGGAGGTAGTATGGGAATGGTAGACGCTAAATGTGTGATTAGTGAGAAATAAGGCTTTCCAGAAGCGGAGAAAATCTTTGATGCCAAGAGAAGAGATGATTTGTTGTAGGAGGTAGTAGTTGAAACCAAGAGGACAGGTCTAAGGCTACATTCACACTTGCGTTGTTTTGCATCAGTCACAATCCGTCGCCTTTAGGAATTACTTTATCCTGCAAAACATTTTGCAGGAATCCGTTTTTACCCCCATAGACTTGTATTAGCGACGGATTGTGACTGATGGGCTTGCGTTGCATCCGCCGCGTGACGGATTAGTCATTTAGTCACTGGTCATCAGGCGGGAGCAACGCTGAATGTAACGTTTTTTTCATTGTCGAAAAAACGGATAACGACGGATGCGTGTTTTATGATAGTAGCCTATGGGCGGCAGAATCCACCGTTATCCGTTGCGAAAGTTCCGTCTTTTTATTCTCTCTCTCTTTCTTTCGATTGGTTTTACCAAATGACCTTTCACTTCTGTTTTTTGTTTTTTTTTTTTTAACGCATCCGTTACATCACTTTTACAACAAAGTGCGACGCATCCGTCACCAAACGGATTGTGACTGATGCAAAGCATAAATAAAAAGAGGAATACAGAGTATTGGTAGTTAATAGGTCATTTTCAGATTTGGTTACGGCTATTTAGGCATAAAGCATTTGAGTGTGTGGGTGTCTGCACCTTTGCAAAAAAAAAGCCTAGGTTCTCTGAAAACTTTGCTGATCTTGGAATCCTGTTCCTCATGCAGACTTCAAATTCAAGATTTGGATTATTTGGCAGTTATACAAAAGGTAATTTTTTTATAAATTGTGTGTAAAATTACATTATATAGGCATTGTATTATTTGTGAGCTCCCACAGCACTACTATATAAGGTGGCACTTAAGACACTCTCAGTGCTGCAACACTAGCCCAGCAGTACCTAATATAGAGACATCCATATGTCAGACTGTTGTCTACAATGGGCTGTGCTTCATTGCCAAACACAACCACACACATGGACATTGCGGTTTCATGTATTACAGATAGGGGGTCACAGTGCTTCAGGGAGACTCCCTCTACTATAACACTGATTAGATGTAAAGAGTAGAAGTAAATATATATTTTTTTTTTTGTATGGTATGTGAAAGATTCTTTGGTTATACTGCTTATTCAAACAAGCAATTATTAGATATAGTAGAGAATGTAAAATATATCTAAAGATATTAACCAAAATTTAATAAAATGTAATAATTCTACAGACTACTTATAGTTTTACACATCCACATTTATATTTTGTGTTGATTGACATGGATGAGGCCTCGGGCACCATCCACCTAAGCGGGCAAAATCTCCCGTCTGTGCAGACATATTCCCAGCTCGCACAGGCGCACATCACTCTGCCCTATTACAGGCAGAACAGAAGACATAGGTGCACCTGTGTGAACTGGTGAGTTCTCTGCGCAGGCGCAAGATTTTGTCCAGTGATGTGGATGAAGCGGGTGACGTCAATCAGCACAAGAGGACGGTGAAAGGAGGTGCAGATTAGGATGCCCATTGGACCGGACAGACAATTTACATACATGGCGGGAGATTTTATAAAGATATTTGTGGGGTCTACATAAGGGGATCAGGGGGTAACGTGCACTTTTGCAGAATGCAGTACAGGTGCTAGGTTTAGTTTAGAAGGCCAAAATCACGTGACAAGTTCCCTTTAAACAAAGATAATGCCATTAATACTATGATAAGTTATCAGTTAAAAAGTGTCTACGTGGTGCAATCTATAAATACCAAATTTCCACAGCTCCTGAGATAAAGCTACCCAGGGAACATAGGCTGCATTTTTCTACCTAATACTAATGTCCCAGGCTCCATCATGGATACTGTTCCAGCCTGTGTAATTACAAGTAAAAAGGTTTTGGTACAGTGTTAGCCAGTTGAAAAATTATTGAATGTTCTCAGTGAGAGGAACAAAATTATAATCTTGTGATACCTTTCAATGGCTATCTAAAATAAAATAAAGTGATGTTACAAACCAAGCTTTCGAGACATCCCAGGTCCCTTCATCAGGCATGGTATGACAAAATATCTGAAGAAACACAAATATGTGCACAAACAGAGCAGAGGGATGGCATAATAAATGTCTTGTATTATGCCATCCCTCTGCTCTGTGCATATATTTATGTTTCTTCAGATATTTTGTCATACCATGCCTGATGTAGGGACCTGAGATGTCTCGAAAGCTTGGTTTGTAACATCACTTTATTTTATTTTAGTTAGCCATTGAAAGGTATCACAAGATTATAATTTTGTTCCTCTCACTGAGAACATTCAATAGCCTGTGTATTATTACGCTATCATCAATAATCTCTTACTTAAATCTAAAAAGCAGAAACACTAACTCCTAGCACTTTCTTCTGATATCATGTCTTAATGAAATCTAATAACACATAACTTTACGATATATAAAAACTTTAATTTAGTGAAACAATTTGTCTGCCAGAGGAGTGCTGTAAAAAATCTCACCAGGAGAGCATCCAGGCTGCAAATGTATTCTGACAGGAGTATGTTACTACCAGATAAGATTAGGCCAGGAGATTAGCAGATCTGTAGATAATGCTTCAAAATCCCTAAGCTTTTCTGTATCCTTGTTCAGCTTTGCCTCACTCAGCAATATACAGAACACTAACTGTTCAAAGGATTAATGCCATCACGATAACGAATAATGGAGATCTACACCACAGTCCATGTCTCAAGCCACTATAGAAAACATGACTTTCCTCGCAGAGGTAGTTTTACACTAACGAGTAATATAAAGAGCATATACGAAATATGACCAATAAAGCAACAGTAAGGAGAAAGCCTGCTATTGTTATTACACATCTAAATTACAATTCTCACAGCTATAAATCTTTCAATGTTGTGTGTGTATGTCATAATGGGAAATGTGTTCCCATAGTTTGGAGTAAAAGTAGGTCATGGTGGCCAGTGCTCGAATGATCACCACTTAGAGCGTTGTATAAAGAGTACCTACCATAATCTAGTTTGCATATTTTATTTAATGAGAAAGAAGGCAGTCTCAAACTGCTGATTTTTGTAAATATAAATTAGTACTAAAGGATGCAGAATACTCCCTAACATACCTGAAACAGCTCAACTTTCTAGCAAAGGTCAGGCCCGATCTTCCAGGTTAAAGGATTCCGGTATTCAGGATCCAACAACCCTTCGTAGTCCCCATTAGTGAAACTGCAAAATCTCATCTGTTATCGTGAAATCTTAGGCTATGTGCGCACGTTGCGTACTAGCCCTGCAGAAATTTCTGCAGCGATCTGAAGAGCACACGTGCGCTTCAAATCGCTGCAGAAAATGTCCGTAGAGAAAAAAAAAAAAAGCCGATTCCATGCGCTCTGCCTGCAGCTCCTGCCATAGACAGAGCAGGAGCTGCATGCAGAGCGCACGGAAGAAGTGACATGTCACTTCTTAGAACGCAGCGCTTCGGGCAGCAGCCGAAGCGCTGCGCTCTAAGACGCCACGTGCGCACGACCCCTGCACAATCTCCATAGACTGTGCAGGGGACGCAGGACTCATGCAGGTACGCTGCGCTACAAAGCGCAGCGTAACTGCATGTATTTACGCAACGTGCGCACATAGCCTTATGCTTTTCACTAACCCAGTGCTGCTACATCGTTTACCAAGTGATTAACTATTTGCAGACCGCCCAAAGACTAAACATTTGGGCGCTCCGTGTTCTTCTCTGCAGTGAAGTTCCAAAACATAACTTCATAGTAGAGCAGTTGCATCCGATCATGTGGCTCATGTGGATCCGGCACACTCAAGTACATACAGTACAATGTAATACAGTACAATGGCATTGCGGCACCTCCGGTCACATGACAGCATGTGACCGGAGCTTGCCGTGATGCCATTGTACAGTATTAACATTGTACTGGAGTGTGCCGAATCCGGCAATCCAGCGAAATGCCGGATGTGGGAAACTAGTCTAACTAACAACTCCTCATCAACATCGGCAGGAATATCGCCAGTCTTGAATCGAGGCCGTTAGTTTTTACAATTTTTAACAACTCGTTCGTCACACCTTTTTACTTTGCAGATTTATTATACATCATATACAAGCATCTTTGATTGTGATAGGAGTAAGTTCACCTGCAACTGTGGATGTCTCAGTTTTGTGATAAAGGGGTCAATTACTTCTACAATTTACACAGGTTCTGAGGAAAGACTGCAGACTAAGGCCCTACTCATATCCTTTCATATTGCAGATCAAATCTCCAGTTTAGACTCCTGATTTCTGGATACCAGCTTCACAGGAAACGTTCTCCATCTGTGTTTACTTACATGGACCTAGGTCTTTACCCTCATTGAGAAATCTTGGTGATCACCAATACTTTTCTTTTCTTATTCTTCACTACAATATCAAGAAAATCAAGTCTGCATTAGGACATTCACATTTTGAATACCTTCTTTACTGTAACCATGATGGACACTAGACTTTTCTTGTGTTGGTATATACCCTTATTTATCATCCCTTGACATGTGTTTAATCTTTTACCAGCACTCCACTAAAGGACTTGCCCATATTCAGACAACTTTGTATTATAAGCCATGGTAGTTATAAATAAAAACCAAAAAACCCCCCGATTATAGGGAAGGGGGTATCTCATATTAATACAATCTTTTTATTACTGATATACCCTGTAACTGGGGCTGTCATATTAGCCCCAGTTACAGAAATTCGGCTTTCAGGCTACATTGCAGAGTTGAATGAGTCTCTTAGGTTCCCTCCTTACACCCAGAAAACACATGATCACTGGGTCTGAAGGAGGAAGCCCCATCAGTGATATGATTTACCTATGAATAAGGACTATGTTTAGTCCGAAACACCTAATGTTCATTGTAATAATGTCTGCTTTCCCTGTTTTTAATTTTTTTAAATTTTAATTGGTGAAGCTTACTTCATGAACGTGATTTTTTAAGGTAATACTTTTACAATGCTGGTAATTGGCCTCTCTCCCCTTCCCTTTTTGATTTTTCAGATTTATGGCGCATGTGGTTTGGGCAGTGAAGCCATATGTTACCTGTAAAACAATTGGCGGAAGACGTGACTGTATTGAGGTACATAAAGGGTGGGCCATAAGTTTGGATACACCCTGATAAAATGGAAGTGGTTGCTGATATCACCTTAGCGTTTGTGGAATATTAGTACATGGGAGGGGCCAAACATTTGAGGCCGGGTGACACCCATGGCTGCCATACGCAAAGCCGCCATTTTGAATTCAACTTTAATTTTTGCAATGGAAAGGGCGTCATGTGACACATCAAACACAGAGAATTGCATAAGAAAAATAGTGGTGTGCTCATTTTTAACATAGCCTTATTCATTATCGAGTTATTGAAACATTTGTAACATGGAAAAACCACTGTAACCCACTAAAGGAGATTCTCTTCTCCCACTCTTGACACACCGAGAGCAATACCACAGAAGAAATGCTACCACAGCCCTCCTGTATTAGTTGTTTCAGGTGCCCCACATCCGGGATTCTGGATCTGCGGTATTGTTCTCGGTGTGTCAAGAGTGGGAGAAGAGAATTGTGTTGACAATTCAACACAATGTGCAGCACTATGAGCACATCCTTTAGTGGGTTACTGTTGTTTTTCCATGTCACAAACGTGTCAATAACTCGATAATGAATAAAGCTACGTTAAAAATTAGCACACCTTTGTTTTTCTTGTGCAATTCTCTGTTTGATGTGTCACATGACCCTCTTCTCATTGAAAAAAGTAAAGTTGAATTCAAATTGGCAGCTTTGCAGATGGCCGCCATGGACGTCACCTCGCCTCAAATGATTGTCCTCTGCCATGTACTAATGCCACAAACTATAAGGTGATATCAGCAACCACTTCCATTTTATCAGGGTGTAGCCATACTTATGGCCCAGCCTATATATATTCCATATAAATTCTATGTGTTGGAACTGGTATCATATATACAATATGCTCATTATGAGTTCCACAATAACAGGCCTAGTAGTGTAAACAGCCGTGGCTTCGTCCATTAATCGTTGGTCAATTGCATAATTGTCTTGACGATAGGGGGCAGCAGAGCGCTGTTCGTCACATATTGGTGGAAACGGTAGGATATCTACGTGATCTCTCGGGCTGTCTCAATCTGTGTCCCTGATATAAATGGAATTGTTTTAATTAATATTTTACTAAAAAGCAATTTTTTACGCATATGAAGTACATTTACACATACACAAAGTATTCCTTATGTGAAATATGGAAAATAGAAGAATACAAGGAAAGTACAAAATCCATATAAGAGTGTTTACAAGAGTACAGAAAAAAAAATAAAAATGTACCAGATCATTGAGAGATTGAGATGAAATCTAGTTGTTGCAGGGGAAGGTTCACACTAAAGTGAGCTCAGAGAACGAGGTTATGTGGTTACTGAGGCATCGCTGGAAACTACAAATAGCATAATGTCCTCTTTACAGCTGAGCTTATCAACTAGATGGACTATTGTTAACAAATCCCTATGTGCCATAGTTTTTGGCAAATTAGTATCACTGTAAACATTCTTGGCAGTGCTGATTGGGATGGAAGCAGCTAGCACACAGGGATGTCCCTAGCTGATAAGTTGTACGTAATATAATTCACTTAGGCTATGTGCACACAGTGCGTTTTTCTCGGCGTTTTTGCGCGTTTTTCGGGTGCGTTTTTGGCCTCAAAACTGCATGACTTTGCTTCCCCAGCAAAGTCTATGAGTTTTCATTTTTGCTGTCCCCACACAGCGTTTTTTTTCAGCTGCGTTTTTGTGGTGACCACAAAAGCGCAGCATGTCAATTATTCCAGCGTTTTTCATTCATTGAGTTCAATGGGATGTTGAAAGACGCAATGAGAAACGCAAATAGCTGCGTTTTGGTGCGTTTCTAAGGCTATGTGCACACGCTGCGTTTTTTTGACGCTGCGTTTTTGTGCGTTTTTGGCCGCGAAAAACGCACAAAAACGCACCTGCGTCGAAAAAACGCGGCAAAAAACGCACGCGTTTTGCCGCGATTTGGTGCGTTTTTTTGCTGCGTTTTGCTGCGTTTTTGCTCACTGCGTCTTTATGCGTTTTTTATCAGTGAACAAAAAAAAAAAAGGTCTGATGTCATTTCCTTCTTCAATGTGTTCTTCATTCTCCACTAGTGTATGCAGAAGAGCAGACAGCTGCAGAACTACAAGGCTCAGCATACTCCATCCAATAGTGTATGCAGGAGAGCAGACAGCAGCTGTCGAACTACAAGGCTCAGCATATGCAGAAGAGCAGACAGCTGCAGAACTACAAGGCTCAGCATCCTCGATCCAATAGTGTATGCAGGAGAGCAGACAGCAGCTGTCGAACTACAAGGCTCAGCATCCTCCATCCAATAGTGTATGCAGGAGAGCAGACAGCAGTTGTCGAACTACAAGGCTCAGCATCCTCCTTCCAGGACTGTATGCAGGATTTCTTTGCCCCCCCCCAAAAAAAAATGACATGGGCTTCGCCATATTTTTGTATGCTAGCCGGGTACAGCAGGCAGGTACGGGCTGCCCCCAACCCCCAGCTGCCTATTTGTACCCAGCTGGGAACCAAAAATATAGGGAAGCCCTTTTTTTTTTTTAAATTATTTCATGAATTTCATGAAATAATTTTAAAAAAAAATGACGTGGGCTTCGCCCAATTTTTGAGTCCAGCCGGGTACAACTAGGCAGCTGGGGATTGGAATCCACAGTGCAGGGTGCCCATGCTTTCTGGGCACCCCCGCTGTGAATTGCAGTCCCGCAGCCACCCCAGAAAATGGCGCTTTCATAGAAGCGCCATCTTCTGGCGCTGTATCCAACTCTTCCGGCTGCCCTGGTGACGGGTGGCTAGCCGGGTAATAATGGAGTTAGGGTTAGCTGTATATTATCAGCTAGCCCTAAGCCCGAAATTCATGGTGTCACGCCAATATTAGACATGGCCGCCATGAATTTCTAGTAAAGATAAAAAAAAAACACAACACACAGAAAAATATTTTTATTAGAAATAAAACACAACACAATTAGTGACTCCATCTTTATTGAAATAAAGAAGCCCCCCTCCGCAGTAATCCTGGGTCAAGGGTCCCGCGCCGTCCAATCTGGATCCAATATCATCTGATCGGTTTGCTGGAAGGCAAAGCGATCAGATGATGTGTCAGGATCAAGTGCCTGAATCACATGACACAGCAGCTGATTGTATAATCGGCTTTTATACAATCAGCTGATGCATCGGTGCAAAAAAAAAAAAAAAAAATAATAATACTCACTTATGTGCTGAATACCGGCAGCTCCTGCAGCGATGGGGCGGGAGTCTGATCCCGTCCGATCGCTGCAGCAGCTGCCGGTAATCAGGGATGAAGTCTCCTGACGCATCCGCTGATACCGGCCGGGCGCCCGCGTCATCGCGATACTTACGATCACCTGATGCGTCAGGTGACTGCATCAGATGATCCATCGCCAGGTCCTGCATCCATCGGAGCCGGAGGTTTCCCGGCCGTCTGCACACAGCCGGAGCGGGGGGTGGCGATACCGTGAGAGGAGCTGGGAGCGGGCATGGCACCGGGAGTCTGCAGACAGGTGAGTATAACTTTTTTTTTTTTTTTTCTCCTGTTAACTTTTGTTTTCGCAGCCGCTTCCATCTCCTGCCTGTACATGGCGCCACACGGCAGCTGACATGCACAGGACGGGAGGTGGAAGCGACGGTGACGGTACCGGGAGGATTCACGCTTCTGTCTATACTGACAGAAGGAATCCTCTTCCTGTACACGTCACTTTACTACCCACCTCCTGCGTTTATAGCTGCGTTTTTGGTCTTAGAAACGCACCAAAACGCACCAAAACGCAGCTATTTGCGTTTCTCATTGCGTCTTTCAACATCCCATTGAACTCAATGGATGAAAAGCGCAGTGAAAAACGCTGGTGGTCACCACAAAAACGCAGCTGAAAAAAAACGCTGTGTGGGGACAGCAAAAATGAAAACTCAGACTTTGCTGGGGAAGCAAAGTCATGCAGTTTTGAGGCCAAAAACGCACCCGAAAAACGCGCAAAAACGCCGCGAAAAACGCACCGTGTGCACATAGCCTAAGACCAAAAACGCAGCTATAAACGCAGGAGGTGGGCAGTAAAGTGACGTGTACAGGAAGAGGATTCCTTCTGTCAGTATATACAGAAGCGTTAATCCTCCCGGTACCGTCACCGCCGCTTCCATCTCCCGTCCTATGCATGTATGCTGCCGTGCGGCGCCATGTCTGGGCGGGAGGTGGAAGCGGCTGCGAAAACAAAAGTTAACAGTAGAAAAAAAAAAAGTTATACTCACCTGTCTGCAGCCTCCCGGTGCCATGCCCGCTCCCATCTCCTCACGGTATCGCCACCCCCGCTCCGGCTGTGTGCAGATGGCCGGGAAAGCTCCGATGGATGCAGGACCTGGCGATGGATCACCTGATGCAGTCACCCGACGCATCAGGTGATCGTAAGTATCGCGGGCGCCCGGCCGGTATCAGCGGATGCGTCAGGAGACTTCATCCCTGATTACCGGCAGCTGCTGCAGCGATCGGACGGGATCAGACTCCCGCCCCATCGCTGCAGGAGCTGCCGGTAATCAGCACATAAGTGAGTATTTTTTTTTTTTTTTTTTTCTACCGATGCATCAGCTGATTGTATAATCGGCTTTTATACAATCAGCTGATGTGTGATGTGATTCAGGCACTTGATCCTGACACATCATCTGATCGCTTTGCCTTCCAGCAAACCGATCAGATGATATTGGATCCGGATTGGACGGCGCGGGACCCTTGACCCAGGATTACTGCGGAGGGGGGTTCTTTGTTTCAATAAAGATGGAGTCACTAATTGTGTTGTTTTTTTTTTTCTAATAAAAATATTTTTCTGTGTGTTGTGTTTTTTTTTTATCTTTACTAGAAATTCATGGTGGCCATGTCTAATATTGGCGTGACACCATGAATTTCGGGCTTAGGGCCAGCTATACAGCTAGCCCTAACCCCATTATTACCCGGCGAGCCACCCGGCTTCAGGGCAGCTGGAAGAGTTGGATACAGCGCCAGAAGATGGAAATTCATGAAATAATTTAAAAAAAAGGGCTTCCCTATATTTTTGGTTCCCAGCCGGGTACAAATAGGCAGCTGGGGGTTGGGGGCAGCCCGTACCTGCCTGCTGTACCCGGCTAGCATACAAAAATATGGCGAAGCCCACGTCATTTTTTTTGTTTGGGGGGGCAAAGAAATCCTGCATACAGTCCTGGAAGGAGGATGCTGAGCCTTGTAGTTCGACAGCTGCTGTCTGCTCTCCTGCATACATTATTGGATGGAATATGCTGAGCCTTGTAGTTCTGCAGCTGTCTGCTCTTCTGCATACACTAGTGGAGAATGAAGAACACATTGAAGAAGGAAATGACATCAGACCTTTTTTTTTGTTCACTGATAAAAAACGCATAAGGACGCAGTGAGCAAAAACGCAGCAAAACGCAGCAAAAAACGCACCAAATCGCGGCAAAACGCGTGCGTTTTTCCCCTCTGTTTTTTCGACACAGGTGCGTTTTTGTGCGTTTTTAGCGGCCAAAAAAACGCAGTGTGTGCACATAGCCTTAAAGAGTAACTTAGGGAATCTGTCAGCAGGTTTTTGCTACCTCATCTGAGAGCAGCATGATGTAAGGAAATAGATCCTGAATCCAATGATGTGTCACTTAGTTTAATGGATGCAGCCGTTCTAATACAATCAAAGTTTTTCGATTTAGCATGTAGTAGAGGTGAGAAAGCTAACCCCACCCACACCAGTCTATAGACAGTGAGGTGCTAATCACAGCAGGGGGTGTGCTGGACTGGCTGAACTCTAACTGACCTAGTCCGGCAATTATAATCTTCTGAAGCTAAAAGAAACAGTGCAGGTATAAAATTGCACAGTGTGAAAACAGACCCATTGCAGAAATCTGTGTTAAACCCTGCAGCAGGATGTCTTCAGATAACATAGCAAAACACACTAATAGATTCCCTTAAGGTACACATAGGAAAATAATTAAAAAATAAATGTTTTCTCAACACTGAAAGTTATAAATTTTACAAATCACTTAAAGGATTTTTCTTTATTTCTAAAAAAAAAATTGAATACAAGTGGCTCTCAAATTTGTCTTCAGATGCAGTGATATCAGAACATTCTCATTTGGAGTACAAATGATGGCAGTGACAGGGGTCAGCAACTGTGTCTTATTAAGTCTGGGAAGGGACTGGTGCAGGAGATTGTGCTGATAAGGCCGGGTACACATATCCGGCTTTTCACCGGTTTGACGGATGCGGCGCACGCCAGTACAGTGTATGCGCAGCAAGCGCCGGTCAGTTGCGGCACTGCCACTGTAATGTATCATACTGTACTGGCGTGCGCCGGATATGTGTACCCGGCCTAAGCCCAACACTCCCAAGGAGACAACTGCTGACCCTGTCTCTGTTGTGATATCACTGTAGCTAAAGGCAGGGAAAAAGCAGGGTTTGAGAATCTACTTACACGCATTTTTTTTTTACAGGTATGAAGACAAATCCCCTAATAAAGCAGTTTGAAAAATTTCCTAACTTTCCATGAAGGACAACATTATACAGAGTTTAGTTCTTTAAAGAACAAAAAAAAACCACATATAAATAAATTGGATGGTGGCCAATTTCATTCACAACAGTGATTACAGCCCTTACTCACAGCATAAAATCAGCATGTGTTTTTTTTTTTATCTAATTATCACTAAAGAAAAATCTAGACACTTTACCAGCTCTCAGTTTAAGAAATTGCAAGAAATTTATATTAACGTTACATCTCTGTAGGGATTTCCAATTTCCAACCGTGGCTTTGGAGTACCTGTACTGAAAGTAGACAGCCGTCTAATCTGCAAGGGATGTGCAGGCTACAGGCGGCTGCTGCCTGCTGACAGTAAGCTTTCATTCGAGTCATTATGCTGTAGTTTCTATTGCACCCATTAGCAGTGTTCATTCCTCAAATAGTAATCACCTATCATGTTCCATAAAGCTTCTGAACCTCAAATATACATTTAAACAATTTTTTATACAGTAATTATTTAAGTGATTCATAAAACTTGTGAACATTGGGAATTATTAATGTGTTCATAGATTTACCTAGACAATAAAAAAAAAGTTATTCTGTCTGCTGAATGGAGAAAATATAGACCTTATTTCTTATCAAGTAGTTGTTACAGATATTCAATTAGTTTAACATACAAATAGAGTAGGAATGTGAACAGGAATAAACCCCAAGGGCTAAAAAAAAAACAAAATTCCGTCCATGGAACCAGTTCTTCCTTCCACTAGGTGGTGAGTGTGATCCAACTGTTAGTCATGAAGAACAGGTGTACTGTTTGTATTATCTGGTCCCCTGGAGGTTACCACCACTTAGTTTTCCAGAAACAGACACCACTGCTTTGTTTTCCATTCTTCATATCCGGTGTTCTGTGCTTCCATTTACCGCTGACTGAGGTGGGACACGATGTATATAAGACCAACTAACAGCAAGCCACGGACCCCCATCATTAGAATGAGAAACAGAAACAGAATAGACATGACAGGCTCTACCACCTGGTTTCCCAGGTTCCAGCGAGGAAAACCCATGTTCACCAGTTGCTGGTTAATGTCGGTGAAGGGAGAGCGCCCCTCCTGCCTCGCACCGTCTTGGGGAGCCTGCTGTGCTCCGGCCCCAGTATTTCCAACATTGTTGAAAAATCCCTGCACAGGCAAAAAGAAAAAGGAAATAAGCATTCATTGTAGATAATAATTATAGCTATACATGTGTATTGGGGGTCTTTTATGAAAAATCTCCCCAATAACCCATAGCTCCACCATTAGAATGTCACAGACAGATCTACCTAGTTTTCATACAGTACAGAAGAATCATTGCACGTACTGAGAGTGTAAGATTGTGAGCAGGGCCCTCACTCCTCTTGATATCTGTTGAATTGTGTTACTCATCAATGTGTTCCACCGCTGGTCCTCGTGCTCCTCTGCACTGTGTCCCAGGCTCCCCTGCCGTCCGGAAGCAATCGGTATCGCTGGATGTGGTGAGTGTGTGCCTGTGCGATCTGATGTGCGATTGTGTGTGATATGTTGTCTGTGTATGAGTGCGAGCTAATGTGTGTGATCTGATGTGCGATGTGATGTGTGTGTGCGATCTGAGGTGTGTGCTATCTGATGTGTGTGTAGGAGTGCGATCTGATGTGTGTGCAATCTGATGTGCGATTGTGTATGTGATCTGATGTGTGTGTGTGTGTGTATATATGAGTGCGATCTGATGTGCGTGTATATGAGTGTGATCCAATGTGTGTGTTATTTGATGTGTGATTGTGTGTGCGAGTGCGATCTGATGTGCGATTGTGTGTGTGATCTGATGTGTATGAGTGCGATCTGATGTGTGTGTATGTGTATATGAGTGCGATCTGATGTGTGTGTGTGTGTGTATGCGATCTGATGTGTATGTGTACGAGTGCGATCTAATGTGTGTGTGATCTGATGTGCGATTGTGTGTGTGATCTGATGTGTGTGTATAAGTGCGATCTGATGTGTGTGTATAAGTGCGATCTGATGTGTGTGTGTGTATGCGATCTGATGTGTATGTGATCTGATGTGCGATTGTGTGTGCGATCTGATGTGCGATTGTGTGTGCGATCCGATGTGTGTGTAATCTGCTGTATGTGTCGGCCAGAAGTAGGGGAGGACCGCATAGAGCATACATGCTGGGAGCGCCCTTCGAAGTTTGCAGAAGGATCAGAGGCAAATATCCTCTAGTAAGTAGGAGTCTCCTGAGAAGAGGGGTCTGCTTTTTTGGGGGGTACAGTTTTTTGTCTGCAGTTTGTCACAACCGTCTGACAAAAAAAACTGCAGCATGTTCTACCTTATTGCATTTTTGGCAGCTTCTACTGAAAAAAATGCACCAAAAATGCAGCATCATTAACAAGTGCTGTTTTTTACATTTCTGGGAAAAGGTGCAGTTTTGATATCTCAATGTGCAGTTTTGTTGTGACAACAATACTGCAGTGTGCACATATAGCCTTATAAATCAGCAGTTGATAAAATGTACAAGACAAAGTAGAGTTTCCAATATAATTTCTATTAATGATGAGCGAGTTTCCAAATTCTTGGATTCGCGATACTCGTAATGAATACTGTCTAATTACTCGCGTATGCATTCCGAATAGTGTGTGCAATGCAAGTCAATGGGAAATACTCGCAATGTATGAATACCGCACTATTCGTGTGAGTAGCTAATAGTACGGTATTCGGGTTACTAGTTACATTGCGAGTTTTTCCCCAATGACTTGCTTACACACACTATCTGGAATGCATACGCGAGTATTAGACAGTATTCGTTTAGAGTATCACAAATCTGAGAATTTTGAAACTTGCTCATCATTTATTGCTATACATCCGGATGATCCTCATTTTTTTGTGCACCCCTAGACTTGCATACGTGCGTCTCATTTGAAATACAGAAGAGAATAATGAATACTGCAATTTTTATTCAGTCGGAAATTAAGTCCATGTGAAAAAACTGTAATCTGAACAACTCTACTAAATTAAATTGGTCCAAATGTAGTCTGTGTGAAGTCATTTTTTTTCGCGGGCAGCACTTGGATCACAAATAAGATCATGTGAAAGTAGCCTTAAGAAATATGTTGTATAATGGACAGAGATCTGCACTTAACCGAGCTCTTACCTGGCGAGTATTGCTGCGCTGGCTGCTTTGCCTGACTCGAGGGTCATCATCTTGAACAATTTCACCATTTGCTAAAATTCGCACCATTCTTTTTTTCAGAGTAACAGAATCTAAATGTAATGGAAATAAACAGGTATATTATCTGTATTCGGTATATGTATAATGTAACAATGTATCTGTTAAAGGGAACCTGTCACCAGTTTTTTGCCCTATAAGCTGTGGCCACCACCAGTGGGGCTCTTATATACAGCAATCTAACATGCTGTATATAGAGCCCAGGCCGCTGGGGTAGAACATACAAAACACTTTATAATACTTACCTAGAAGGTCGCTCTGGAGCACAACAGTCAGATGGTTGGCTCCTTTCTCCGGGACCGGCGCCTCCCCTTTCGGCCATCTTGGGTCTTCCTTATTCTGAAGCCGCGGTGCATGACACGTCTACGTCATACACACGCGCTGGCATTTAGGTCCTGCACAGGCGCACTACAATACTTTGATCTGCCCTGAGCACACGGATTTTCTGCATAAGACCTAAGAATAGGTTTGCTATTTGATGGCCCAAGCATTCATTTTATAGTTTTGCACTACTATCGAGACACCGCAAAACTGTTTTGTTTTTAACTTTTTATTATCTATATATATAATTGCCTTATTCTGTCTGTCTGTCTGTCTTGCTCCAAAATTGTGTCCTTACGGTGACAACCAGCGGATTGGCCGCTGGCCTCGGCATGGCCCCGCCCCCCCAGCACGGATTGGCCGCTCGGCTCGCCCTGGCCCCCCCCCCATGGATTGGCCGCTTGCCCCGGCACCCTGCACGCATTGGATGCTCGCCCTGGCCCGTACCCCCGCACGCATTCCCCAAACCACACGGAGACACCCGACACCCAGGTGACTGCTGCAGCACCCGAAGCCCACACCGCAAGACAAAGTGGGAGAAAAGCCACTAGCACACGTGTGCCGGAGCCGGCGTAGGCTGGTATCCATAGTGCACATCGGGTAACTATAGAAACCGCTTTCCTTAGTTACCGATGTGTAAGATGGTTACTAGCTTACCCCGGCTCCTGGCACACATCAGCACTGTCGCTTACCTTTTCTCCACTTTGCCGCATCCGGCGCGCTCCCGTGCACTGTGTACACTACAGTTGCCGCGCGACAACCTCCGATCACGTGTTTTCATGTGACCAGGAAGTTGCGGCGCAGCCACTGTCCTGTACAGTGTACGGTTACACACACACACCCACATAGCAGACACACATGGATACACCGACGCATACACACATAGCACACATGCATGTATACACATACACTGAGCACATATACACACATAGCAGACACACATAGATACACCGAGCGCATATACACATAGCGCACATGCATGAATACACACACACAGCAGACACATGGATACACCGTGCGCATACACACATAGCGCACATGCATGTACACACACACACACACACACACACACACACACACACACATACTCTGCTGTACACTCACCCAGCGATGCGGTCCCGGCACTGAAGTCCCCAAAGCTGTTCCTGCTTCCAGCTCCTCAGGGCACTGAATATTCAGTGAGTATAATGAGCGGCGATAAGGAGCGGGAGGCAGCAGAGCCGGAGACAACATCGCTGGAGAGAAGTAAATATAGAGAATATTTTTATTAAAAAGACCCATATTTTCTCAGGGGCGCGCAGCATCCGACAAAGTCAAGAAAAGCCGGATGTGTGAAACCACTAGCTTACCCCGGCTCCCGGCACACGTGTGCCGGAGCCGGCGTACGCTGGTAACCATGGTACACATCAGGTAACTATAGAAACCGCTTTGCTTAGTTACCCAATGTGTAACATGGTTACTAGCTTACCCCGACTCTCGGCACACGTGTGCCAGAGCCGGCGTACGCTGTTAACCAGTGTACACATTGGGTAACTATGGAAACCACTTTGCATAGTTACCCGATGTGTACCATGGTTACTAGCTTACCCCGGCTCTCTGCCCATTCAGATCATTGGTCTCCCACTGTCAAACACACCGATGCGTGCTGCACAGCAGGAGACCAACAAGCAAAAAATAAACCAGCACTGTCGCTTTGCATAGTTACCCAATGTGTACCATGATTATCAGCTTACCGACGTACGCTGGTAACAAATGGTACACAATCCTGTAACTATGGAAAGCGCTTTCATTAGTTACCCAATGTGTACCATGGTTACCACCTTACCCCCGGCTCTTGGCACATGGGTGCTTAAGCCGGCGTACGCTGGTAACCATGGTACACATCGGGTAACTAAGCAAAGCGCTTTGCATAGTTACTCAATTGTGTAACATGGTTACCAGTGTACGCCGGCTCCCTGCCCATTCAGATCGTTTGTCTCTCACTGTCAAATAGGCCGATGCATGCTGCACAGCGGGAGACCAACGAGCAAGAAATGAACCATCATTATTCAAGACTTGCTGATTATATTATTATTCATTATGCATGTGCGCTATGTGTGTATGCACACATGTGCCGGGAGCCGGGGGTAAGGTGGTAACCATGGTACACATTGGGTAACTATGCAAAGCGACAGTGCTGGTTTATTTTTTGCTTGTTGGTCTCCTGCTGTGCAGCACGCATCGGCGTGTTTGACAGTGGGAGACCAATGATCTGAATGGGCAGAGAGCCGGGGTAAGCTAGTAACCATGGTACACATCGGGTAACTATGCAAAGTGGTTTCCATAGTTACCCAATGTGTACACTGGTTAACAGCGTACGCCGGCTCCGGCACACGTGTGCCGAGAGTCGGGGTAAGCTAGTAACCATGTTACACATTGGGTAACTAAGCAAAGCGGTTTCTATAGTTACCCGATGTGTACCATGGTTACCAGCGTACGCCGGCTCCGGCACACGTGTGCCGGGAGCCGGGGTAAGCTAGTGGTTTCACACATCCGGCTTTTCTTGACTTTGTCGGATGCTGCGCGCCCCAGAGAAAATATGGGTCTTTTTAATAAAAATATTCTCTATATTTACTTCTTTCCAGCGATGTTGTCTCCGGGTCTGCTGCCTCCCGCTCCTTATCGCCGCTCATTATACTCACTGAATATTCAGTGCCCTGAGGAGCTGGAAGCAGGGACAGCTTTGGGGACTTCAGTGCCGGGGACCGCATCGCTGGGTGAGTGTACAGCAGAGTATGTGTGTGTGTGTGTGTACATGCATGTGCGCTATGTGTGTATGCGCTCGGTGTATCTATGTGTGTCTGCTATGTGTGTATATGTGCTCAGTGTGTGTGTGTGTGTGTGTGTGTGTGTGTGTGTATACATGCATGTGCGCTGTGTGTATGCGCTCGGTGTATCCATGTGTGTCTGCTGTGTGTGTATACATGCATGTGCGCTATGTGTGTATGCGCTCGGTGTATCTATGTGTGTCTGCTATGTGTGTATATGTGCTCAGTGTGTGTGTGTGTATACATGCATGTGCGCTGTGTGTATGCGCTTGGTGTATCCATGTGTGTCTGCTATGTGTGTATATGTGCTCAGTGTGTGTGTGTATATACATGCATGTGCGCTGTGTGTATGCGCCCAGTGTATCCATGTGTGTCTGCTATGTGTGTATATGTGCTCAGTGTGTGTGTGTATATTACTATAAATGTTTAAGCAATGAAACTACATGTACAAAATGTTAAAGCCAAAAAAAAAAAAAACATTTACTGTTATTTCCCGGCACTTTGATACTGTGGTCGTCCCTACCATTCTATGTTAATGTCCCTGAGTGACGACATGTTGCACGTGCATGTGACCGCTGCAGCCAGTCACTGGTCTCTGTGGTCTCATGCGTACAAGCCAGCATCACTGATGAGGCCAGCGTTTAGAAATGGCAGTAACGTGGGTGAACAGCATGTCAGCGCCACATCAAAGACCTGTGATGTCCACAGTAGCTACGGAGGCGGTGGGGATTTAAACAAATCAATAATTGAGGTTTTTCTTATTTCCTACAGTCAGCTTTTTTTAAAAAAAAAAATAATGTTGGAAGACACCTTTAAGGCTAAGGGCCCTTTGCAGCAAACCCTTGAGATATAGCAAATCTGTGTGTGCTGATCATAAGGATTTAGGACTTATTTACACTAGCCAATTTGCAGCATTAAGGGAATTCCACAGCTGGTACATGCTGCCCTTTCCACAGGCAGCATGTGTCAGGCATTGGCTATATGGTCTCAGCCAGATGTGTTCCTATGGAATGCTATGGCATTTCAGAGAACAGAACAATTTACAACCTGCTGGGGGCCATGTTACATGGGAGACTTGTTAGAAAGGCGGATCTCCTTGAGCGTCTCCTTGCCTGCTGCTTGAGTAACATTTGTTCCCCGGCATGTGTATATACGGCGAAACCTGTCATTCCAGGGCAGCGGGCAGAGAGAACCTGACTTTTCAACTAGTACCTCATGCAATTTAGCCAACTGACTATAAAGTATGTTGTGCCGCAGCGTTTGAAAGTCAAACACACCTGGCTAAGATGATACAGCCAGAGCTTGATACACGCTGTCCATGGATGTATCAGATGTCAGGTTCCTTGAATGTAATAACCAATTGGCTATATAATTGCCAGTTGGCGGTGTTTAAAGAGGCTGTCCACTACTATTATGCTGATGGTCTATCCTTAGGATAGATCATCAATGTCTCATTATCCGGGGTCCGACACCCCACACCCCTGCCGATCAGCTGCTCTCAGTGCCTCCGCCGTCAGCAGGCAGCCGGGAATGCACAGTTCCAGAGCTGATCAGTCTTCTGATAGCGGAAGCGGCTGGGTAATGCACATCCACCTCCTATTGATTTGAATGGAAAGTGGATGTACCGTACCTAGCCACAGTCATCAGTTGACAGGGCAGCTCCAGAACTGAGCATAGTTGGATGTATGCTACCGCGACCAATCCCGAAAACAGCTGATCTGCAGGGGTGCCAGGAGTCGGGCCCCAGTGCATAAGACATTAAATGACCTATCCTAAGGATAGACAGTCAATGTAAAAGTAGTGGACAACCCCTTAAATAACCCGTTTAGATGCTCACAGAACAGTGAATAATAGGGTGTTATATGCACATAGGCTGTCACTGTTCTTGGCAGCACATATCCTGTTTATCGTGGGATGATGCGCTGCTGTGAACCATGATTTTTAAGCAAGCTTAAAATCACTTCACCTGACGAACAAATTGTTTGCTCGTTCGTTGGGTGATCGGCGGTCTGTTTACACTGGCCAATTATTAATGATTATCGAATCATGATTAAATCGGTACGTGCAAATGTAAACTTAGGCTGAACTCAGACGTCCGAGTAAGAACACGCGATGCAAAGAATGGCCATGGGTCTACTGAGCTGAACCTGACAACTTCATATATGCTGCATATATACTTCTCAATTCGAAATAAAAAGGTTTTTCGGCAAACTTCAGCACCATTATGTATAACCACTTCTACATGTCATCAAGTTAAAATGGCATCAGCATGCTTGGTGAGGCTCAGGTATTTTGAGTCTGATACTCTTATCCATAGCTAAGACACAGAGCCTGTAAAGCATGAAATGCATAGGCCTCACCCAGCATGCCGACATATGGTGCTAGCTTGCAAACCTATGTACAATTGGAAGTCTATATAGTCTTGAGTACACCCTCACGCTTATATCCGAATGCCAATGTGCTGAGGGCACCTCGCAGGGTGAGAGGACTTAAAGGGAACCTGTCAGCAGAAATTTTGCTCATCTAAAAGTTTCCTCTTCAGGGCATGATGGGAGTAGCAGTCTGACCACAGCACAGCCTGCTCGGGTATTACTGTTCTATACATATACTATGGGTTCTAGGAATAGGCAGCTGTGGAGCATGATGGGAGTAGTAGTCTGCCCACTGCACAGGCTGCTCATTGTGTAACTGTTCTATATATGTACTATAGGTTCTAGGAAGAGGCAGCTGTGGAGCATGATGGGAGTAGTAGTCTGCCCACTGAACCGGCTACTGTTCTAAACATGTACTATAGGTTCTAGGAATAGGAAGCTCCTGAGCATGATGGGAGTAGTAGTCTGCCCACTGCACAGGCTGCTCATTGTGTAACTGTTCTATATATGTACTATAGGTTCTAGGAATAGGAAGCTGTGAGGCATGATGGGAGTAGTAGTCTGCCCACTGCACAGGACGCGCATTGTGTAACTGTTCTATACATGTACTATAGGTTCTAGGAAGAGGCAGCTGTGGAGCATGATGGGAGTAGTAGCCTGCCCACTGCACAGCCTACTGTTCTATACATGTACTATAGGTTCTAGGAAGAGGCAGCTGTGGAGCATGATGGGAGTAGTAGTCTGCCCACTGCACAGGCTGCTCGTGTATTACTGTTCTATACTGTACATGTACTATAGGTTCTAGGAAGAGGCAGCTGTGGAGCATGATGGGAGTAGTAGTCTGCCCACTGCACAGGCTGCTCGTGTATTACTGTTCTATACTGTACATGTACTATAGGTTCTAGGAAGAGGCAGCTGTGGAGCATGATGGGAGTAGTAGTCTGCCCACTGCACAGGCTGCTCGTGTATTACTGTTCTATACTGTACATGTACTATAGGTTCTAGGAAGAGGCAGCTGTGGGGCATGATGGGAGTAGTAGTCTGCCCACTGCACAGCCTACTGTTCTATACATGTACTATAGGTTCTAGGAAGAGGCAGCTGTGGAGCATGATGGGAGTAGTAGTCTGCCCACTGCACAGGCTGCTCGGGTATTACTGTTCTATACATGTACTATAGATTCTAGGAAGAGGCAGCTGTGGGGCATGATGGGAGTAGTAGTCTGCCCACAGCACAGGCTGCTCGGGTATTACTGTTCTATACATGTACTATAGGTTCTAGGAAGAGGCAGCTGTGGGGCATGATGGGAGTAGTAGTCTGCCCACTGCACGGGAGTAGAGTCCATGTTGTTTACCTCGCCCACCTGCCTTCCCGCCCATACATAAATGCCATAGTGGCAGCCGGGCAGTGAGGAGACGCCCGGTCCTGTCACCAGCCGTCCGTGCTTACCAGGCAGGACTGTGCTCGTCTCCTGCCGCTTCCTGCTGCTCTCCCCCCGCCTGTGCACACAGGAAGCAGGGCCGGGCCGGCTTTCTGCTGGGCAGGGCCGGTATTCTGCTCTGCTCGGCTCTGCCAGCTCCACACAGCGGTGCTCAGTGCTGCCCTCTGGCGGGGCCTCCTCTACTGACGTAGACTAAGCATGCATGCACTTGTGGTTCTTCTCCCCTGCACTGTAGTAGTTCGATATCTCCTTTTCTAAATGTATGAAGTGATGAATGCTGCGGATGAGGGGAGGTCCCCAGGCTGCTGAGGATGGGCGCTGTAGGAACTAGACTAGTGCAATAGTGCATGATAATATAGGACAGAACAGTCTCCTGACTGAGGGCTGACTTCACACGTTGTGTAATTAGTGTGGATTTCATGCACAGCTTTGTATACTAATATTAGCAGGATTTCCTCATCTAAAATCCACATTTTCTGCACACATTCGTGTTTTTGCTGCGTCTTTTGTACATCCAAAACCTGTTCTCTTGGCAGTAAAAAAAGTTGCTTCCAAAAAGCAGGTTTTGCTCCTTTTTTTAGCTGGATTTTTGCAGCAGTTTTTGTGTCATTTGCCTACAGTACATGTGAAATAAAGTTAGTTTCATTCACCACAAAAGGAGCACAAATGAAGCTGTTGCGTTTCTGCTTTCTCGTTGCTTTCAATGGTGAAAAAATGCTGAAAACATAGACCTGCTGTCTTTCAAAAACGCAGCATTTTCCATTTCAGTCAGGAAAAAAAAGGTGTGTGTGTGCGTGCGTGATTTCTGGAGTTGCAGAGGTTTTGCTGACACTGTAAGGCCAGAATCACACTTCTACCTCCCAACTTTTAAAGAAGGAAAAGAGGGACAAAGTTTGCGGCGCGCGTAGCGCGCCGCGGCAAATTTTTAGGCCACGCCCCCTAACCACACCCATTTCACAGTCACGCCCATATCCACTCCCCATCCACACCCATTCAGCACAAACACGCAGGCAGCCGGCGGGCCTCCAGCACGGACACGCAGGCAGCCGGCGGGCCTCCAGCACGGACACGCAGGCAGCCGGCGGGCCTCCAGCACGGACACGCAGGCAGCCGGCGGGCCTCCAGCACGGACACGCAGGCAGCCGGCGGGCCTCCAGCACGGACACGCAGGCAGCCGGCGGGCCTCCAGCACGGACACGCAGGCAGCCGGCGGGCCTCCAGCACGGACACGCAGGCAGCCGGCGGGCCTCCAGCACGGACACGCAGGCAGCCGGCGGGCCTCCAGCACGGACACGCAGGCAGCCGGCGGGCCTCCAGCACGGACACGCAGGCAGCCACAGTGAGGCGGCCGGTCGCCTTCACAGACAGGCGGCCGGCCGCCTTCACAGACAGGCGGCGGGCCGCCCGCACAGAGAGGCGGCCAGCCGCCCGCAGAGAGAGGCGGCCGGCCGCCCGCACAATGAGGCGGCGGGCCGCCCGCACAATGAGGCGGCGGGCCGCCCGCACAGACAGGCGGCGGGGGGCGCCCGCACAGACAGGCGGCGGGGCGCCCGCACAGAGAGGCGGCCAGCCGCCCGCAGAGAGAGGCGGCCGGCCGCCCGCACAGACAGGCGGCGGGCCGCCCGCACAGACAGGCGGCGGGGGGCGCCCGCACAGACAGGCGGCAGGGGGGGCGCCCGCACAGACAGGCGGCAGGGGGGCGCCCGCACAGACAGGCGGCAGGGGGGCGCCCGCACAGACAGGCGGCAGGGGGGCGCCCGCACAGACAGGCGGCGGGGGGCGCCCGCACAGACAGGCGGCAGGGGGGGCGCCCGCACAGACAGGCGGCAGGGGGGCGCCCGCACAGACAGGCGGCAGGGGGGCGCCTGCACAGACAGGCGGCAGGGGGGCGCCCGCACAGACAGGCGGCGGGGGGCGCCCGCACAGACAGGCGGCGGGGGGCGCCCGCACAGACAGGTGGCGGGCCGACCGCACAGACAGGCGGCCGGCCGACCGCACAGACAGGCTCCGGCCGGGGGTGAGGGGGGAGGGAGGGAAATCAGCGCTGGGGAGATTAGTTTACTGTACCAGCAGCAGCACAGGCAGCGCTCCTCTCTATGCCACGTCTACTAGGATGGTAGGAGGGAAAAGCAGGGAGGCGGAGAGAGAGTGGGTGGGCGGAGCCCGGGAGCCGGCCGTCCCGCCCGTGGCAACGGGACAAACAACGTAAAGCGTGAAAGTCCCGCTGTATCCGGAACGGTTGGGAGGTATACAGCATGTTAGAATGTGTATATAAGAGTCCACTGGTGGTGGCCGCAGCTTATAGGCCCCAAATCTGGTGACAGGTTCCCTTTAAAGTGAACCTGTCAGGTGCAATATGCACTCAGAGCCAGGAGCAGTTCTGGGTACATATTGCTAATCCCTGCCTAACCGTCCCTGTATACACTAGCATAGATAAAGAGATCAAGAACAAATATTTTTAAAGATCTTATATCTTATGCTAATGAGCGGGGGACTAGTCACAAGGGCGTTACTTCACTTGGCTAGTCGGCTCGCATAGCATGTTAGCATGTTATTACGCCCCTGTGTGAGTACTAACATGCTATGTGAGCCGACCTGCCAAGTGAAGTAACGCCCTTGGGACTAGTCCCCGCGCTAATTAGCATAAGATATAAGCTCTTTAAAAATACTTTTTCTATAGATGCCTTTATCTTTGCTAGTGTATACAGGGACAGTTAGGGAGGGATTAGCAATATACACCCAGAACTGCTCCTGGCTCTGAGTGCAGATTGCACCTGATAGGTTCCCTTTAAAGGGAACCTGTCACTAGAAATTTAGCAAAAAAAATAAAAGATTCCCCTCTGCAGCTCCTGGGCTGCATTCTGGAAAGGTTCCTGTTGCTATTGTGCCCCCTTTGAGACCTAAAAAAATACTTTATGAAGTCTTACCTTTTTGTATGCAAATCTGTTTTTATGGTCACGGGGGCGGGCTGCCTGGCGTCCGTTATTCCCCCTCCTGCTGTTGTACGCCGTCCCCCATTGCTCATTTCCATACATGAGGACGCCTTCCTCATGTAACTGTCCTCCTGAAGTTTTGTGCATGCCCAGTGCCACTCTCGCGGGAGTAAGCACTGTGCAAAGTGTGAACGCTTTTGAGGTGATTGCGCAGGCGCGAGATTATGGGCGGCGCTGTGATTGTCATCAGCAGCGTTATCCAAGTACCCACCCATAATCTTGTACCCACGCTTCTCACTCTGCCTCCACTGTTATGCGCAAGCACTGTCCATATGAACCATGCTACCTATTACCGTGGGCGCGAGATTATGGGCGGCGCTGTGATTGTCATCAGCAGCGTCATCCAAGTACCCGCCCATAATCTCGTGCCCGCGCTTCTCACTCTGCCTCCACCGTTATGCGCAAGCACTGGCCATATGAACCACGTTACCTATTACCATGGGCGCGAGATTATGGGCGGCGCTGTGATTGTCATCAGCAGCGTCATCCAAGTACCTGCCCATAATCTCGTGCCCGCGCTTCTCACTCTGCCTCCACCGTTATGCACAAGCACTGTCCATATGAACCACGTTACCTATTACCATGGGCGCGAGATTATGGGCGGCGCTGTGATTGTCATCAGCAAAGTCATCCAAGTACCCGCCCATAATCTCGTGCAAGCAGTAATAGGTAACATGGTTCATATGGCCAGCACATGCGCATAACGGTGGAGTCAGAGGGAAAAGTGCGGGCACGAGATTATGGGCGGGTACTTGGTTAACGCTGCTGATGACAATCACAGCGCCGCCCATAATCTCGTGCCTGCGCAATCACCTGAAAAAGCGTTCACATGCGCAAAACTTCGGGAGGACAGTTACATGAGGAAGGCGTCCTTGTGTATGTAAATGAGCAATGGGGGACTGCGTAAAGCGGCAGGAGGGGGAATAACGGACGCCAGACAGCCCGCCCCCGTGACCATAAAAACACATTTGCATACAAAAAGGTAAGACTTCATAAAGTATTTTTGTAGGTCTCAAAGGGGGCACAATAACAACAGGAACCTTTCTAGAAGCAGCCCAGGAGCTGCAGAGGGGAATCTTTTATTTTTATTGTGAAATTTCTGCTGACATGTTCCCTTTAACTGGTAGGGGAGCCAGGATAAAGCAGAGCTGAAGTTGTTGGGAAGCTAGGACCCAGCAGCTCCACAGACAGGAGACCACTGATCGGTAAGCTAATAGAAGCCTGCAGATGCCACTCTGCTGCATAGGTTATTACTGGCCAGTGCTATCTGCAGGAGATAAGTGCTGATTGCACGGTCTCCTCAGCGTCCTGACTCCCCGCGTGTCTGCAGCAGTGAGAAGCCGCACACGGGGAGTCAGAGAACAGCTGCAGGGAAACGCAGGCTCCGGGACTGGGGGGGTCGGCTCTGGTGCAGGGGGGGGGGCTCTGCTGCAGGGGGGTCGCTCTGCTGCAGGGGGTGATTCATACCTCAGCAGCAGTCACAGGAGTAGGTGCGCGCTCGGCTCTGTAATGAATAGTAGAAGGGAGAAACAGCGAGGCGGGGCTACAGTGGGTGGGTGGAGCCGGGACAAACAGCCTCACGGGCGGGACCCGGGATCAAAGGCTCAGACGAGGGACTGTCCCGCTGTATCCGGGACGGTTGGGAGGTATGACACTTGCTAGTGCCTCGCGCGAGTCTCTCATGGTAGAACCCGGCATGGCCGCACACTATACAGAAAGGAGCGTCTGAGCTGCATAGAGATACATGCAACCGACCCGCTCCTGTCAGGGGAGTGTGCGGCCAGGCCGGGTTCTACCATGAGAGACTCGCGCGAGGCACTAGCAAGTGTGATTCTGGCCTAAAAAGCAGCTTTTAATTTGCCTTTAACAATCATTAAAAAAAGCTGGAAAAAAAAGAGCAAAAACGCAACACATGAACATAGCCTAAGGGCTCATGCGCACGTTGCGTAATTCCATGCATTTACGCTGCGTCTAGCACTGCAGTGTTATTGCATGCGTCCTGCGTCCCCTGCACAATCTATGTAGATTGTGCATGATAGGTGCGCACTTTGCTTTTTTGAACGCAATGCTAAAATTTTGACCCAAATCCGTGCGTTCATAAAAGCAGCATGTCAATTAATTTGTGCGCTTTGGATGCAGCTCCCACTCTGTCTATGGGAGAGGCAGCATCAATAGCGGATGAAATCGGCATGTAATCTGCTGAAACACTGCATCCATTATGCAGTGTTTCTGCAGCGATTTGAAGCGCACATGTGCTGTCAAATCGCTGCAGAATATTCAGCAGGTACGTGCGAACAAGGCCTAAGTGTGTTTTGCGGGGGGGAGGGGGGGCAGAAAAATAGCAAAAATGCTATAAAACAATACCAGGCTGTCAGATTTAGACTAGGTTCATACATTGCATATTACGTGCAAATTTATTGCAGATTTTACCCTTTCAGCAGAAGCTGACAAAGAAGAGGGCCCCTGTGCAGGAACACTACATGGACTCTCTGTAGCCCAATATCTCATCTTATTCCACCTGCCCTGGAGAATTTAGGGGGGTCATGTGCAGGAACACTACATGGACTCTCTGCAGCCCAATTCTAATCTTATTCCACCTGCCCTGGAGATTTTAGGGGGGTCATGTGCAGGAACACTACATGGACTCTCTGTAGCCCAATATCTCATCTTATTCCACCTGCCCTGGAGATTTTAGGGGGGCCATGTGCAGGAACACTACATGGACTCTCTGCAGCCCAATATCTCATCTTATTCCACCTGCCCTGGAGATTTTAGGGGGGCCATGTGCAGGAACACTTCATGGACTCTCTGCAGCCCAATATCTCATCTTATTCCACCTGCCCTGGAGATTTTAGGGGGCCCATGTGCAGGAACACTTCATGGACTCTCTGCAGCCCAATATCTCATCTTATTCCACCTGCCCTGGAGATTTTAGGGGGGCCATGTGCAGGAACACTTCATGGACTCTCTGCAGCCCAATATCTCATCTTATTCCACCTGCCCTGGAGATTTTAGGGGGGCCATGTGCAGGAACACTTTGTGGACTCTCTGTAGCCCAATATCTCATCTTATTCCACCTGCCCTGGAGATTTTAGGGGGGCCATGTGCAGGAACACTTCATGGACTCTCTGTAGCCCAATATCTCATCTTATTCCACCTACTCTGGAGATGTTAGGGGGCCCCTGTGCAGGAACACTACATAGACTCTCTGCAGCCCAATATCTCATCTTATTCCACCTGTCCTGGAGATTTTAGGGGGCCCTAAAAATAAGATCTATATATCCATATTTTTGTAATAAATATTTTTGCAAAAAATAATTGGGACTGTGTTCGCCTTCTTGTTCTTGTTCTTTTCTCACCTGTGGGGCTGTCCGGCCCGATGGACATCGCTGGTCTTGACCCAGCGCCTCCTCTTTTCTTGTGATCGCTGCACTCTTTCCATGCTTTGTGTGGATGACGTGTCTTACGTCATTCACACAGTGCCCTCCATTGTTCTCCTGCACTCATACTGCTCTTTGCACTACTGAGGCCAAATCAAAGTGTCGTAGTGCGCATGTGCCTGCGTTCTTTGACTTTTCCCCACACTTGCGCATTACAGTACTTTGCTCTGCCCACAGCAGGGCAGAGAGAAGTGGGTGTGTGCAGAAGTACAATGGAGGACTTTGTGTGGGTGACGAAGGACACATTATCCACACAAAGCAAGGAGGACAGCGATCGCAAGCAGAGAGGAGGCGGCAGATCAAGACCAGCGATTCCCATTGGACCATACCGCCCTGCAGGTGAGTAGGTGACAGGTTCTCTTTAAAGGGAACCCATCATCTGATTCATGGTGCACAAACCATAACCAGCAAGAATCATACAATCTGCATTATTGCAGCCAGGTATGTTTTAGGCCAGGTTCAGACAAGTGTATTTGTAATTGGACAACTTTCCAAGTACAATCCATGTGTCCATATTTTATATTCATTTGACATACGCATGTCCCTAAATATTATCCACCTGCCATTTGCCTGTCCATATTTTACGTCAGTGTGCCATTTGCGTGTCCGTGTTTTAAGTCACATGTCCGTATTTTACGCCAGTGTGTCATCCGAGTGTCCTTATTTTGCATTCATGTAACATCCGTGTGTCCCTATATTTAGTCCATGTGACATCCGTGTGTCCATAAATTACGTCCATGTGACATCCGTGTGTCCCTAAATTACGTTCGTGTGACATCTGGGCATCCCTAAATTATTTCCATTTGACATCCGTGTGTCCCTATATTAACAATAAAACATGTGTAGCCAGCTTACTGCTTTAGTAGTTCATGCCGTTGAGTCAATATATAAGGGCTCTTTTCCACTTGCGTACCGCTTCCGATGCGGGAGCATCGAAAGCAATATGGTAATGACCTTCTGCTGCGGGTGTCAGCCGAGGGTCATGCGACTGTGATGCGATCTTGAGATCGCATCACATTGCATCACAGTTACAGAAAAGAGGGAGGGAGCAATGTCTCCCATCTCCTTTGCTGTCTGTCTCTGCGTATATCGCACTACAGTCGCACAACATGCGAGTGCAGTGCGATTTTACACACACACACGTGAGCCGAGACTCGGTGCAAAAAAGCAGCATGCTGCGATTGCACCGAGAGCCCGATTTGTGTGGAGAAAAAACAGGACTGAGGAAACTGTCTCATTGATTAATACTGGTGCGAGTGCAATCAGATTTTTTATCGGATTGCACTCGCACAAGGAAACCGCGAGTAGAAAAGGGCCCTAAAGGCCAATGTGACGCCCTGGGCAAGCCAGGGGTCACAGGTCATCACACCACCACACCCTACATCCCAGTCAGGAACACCAAAGCTACTAAAATCCTTGTTGCCTTCCTCCAGGGGCTGATGTTCACACCAGGGGGTGGGCCAGGCGGTTGGCTCCGCCCACCGAGGAGTACACAGCCCTGGAGGCAGGAAGAACCAGGCAGATTAGCTCAGGGGGAGCTTGAGTGAGGAGCTAAGTGAACAGAGATAGAGAAAGGAGGAGGAAGTGAGAGGAGTGCAGTTCAGGGGAGTGAAGTAGAAAGAAGTGGTAAAGGAGCTAAGTAAAAGTGAAGTAGTAGTGGAGCAAAGAAGAGAAGGAACAAAAGTGCACGTAGAAAGACCTGAAGTTAGTCCAGCTAAGTGCAGGACAGGTCAGCAAGGTCAGCAACAGCGGTGATCGTCTGGAGGGGGACTGCTCGGAGGTTGCTGGAAGGACCGCGGTCGAGTAGTGGCCCGGCGGTCTGGAGCAGTATACAAAGGACAGTCAGCACCAGGGCAGGGTCCTCTCGGACCCCGGCAAGGCTAGGAGTCGCCATAATTTGCCGAATCCGTCAGTGAAGGGGACGTCGATCCCCCAACAACCAAGTCCCGATTGAAGACAACCGTCCAACCATTAGAGAGGAACACCGCCACCGCCAGGGCACCAGCTCCTCAGGGCCAGCGTCTGCGGGCAAAGTAGGGCTCCTCCGGCCCATATCCAAGCCGGGGAGCGGGTTACCGGTGGGAACCCATCGCTACCAACTTAGAAACATCAGGTGCAGGTCAGAGGGACATCACTGTTACCTGCTGGGAGAGCAAGTGCAGCCGTCCGTGGGAACCGTCTTTCCAGCCGTGTGGTTTACCGTAAAACTGTGTCAACGTCTCAGGCTGAGTGAGTACCACAGTGCCGCAAGGCACAGCGCTGCCCCCGTGTCCCTGCGCCCACCAGGCCCTGCACCCTTCCACACCATCACCGGGCCCCGGGATCACCAACCCCTACCCACGGAGGGGCAACGCAACACCTGGCTGCTCCGCATCACCACTCCCGGGATCCCCTTATTGAGCAGCGGTGGTGCTACAAATCACCACAACCGTGGGTGGCGTCACGGACAATCTTCCCCAACAAAATCCCCTTTTCACTCACGGGCGAGGAGTGCCGTTCGAGAACCCCCGGGATCCGGCCCACCGCTCGAGCCACCACTGAGCAGCAGCAGCAGCCGGACCCGAGCAGAGGGGTGAGCGCGGTGCCGGCACCCTCCTCCCCGCCCGTGACACCAACATATCGCTCCGAATAAGGGTGTGAGTCCCACCCGATGCAATCAGAGCAATAGAGAGGAAATCCAGTGAGCAGGCAAAATGGGTAAGTATTAGGGATGATTGAATACCTCAAATATTCGGCTTCGCGAATATTTGCCAAATAGGTCGCCACTGTTTGACTATTCGCGAAAATTCAATGCGCAATGTAAGTCTATGAGAAACCCGAATAACAACTATTCGGAACTATTCGGGCTTCCCATAGGCTTACATTGTGCATCGAATATTCGCATAGCGGCGACCTATTCGTCAGATATTCACAAAGCTGAGTATTTGAGGTATTCGATCATCCCTAGTGTTAGGACCAGGATGACGGGTAGGCCCAGGAGGTGGATCCACTGGACTGAGCACCCCACCGAGGGCAAGGTGCCCGGTAGCCAGAGCACTACGGGTAGCAGGACAGTCCGTACAGAGGAGTGGGTGTAGAAGTCCCTGGGACTACGGAGTCTCTGAAGGTAGTCCGGGTGACGGAGCTCAGGTTCGGAGGCCAAGAAGATGTCAGGCAGGGTCCGGAACCAGCGGAGCGGGAAGGTCGGTCACCACACGGATCCAGGGATCGGAGATGGTAGGGACTGAGAAGATGGCGGACAGTCACCGTTAGGAGTTCTGGAACCGTCAAGACCGGTTGGCGAGACAGGAGCAGCTCTACAAGAGAGATAGGTAAGTACGGGACAAAGCACAGGGAGACCTTACTCCTAGCTTAGCAAACACGAAGAACAGGCCCCGCCCACTTGGAAAGGAACCCCCTATATACCCTGCACCTGAATCTTCAATATCCTGTTGGAGGACGCTGGCCCTTTAAGAGAAGGTCAATGACCGCGCGCGCGCCCTAATGCGCATGCGCGAGGCCCGGGTGCCAGAAGCCAGAGCAGGGAGCGGTGCACAGGAGGCAGGAGTGCTCAGCATCGCAGATGGGCGCCGGGACCGGGGACCGGGTTGCCTGGAGGACGCAGGTGAGGGAGCATGGAGACCGTGGAGCGGGGGACGCCTGGCAGAGGAGCCGGGGAGCGTGGCAGGGGAGCCGGGGAGCGTGGCAGGGGAGCCGGGGAGCGTGGCACGGAAGCTGGGGAGCGTGACAGTACCCCCTCCCTCACGCCCCCCTCCCCGCAATCGGGACAGGAAGGCACGTATCAGGGGAGTACCCACATTCTCCCGGGGTTCCCAGGACCTATCCTCAGGACCATACCCAGCCCAGTCCACCAGGAAGAACTGTCGGCCCCGCACGGTTTTCATGGCCACGATATCCCTTACCGCATAGATGTCATCGTCAGCAATAGGAGGAGGAGCAGAACTTGCAGCAGCGGAGAAGGGACCAAGGACAACCGGCTTGAGCAGGGAGACGTGGAAGGAGTTGGGTATCCTCATCGTGGCCGGGAGCTGCAGCTTGTAGGAGACCTCATTTATTTTGCCGATGACTTTAAACGGCCCGATGTAGCGAGGACCCAGCTTGTATGATGGTAGCTTCAATCGGACATATTTGGAAGCAAGCCAGACCAGATCTCCTGGAGAGAAACACGGGGTATCCAGACGCCTCTTGTCTGCGTGTCTCTTCATCCGCAGGGAAGCACGTCCAAGGGACGTCTTGACAGAGTCCCAAATTGTTGAAAAGTCACGGACTACGGTATCAGCAGCAGGGACATCCGAGGAAGAAGATACAGGTAATGGGGCGGAAGGCTTAAGTCCGTAAACTACATGGAAGGGAGAGCTGGAGGAGGACTCACTGACGTGATGGTTATGGGAGAATTCAGCCCAAGGAAGGAGCGTGGACCAGTCGTCGTGATGAGCGTTAACGTAGTGACGTAAGAAGGAGGTCAGGATCTGATTGACTCGTTCCACTTGGCCATTCGACTGAGGATGGTAGGCTGAAGAAAAGTCCAGAGCCACTCCCAGATGTTTGCAGAGAGCCCTCCAGAAGCGGGAGGTAAACTGAGTTCCTCTGTCGGACACAATGTGTGAGGGAAAGCCATGCAACCGGAAGATGTGCTGTATGTAGGCGTCAGCGAGTTCCTGGGCAGTGGGGAGTCCAGCCATAGGGACGAAATGAGCCATTATGGAGAAACGGTCCACCATGACCCATTTGACTGTGTGTCCGGAGGACAAGGGCAAGTCTGTAATAAAGTCCATTGCAATGTGTTGCCACGGAACGGAGGGGATTGGCAGCGGCAGAAGGCGACCATATGGCAGGTGTTTGGGCGTCTTGTTCCGGGCACAAGAGAAGCAGGCTGAGACAAAGGACGCGACGTCCGTGCAAAGGGATGGCCACCAATAGTGACGTACAATTGTACTCCATGTTCTCTTCTGACCAGCATGGCCGGCTATTTTCGAGGCATGGCCCCAGTGCAACACTTTTTGTCTGTCAGTTTCAGAGACATAGGTCTTCCCGGGCGGTATCTGGGCCAGAGTGACAGGAGCCACCAGAATGATTTTACTTGGGCAGATGATGGGCTGGGATGTCTCCTCCTCCTGTTCCAAGGGCACGAATGACCTGGACAAGGCATCTGCTCGCACATTCTTATCCGTGGCCCAAAAATGGAGCTGAAAATCGAACCTGGCAAAGAACAAGGACCACCTGGCTTGTCGTGGGTTCAGTCGCTCAGCAGACCGCAGGTATTTCAGGTTCTTGTGGTCCGTGTAAATGATCACGGGGTACACTGCTCCCTCCAGAAGGTAGCGCCATTCCTCCAGAGCCAGTTTGATTGCTAATAGATCTCGGTCACCGATGGTGTAGTTGCGTTCAGGCGCTGAGAAGCTCTTGGAGAAGAAACCGCAAGTGACCATCTTCCCGGTGGCGGACGTCTGCATGAGCACTGCCCCGGCCCCAGAGGAGGAGGCATCCTCCTCCAAGGTGAACTGTCGGTTTAACTCAGGACGGTGGAGCACAGGAGAGGAAGCAAATGCCCGCTTCAGGGAGCCAAACGCGGCGTCGACCGCAGGTGACCAGTCCTTCGGATTAGCCCCCTTTTTGGTCAAGGCAGAGAGAGGCGCAGTCAGGGCAGAGAAGTGAGGGATGAACTGACGGTAATAGTTAGCAAAGCCAAGAAAACGTTGAATTGCCTTCAGTCCGGAAGGAGGGGGCCAGTTGAGAATGGAAGAGACCTTCTCTGGATCCATCTGCAGGCCGGTATCGGAGATTACGTAACCCAGGAAGGGAAGAGAAGACTGCCCGAAGACACACTTCTCGTACTTGTCGTACAGGCGATTCTCTCTAAGCCTTTGTAGTACCAGCTGCACGTTCTCTCTGTGGGTTTGGAGGTCCGGAGAGAAGACCAGGATGTCATCCAAATATACCACCACACAGACGTAGAGAAGGTGAACGACGTGTTCCGGGACTAGTTCTTGAAAGACTGCCGGTGCATTACACAGGCCGAAGGGCATCACACAATATTCGTAGTGCCCATCGCGAGTGTTAAATGCGGTCTTCCATTCGTCCCCAGAGCGGATGTGGACCAGGTTGTAGGCACCACGAAGATCCAACTTGGTAAACAAACGAGCTCCTCTAAGCCGATCAAACAATTCGGGAATGAGCGGCAGGGGGTATTTATTCTTTACGGAGATTTGATTCAATCCCCGGTAGTCAATGCAGGGGCGCAGGTCGCCCTCTTTCTTCTTAACGAAGAAGAAGCCTGCTCCAGCAGGAGAGGAGGATCTCCGGATGAATCCCCTTGCCAAGTTCTCAGTGATGTAGGCAGACATGGCCCTTGTTTCAGCAGGGGACAAATGATATATCCGTCCTCGAGGTGGTGTGGTTCCCGGGAGTAGGTCGATGGCACAGTCGTAAGGACGATGTGGCAGCAGTACCTCTGACTCCTTTTTATCAAAGACGTCCGCGAAGGACCAATAGGCCGAAGGCACTCCTAGTAGGGACTCCGGGACCGGAGGTCGTCGGATGGGCTGTATAGACCTCAAGCAGTTCTCGTGGCAAGAAGGGCCCCATCGGGTAATTTCGCCAGCACGCCAGTTGACCGACGGTTCGTGTGTCTGTAACCAGGGGAGTCCCAGCAGGATTTAATGAGACATATGCGGGAGGACGTAGAAGGTGATTTTCTCGGTGTGCAGGGCACCGATGCGTAGTACTACAGGCTTGGTGATCGAAGAGATGGTGTCAGAGAGGGGTCTCCCTTCTACAGAGGCAATCACGAGGGGTTTGTCGAGTGGAGTAACAGGCACCTGGTACTTGTCCACCGTGTCCTGCTGGATGAAATTGCCTGCTGCCCCGGAATCGAGGTACGCTTCCGCCGTGAACCGCGTCTCTCCCGCTGTCACGTGAACCGTCCACGTAACCGGGTCTGAGAGAGTCACAGTACCTAGGGTGGCCTCTCCTACCAACCCTAGGCTTTGGAGTTTCCCGGCCTCTCTGGACAGGAACGTAGCAGGTGTGTGCCCTCTCCGCAGTAGAAGCAGAGGCCCTTGGCGAGCCGTTCTGCTCGGCGTTGTTCGGACTGCCGCAAACGGTCAATCTGCATGGGCTCGTGGACAGAGACACCAGACGACGCCGACTGAAGTACGGCGGGCTTCTGCGTAGGAGAGGAATGCCGTATCGGACGTCTCTCGCGGGACACCTCTTTGGATCGTTCCTGAAATCTGAGGTCCACGCGGGTGGCTAGTGCGATCAGGGCATCCAGGGTGGAAGGAACATCGCGGCCGGCCAGCTCGTCCTTAATACGACCGGAGAGTCCTTGCCAGAAGGTGGCGGTTAGGGCCCCATTGTTCCACCCTAATTCAGAGGCCAAGGTGCGGAAGCGGATGGCGTATTGACCCACCGTCAAGGTCTCCTGGCGTAGTTTGAGGAGTGATGAGGCGGACGCGGCGGCACGTCCGGGTTCATCAAAGGTGGTTCTAAACGCCTGCAGGAACTCCTGGATGTTAGTGGTTACAGGGTCCTCCTTCTCCCACAAGGGGTTCATCCAGGCCAGTGCCTCACCCTCTAGATGGGACATCACAAACGCCACCTTGGCTTGATCGGAGGCAAACAGATGCGGAAGCAGTTTAAAGTGGAGGGAGGACTGGTTCAAGAAGCCTCTGCAGGTCTTAGGATCTCCAGCATACCGGGGTGGAGAGGCCAAACGGAGTTTAGAGGCTTCCGAGGAGGCTGCCACGGGAGGTGTGGACGTGGACTGTGATGCCAGGGACGTAGCTGTGGCTTGCAGCGTATTCAGACGGGTGTCCACTGAGGTCATGAAGGCTAACATGCGGGATTGGGTCTCGCGTTGTCGTCCGAGTTCCTGCTGCAATCCGGCCAGCTGGGTCGCTAGTGCATCGGCGGGATCCATGGCCTGTTCTTACTGTTAGGACCAGGATGACGGGTGGGCCCAGGAGGTGGATCCACTGGACTGAGCACCCGACCAAGGGCAAGGTGCCCGGTAGCCGGAGCACTACGGGTAGCAGGACAGTCCGTACAGAGGAGTAGGTGTAGAAGTCCCTGGGACCACGGAGTCTCTGAAGGTAGTCCGGGTGACGGAGCTCAGGTTCGGAGGCCGAGAAGATGTCAGGCAGGGTCCGGAACCAGCGAAGCGGGAAGGTCGGTCACCACACGGATCCAGGGATCGGAGACGGTAGGGACTGAGAAGATGGCGGAGAGTCACCGTTAGGAGTTCTGGAACCGTCAAGACCGGTTGGCGAGACAGGAGCGGCTCTACAAGAGAGATAGGTAAGTACGGGACAAAGCACAGGGAGACCTGACTCCTAGCTTAGCAAACACGAAGAACAGGCCCCGCCCACTTGGAAAGGAACCCCCTATATACCCTGCACCTGAATCTTCAATATCCTGTTGGAGGACGCTGGCCCTTTAAGAGAAGGTCAATGACCGCGCGCGCGCCCTAATGCGCATGCGCGAGGCCCGGGTGCCAGAAGCCAGAGCAGGGAGCGGTGCACAGGAGGCAGGAGTGCTCAGCATCGCAGATGGGCGCCGGGATCGGGGACCGGGTTGCCTGGAGGACGCAGGTGAGGGAGCATGGAGACCGTGGAGCGGGGGATGCCTGGCAGAGGAGCCGGGGAGCGTGGCAGGGGAGCCGGGGAGCGTGGGACGGGAGCTGGGGAGCGTGACACCTAGTAAGTATATAAAAATACTTTATTTTCAAATATTCATTAAAAATCCATATAAAAATTGTATATATGCAGCATTAACAGCCTGACAAGAGGTGCAGCTGTCTAACATGATTACGTGTTTTGCCTTTCTGGAGGCCTTCTTCAAGGTCACAAAATTTACATTGGTCATTATGCTGTCTAATTTAATGTGGGCAGTATACTAGTGTGCTATCTCCTGCAAAATGATATCTCTACTTTCATTTTTTTACCATATATCTTTTGCATATTTTCACTTACACTTAAACTTTAATTCTCATTTACATTTAACTGTAGAGTTCTGATATATTGTATATGCTCCCTTCTATTGTTATCATACAATAAGGCAAGACTTTGTACCCACAGTGGGTTTTGGCTATATACATTGTTTTTTTTTCTGCATCCTATAATAAATATTTATTTTCTTGGGAATCCTCCACTGTCGTGGACACTTTCTTGCACTTTTTGATAAAGAAATGCCAATGTTCATAGCGCCTCACTCCAATCCATCCATCAATCAATCAATCACATACTGTACTTGTACTATCTGTGAATTTCATGGATGGAACATGTACCCATTATAGGCTATGGGGCTGTTCACATGGCTGTTGTTTTTTTTGTGGACCATTAGCAAAAAAGTAAATTTTTAATTGAAGTCACGGATGATACACACATATACAGTAGGTGGAATAAGTATTGAACACATCACCACTTTTCTAAATAAATACATTTGTAAAGGAGCTATTAATGTGAATTTCTCATAAGATACATTTCTCACCACACAGGCAAAGAAATCAAACCATAGATATCCATAACTTAAGTTATGTGTAAAGGCTCACTCCCACTTCCGTATAAAACGGACCAGTGCAATGCAAGGAAAAATCCCATGAAATTCAATGAGGCAGTTCTGATCTGTGAGTTTTTCCACAGTGGTACTCTGCCTGAGGAAAAAAAGCATGATGTGAAATGGTTGCACAAAACAGTCGAGACTCGCCAATGGAACTCAATAGTTGTAAGAAAAAAACAGACGGCACACAGACCATCCATATGCCATCAATTTTTTACACATATATTACCATTCCATAGCATAAAGCACTGTAATTGGTCTTGTAAATGATTGTAGAATAATAGCTGCTGAGAAAAAATTGCATAAACATGTCATATGGATGCTAGGCATCAAATCAATCGCACACTCGCATAGCACTCTCATGACATATTGAATACTAAATGGATTTAACTTGTCCAAGTTTTCTGGATGAGAATGGACCAAATTTTTATACTCAAATGGGAGCGAGCCCTAATAATGACAAATGATAAAGGGAAAAAGTATTGAACACATGAAGAGAGATCTAGAAAAGCAATTCTGCCACTTAGGGAAAAATAATATCAGCTGATATAACTGATGACCTATAAAAAGTGTCTGATTATCAAGGTCTCACACAAGAAACATCTCATGATGGGTAAAACCAGTGAGCTATCGCAAGATCTTTGCAACCATACTGTTGCAAAACATAATGCTGGCATTGTTTACTCCATATACAGTACGTGTGTAAATCATGGCCGGCATACAGATGCCATCATTGTGCAATTCATGTGCTGTCTATAATTAACATTGCAATGGATAAGAGAAGCTGTCACATTTATTTACAGTATACATTTTTTCATACATAATAATCACTGATGAAACTGATGGTAAAAGCTGATACACTGATGAAACTCAGATTCAAACCACTGGTGACACTTGGAAAGTTTTCTATATATAAAAAAAATCACTAACTACTGAATGATGCCTAAGGCTCTATTCACACCTTTCATGTGGTCTGTTAAATTTAATGACAGTATTTAGACCAACGTTGTTCAAAAGGGCTAAACAGATGACTGAGATGCAAAGGGACGAGCTAGAAGCAGAGCTCCTCCTACTTCTATCTACATAGAATCTCATCAGCACTAGCTGCCATCTCCTTTCTCAGTAATGGGAAAGTTTTCACTGAATACAGATTATACCTCAGAATTGAGAATTTTGATAATGACTGCTCAATTCTAGCAGAGAAAGAAGCAAATTTGTCTAAGATATATTACAAAGTTGCTTATTTTTATGTGCAATTTTGATTTATGGAATATAAATTTGGAAAACTTTGTGAAGCAATGAACATTTATTAAAGGCACTGTATAAGTACAGAAGTTTACATTCACTAAAAAGACACATCTGCATGTTTTCCACACTATCTAATATGAAATAAGAATAAACCTTTCCGCTTTAGGTCAATTAGGAACCAAAATTCTTTATATTTGTCAAATGACAGAATAATATGTGAGAGAGTTTTATTATTTTTTGCAAAGTCAAAAGTTTACATACAGTAAGAGTACTATGCCTTTAAACAATATGGGACAGCCGATATGATGTTGTCATGTTTTTGGAAGCTTCTGATAAGTTTTTTGGCAATATCTGATCTGAGTTAATTAGAGACACACCTGTGGATATATTTTAATTCACACCTGAAACACACTGCTTCTTTGTGTAGCATCATGGGAAAGTCAAACGAAATCAGCCAAAACCTTAGGAAGAAAACTGTGCATTTGCACAGTCTGGTTCATTCTTGGCTGCAATTTCCAGATACCTGAAAGTGCCTTGTTTATCTGTACAAACAATTACACACAAGTACAAACAAGATGGGAATGTCCAGCCATCATACCACTCAGGAAAGAGACGGGTTCTGTGTGCCAGAGATGAATGTACTTTGGTCAGACATGTGCATATCAACCTAAGAACAAAAGTAAAAGACCCTGTTAAGATACTGGTAAGATTGTGTCATTATACACAGTGAAACGAGTACTGTATCAACATGGGCTGAATGGCCACTCTCAGGAAGAAGCCATTAAAGAAACATAAAAAAGCTAGATTAATGTTTGCAAATGCACACAGGAACAAAGACCTTAATTATTGGAGACATGTCCTGTGGTCTGACAAAACGAAAATTGAACAGTTTGACCATAATGACCATCGTTACGTTTGGAGGGAAAAGAGAGAAGCTTTGAAGCCTAAGGGGGACTTTACACGCTGTGACATCGCTAGCGATTGCTACCGATGTCGAGCGCGATAGCACCCGCCCCCGTCGTATGTGCGACATTTGGTGACCGCTACCGTAGCGAACATTATCGATACGGCAGGGTCACACGCAAATACCTGGTCAGCGACGTCGCTGTGACCGCCGAACATTCCCTCCCTCAAGGGGGAGGTGCATTTGGCGTCATAGCGACATCACTGCGGCGTCACTAAGTGGCCGGCCAATAGAAGAGGAGGGGCGGAGATGAGTGGGACGTAACATCCCGCCCACCTCCTTCCTTCCGCATTGCCGGTGGACGCAGGTAAGGTAAGATGTTCGTCGCTCCTGTGGTGTCACACACAGCGATGTGTGATGCCGCAGGAATGACGAACAACATCGTACCTGTGGCAGCAGCGATATTAAGGAAATGAACCACATGTCAACGATCACCGTTTTGGAACGATTTTGCGATCATTGATCGTCGCTCATTAGCATTACATGCTGTGATGTCGCTTCCGGCGCCGGATGTGCATCACTAATGACGTGACCCCGACGATATATCGGTAGCGGTGTCGCAGCGTGTAAAGTACCCCTAAAAACACCATGCCAACCGAGAAACACAGGGGGTGGCAGCATCATATTGTGGGATTGTTTTGCTGCAGGAGGGACTGCTGCACCTCACAAAATAGATGTCATCATGAGGAAAGACGATTATGTGGCAATATTGAAGAAACATCTAAAAACGTCAGCCAGGAACCTAAAGCTTTGGTGGACATGGGTCTTCCAAATGGACAATGACCCGAAGCATGCTGCCAAACTGGTTACAAAGTGGTTAACCCCTTAGTGACGGAGCTAATTTTCACCTTAATGACCAGACCAAATTTTGCAATTCTGACCAGTGTTACTTCATGAGGTTATAACTCTGGAACACTTCAATGGATCCCGGTGATTCTGAGACTGCTTTTTCATTACATTTTTTACTTAATGTTAGTACCGAACTTAAGACAATATTTTTTGCGTTTATTTATGAAAAAAATTGAATTTTGGCAAAAATTTTGAAAATTTAGCAATTTTCAACTTTTGAATTTTTATACCGTTAAACCAGAGAGCTCTGTGACACAAAATAGTTAATAAATAACATTTCCCACATGTCTACTTTACATAAGCACAATTTTGGAAACAACATTTTTTTTTGTTAGGAAGGTAGAAGAGTTCAAAGTTCATCAGCAATTTCTCATTTTTACATCAAAATTTACAAAACCATTTTTTTAGGGACCACATCATATTTGAAGTGACTTTGATAGGCCTAGATGACAGAAAATACCCAAAAGTGACACCATTCTAAAAACATTACCCCCCAAAGTACTCAAAACCACATCCAAGAAGTTTATTAACCCTTCAGGTTCATCACATGAACAAAAGCAATGTGGAATGAAAAAAAGCAAAAAATAAAATATAACCTAAAAATGTTGCTCTAACCCAAATTTATTCACTTTTAAAAGAAATAACACAACAAAATGTACCCCAAAACTTGTTACAAACTTTCTTATGAATGCGCCGATACCCCACATGTGGTCATAAACCTCTGTTTGGACAAATGGGAGGGCTCGGAACAGAAGGAGCAATATTTGAATTTTGGAAAGCAAATTTGGCTGAAATAGATAGATTGCGGGCACCATGTTGCATTTACAGGTCCACTAAGGTACCTAAACAGAAGAAACCCCTCACAAGTGATGCCATTTTAGAAACTAGACCCCTCAAGGCTTATATCTAGGGGTATAGTGAGCATTTTGGACCCACAGGTACTTCACAGATTTTGATAATGTTAAGTTGTCATATTTAAAATTTTAATAATTTTCTTAAAAATGTTGCTTTAGCATCAATTTTCTCACTTTTTCAAGAGGTAATTCCAAATATTTGACCTCAAAGTTTGTTACCCACTCTCTTATGAGCGTGGTGATACCTCACATGTGGTCTGAAACCTTTGTTTGGACAAATGGGAGGGCTTGGAACGGAAGGAGCAATATTTGAATTTTGGAAAGGAAATTTGGCTGAAAAAGATTGCGGGCACCATGTCGCATTTGGAGGTCCCCTAAGGTACCTAAAGAGCAGAACCCCCCCACAAGTGACCCCATTTTGGAAACTAGGCCCCTCAATGAATTTATCTAGATGTTTGGTGAGTACCCTGAACCCCCAGGTGCTTCACAGAATTTTATAACGTTGAGCCATGAAAATAACAAAATTAAAATTTTACCACAAAATTGTTATTTCAACCAGGTAGCTTTTTGTTTCACAAGGGTAACAGGAAAAAATCACCATGAAATTTATTGTGCAATTTCTCCTGAGTTTGGTGATACCTTATATGTGGTGGAAATCAACTGTTTGGGCAACGGCAGGGCTCGGAAGGGAAGGAGTACCTTTTGACTGCAAAATTGGCTGGAATCAATAGCGGATGCCATGTTGCATTTGGAGTGCCCCTGAGGTGCCTATACAGTGAAGCTCCCCAACATGTGGCCCCATTTTGGAAAATAGACCCCTCAAGGAATTTATCTAGATGTTTGGTGAGTACCCTGAACCCTCAGGTGCTTCACAGACATTTATAATGTTGAGCTGTGAAAATAAAAAAATACATTTTTACCACAAAATTGTTACTTCAACCAGGTACCTTTTTTTTTACAAGTGTAAAAGGAAAAAAATCAGCATAAAATGTATTGTGCAATTTCTCCTAAGTATGCTGATAGCTTATGTGTGATGGAAATCAACTGTTTGGGTTCACAGCAGGGCTAGGAAGGGAAGGAGCGCCATTTGACTGCACAATTGGCTGGAATCATTACCGGACGCTATGTCGCATTTGGAAAGCCCCTAAGGTGCTTAAACAGGGGAGGTTCCCCACAAGTGACCCCATTCTGGAAACAAGACACCTCAAGGCTTTTATCTAGGTGTATAGTGAGCATTTTGAATCCATGAGTACTTCAAAGAATTTGATAAGCTTAGGTCGCCATATTGAAAATTTTCATTTTTTTCACAAAAATGTTGCTTTAGCATCAAATTTCTTACTTTTTCAAGAGGCAACAACAAAAAGTGGACCCCACAGGTTGTTATCCAGTGTCTTATGAGTGCAGGGATACCCCACATGTGGCCAAAAACCTCTGTTTGGATAAATGGGAGGCCTTGGAATGGAAGGAGCACTATTTGAATTTTGGAAAAGATGAAATAAATTGAGCGCACCATGTCACATTTGCAGGGCCCCTTTGGTACCTGTACAGCAGAAACCCCCCACAAGTGACCCCATTTTGGAAACTGGACCCCTCAAGGATTTTATTCAGGAGTATAGTAAGCATTTTGAATCCACAGGTACTTCACAAAAATGTTGCTGTAGCAACAAATTTCTCACTGTTAGGCTATGTGGCCATGATCCAGCGACACGGCGTCTAGTACACAGTGTCAGCCTTCCTGCAGAGATGTGAGTGTTGTCCACGGGAGACACTCTGCTGCCCATGCCCACGATTTGGGTTCAGGCTGCTGTGGACTTTAGCTCTATTCTACCTGCAGAGAACACTCTTGTCTCCGCAGCATAAATTGACATGCCGAGGCTCAGGATGCTGCACCACAGGTCGGTTAATGCTGCGGAGAAAAGAAGCACAACGGGCACGGGATTTCTAAAAATCCTTACACTGTGCTTCTACTGCACAACGCAGCGTTACGGACGCAGGGAGAACACTTTGCGCCCAAAACGCTGCAAACCCTTATTGTGGGCATACATCCTAAAATGCTACAATGGATGAATGGATAGATGTCAAACATATATAACGTCCCACCCCCTGCATATTCTAAGGTGGCGCCCTTTAGTGCCTTTCATGTGGCACTAAAAGGTGCCTATCCTTGTATTTAGCCCACCAAAAAAATAGTAATTAAAATAAATGACGTGGGGTCCCCCCGATTTTTGATAACCAGCTAGGGTAAAGCAGAAAGCTGTATTCTGCAAACTACAGCTGACAGCTTCACCTTGGCTAGTGATCAATTTGGAGGGCTCCCCAGGCTGTTTTTTTTATAAAAAAAAACAAAGCAAAACAAAAAAAACATGGGGTGTCCCCCAAATTAGATTACTAGCCAAGGTGAAGCTGACAGCTGGGGTCTGGTATTCTCAGGGTGGGAAGAGCCATGGTTATTGGACTCTTCCCAGCCTAAAAATAGCAGGCCGCAGCCACCCCAGAAGTTGCGTGTCTATTCGCCCCAACTCATCCCGTTGCCCTGGTGCGGTGGCAAACGGGATAATATTTAGGGTTGACACCAGATGTGTAATGTCACCTGACATCAAGCCCAGCAATTAGTGATGTCACGGCGTCTATCAGATACCTGACATAACTAATTGACAGTAATAAAAAAAAATGACAACAAAAAGAAAATTTATTTGAAAAAACACTCCCCAAAACATTCCCTCTTTCGCCAATTTATTGAAAAGAAAAAAAATTGCGCCTGCTGTAATCCATTTTGGAGGTCCCACGAAGATTCTGGACCTTCTAGAATATGGGGGGCACGCTCAGGGAACGTATCCCCCATTTTCTAGGCATGCAGACCCTCCATGTGAGGAGTGTGGGTGCAATTACATTGCACCCACTCTCCCCGGGTCACAGCTGCAGAGTGCGGGCAGCAGCCAGCGTCTCTGAAAGCAAAGCAGGAAGCTGGCTGTCAGCCACGCTCTGCACATGTGACCAGCGCTAGAAGAAGAGCAGGGATCACGGGGATCACCGAGGCTAAGGTACGGTGGAACACCGGGGGTTATGGGGGGGTGACCTGTCAGGGCCTGGGGAGGAGTTTTCTGTCGCATGTGTCCTGGCACATGCGACAGAAATCAGAGGGAGAGGGTGAATGCGGGCAGCGCGCTGCTGTGCGCGCCGGTGTGCGTTGGTGTGCGCGTCGCCATCTTGGATTATGGAGGGGGTGGGGGGTCGGTGGGGCACTTTGGCGACACTGGGGGACCGGAGGGGCCCGGGCAGGAGATTTATCTCCCAGCTGACATGTTTGATCATGCCAGGTGGGAGATAAATTATTTTTTACCGGCGCTGTCATTTATTGTAACGTGATCATCGGTATACGGTGTATAAATCATGATCTCCAGGGTCTCAGCTACCCCCGGTAGCTGAAAGCCCAGAGATTTTCCGTCGCTGGGGGGCGCTACAGGCTTTTTTTGTCATGACGTCTCAAAGCGTTGGTACAGAACGAGTACCCTGTTTTTCCGACGTCTTGAGACGTTAGGCTGTCGTTATGGGGTTAAGGATAGCAAAGTCAATATTTTGGAGCGGTCATCACAAAACTCTGATCTCAGTCCTATTGATAATTTATGGGCAAAGCTGAAAAGGCAGGTGTGAGCAAAGCGACCTACTAACATGGCTCAGTTACACCAGTTCTGTCAAGAGGAATGGGCCCACATTCCTACTATTGTGAGAAGCTTGTGGAAGGATATCCAAAACGTTTCACCCACGTCATACAGTTTAAGAGCAATGGTACCAAATACTACTGTAATGAAATGTATGTAAAGTTTTGTCTTTGTAGAAAGTAATAAAAATGCCTTAAAACATTCTCTCTCTCTCATTATTCTGAGATTGTATATTGTATATTGTATTTCCCAATTGTATTGTATATTGGGAAATATAAATAATTTTGGTTACTAATTGACCTAAGGCTATGTGCGCACTGGGAAATGGAATTTTCTTGATAAAATTCTGCATGCTCTCAAAGATTATCGCACCCGCGGTAAAAAAAACGCGGGAAACCGCACCCGAAAACCGCATGCGGTTTGCTGCGGTTTTACCGCGGTATTGTTCGCGGTATTGCCGCGTGCGGGTTGGGATGTGCTTTATTGCATTCAATGCAATAAAACACATTGAAGAAAAAAAAAAGTCATTTAATTCTGAGATAGTAGATAGACAGAAGAATAGATAGAGGGATAGATAGATAGACAGATAGAGGGATAGATAGATAGAGGACAGATCGCTGCATTTCCCACGGTCGGCAGTGAGTTCACATTACCGGCCGTGGGAAATGACCGGTAATTACCTCTGCTGTCTGCTGCATTCATTCAGCGCTGTGTCTGTGACAGTCGCGGCTGGATGTAAGCAGCGCAGGACCTGTGGATTACGCCGGAGCGGTGGATTACGCCGGAGCTTTGGTGCGGGAGGGGTTAATAAAATGGTGAACGAGGTTTGTTTGTTTTATTTAAAATAAAGGATTTTTATGTGTGTGTGTTTTATTCACTTTACTTACGGGTTGATCATGTCAGCTGTCACATAGACGCTGCCATGATCAAGCCTGGAGTTAATGGCGGTGGTCCCCCACCATCATTAACCCCTTGTATTACCTTGCTGCCACTGCTACACGGCAGCAAGAAGAGCCGAGGACACGCCGGTGCTGCCGCATAATGCATGCGACAGTGCCGGGGCAGCTGCGGCTGATATTCTCGGCTGCGGGAGGTGGAATGAGGCAGGGGACATTATCCCTGCCCCTCTCCCTCCCCAGCCTGAGAATACCGGGCCGCCGCTGTGTGCTTACCTCGGCTGGAAGGTAAATATGCAGCGGAGCCCACGTTCTTTGTTTTCTATATTTCCGTTTTCTTTCTATGTGTCTGTGTCTGTGTTCTATGTGTCTGTGATGTCTATCTGTGTCTGTGATGTGTTTGTGTTTACTCTCTGCATGGCTTCCTCTTCCTGTAATGACATCACTTCCCTGCAAACCGCAGACAAGCGATGTACATTACCGGAGGTAAACCGCGAAATACCGCAGGGAATAACGCAGGAAAACGCAGTGAACCGCACAGAATTTGCTGCCTGCGTTATTCCCTGCGAGATTTCACGATTACATTGGAGTCAATGGAGTGAAATCCCGCAGCGATGTGCGGAAAAGAATTGACATGCACTTGTTTTTGCTGCGGGATTCCCGCAGCAAAACATGCAGCTGTCAAATTCCGCCCAGTGCGCACAGGATTTTTTTTCTCCATAGGATTTGCTGGTGATTCACTGCAGAGATGTTATGAACATTTTCTGCAGCGAAACATGCAGCAAATCCGCGGAAAATCTGTGGCAAAATCCGGTAAGTGCGCACATAAACAGGAAAGGATTATTCTGATTACATGTCAGATAGTGAGAAAAACCTGCAGATGGGTCTTTTTAGAGCATGGATGTAAAACGTCTGGTTTCAACTGTATATGTGAAAGGTCCCATCTCCTTAAAGGCTTTTATTCCTTCTAAACTTTAAATGACCATAAATATGTAATTATAAAAAGGTGTGGGAAATTGGATATTAGTTGCCTGAGGTCAAAAGGTAAATAAAAATGTAAGTGTATTTTTGGTTACCTAATTGTCTAACTAATTTGCTGTCAAGTCACTCTCGATCTCCCCATGGCCATCAGTTGTCCTGCCTGTGCTTCTCCACCACTGTGCTTGACCTCAACCACACGACAGCACTTCAGCTTCTCGTTAGTGGATGCCTCGATGATGACTAACATATGGAATGCTGTCAAGTAGCACATTGGCAGCAGCATTGTCTAAACTAACCATTACGATTATACCTTATGACTAATTATAATTAGTGGTTTCTCCAGATTTTGAGCTTTCAGGAGAACAATGCCATGATGTAGTAAAATAGTTTATTAAATGCATTTTGTGAGATTTTTAAATTTGTTATGTGTCTACGTGAGAATAAAATGTATATACAGTACTAAACATTTGTTTTTACTTTTTAAACAATTTTAATGCTCTCAACAAATACAAATATTGTCCATAATGTTTTTAGCTGCTCTTCAATCTGTAGCAAATGTAATTCCAGACTTTGTCTGCAATTGTTTTTGGAAGTAGCCTCCACTGCTGCTATGCTGTGAAATGGAGGGCCGCATGGGGGTTGTTAGGGAATATATGTATATAAAGTTTGACGGGAAGCTTTTATTCTCTACAGCTGCACCCTTTGTGAATAGTTTGACACATCTCAAAAGAAACCAGTGAACTTAATTCAAGATGAATGGGATCCCACCTATATAGATGACATTTTCATTGCAGCTAACAAGGAGAGAAATCCAATTACATCACAAAGAGGTTACCTAATAACCCATTCAGCATAAGGGTCTACAGCTCGGAGGGGTAAGGCCTGTAGTGGACTGTGTATTCAAAGTGTTGTCTCCTTGCTTGTGTGTGGGCACCTCAAAGAGGAAGTAATGTTCCGCCTAGACGTCTATTACTAGGGACAAGAGGTAAGGTAAGGCTATCACAAGTTTCAAGGTTGCAACTTCCAATATTGCTGTTTCGATTGAGAAGAAGGTAATCACTTCTCATATTCATTAATAGGGCTTTTATGGCACTGAATTGTAATGTATAATTTTTCCAACTTGTGCATCTGTAATTTGTGAAGCTGATGCTACTTGTGTCTACACTTCCAAGAGGTGTTTGACCAAGCTCAAATTAAAGCTTAGGCTGGTTTCACACTACGTCTTTTTAACATCCGTTGAAAACGTTATTTTAGCGGAAATACGGATCCTGCTTTTACAGCAAATAACGTATGCAAACGCATCTGTTATTTTGCAGGATCCTGCACTGGATGTTTAGGGGCGGGCATTGGAGTCATGTGATCGGGAGTGAGGGGAACTAGACTGGGAGCCGGCTTCTGACAGCTGCAGACACTGGTAACCAAGGTAAACATCGGGCTTGGATACCCGATATTTATCTTGGTTACGAGTGTCTGCAGCTGCTAGGAGCAGGGCTGCCTGCACACGTAACCAACGTAAACATCGGGTAACTAAGAGAAGTGGTTACGCGATATTTACCTTGGTTACGAGTGTCCGCAGCTCTCAGGTGGGAGAGAGAGGAAGGGGAGGAAGGGGGAAAGACATAGATAGAGAGAGAGAGGGTGAGGGAGGGAGGAGGAGAGAGAGACAGATCACGCGAGACTGGTTCTGGGCATGCTCAGTACTTTCTGGGCATGCTCAGTACAAAAGCAGGATCCTGTCTATCAGCACGCCAGCGTTCACCTGCGTTCGCGTGCTGTTTAGTCAGGATCCGGTGACTTGCAGTATTTTGACGCAGCTCAAAAACGCTACAAGTAGCGTTTTTGAAACATGTTAAAAAACTGCAAGTCACCGGATCCGCACTATAACGCACGCAAACGCAGGTGAACGGATGTTAACGCGAGTCCATTGCAAATGCATTGAAATGAAAACGCATTTGCACTGGATCCGTACTTCCGCTAAAATAACGTTTTCAACGGATGTTAAAAAGACATAGTGTGAAACCAGCCTTATTTTCATTTATTATTTTTCAATATCGTTTCACTATTAAAACTTTTTTTTATTTAAAAAATGTGCATTTGATTTTATTATAGCACCTGTTTCTTCATGGCCGCTTCTTCCACTTAAAGGCATGAAGACACTAAAGGGTACTTTACTAACAATATATCGTCGGGGTCACGGTGTTCGTGACGCACATCCGGCGCCGTTAGCGATATCGTTGTGTGTGACTAAAAGGAGCGACGATCAATGATCGCAAAAACGTCAAATCTCTCCTTTTCATAATATCGTTGGTGGTGCATGCCGCTGGTTGTTCGTCATTCCTGCGGCATCACACATCGCTGTGTGTGACACCGCAGGAACGACGAACATCTCCTTACCTGCGTCCACCGGCAATGAGGAAGGAAGGAGGTAAGCGGCATGTTCCGGCCGCTCATCTCCGCCCCTCCTCTGCTATTGGACGGCCGCTTAGTGACGCCGCTGTGACGCTGAACGAACCTCCCCCTTAAAGGACAGACGGACTACGGCAGCGATCACCCCCATGACGAAACAGCGACGTGGGCTGGTGCTATCGCGTACGACATCGCTAGCTATCGCTAGCGATGTCGCAGCGTGTAAAGCACCCTTAAGGATGCAAGATTTGTTCTTCTAGCTCCTTGGGCTCCATATTTAGGGGCACATGAATGTTAATACCTCAGAGTAGGCGACATGACGTGACTAAGGTTTAACATACAAAAGACTTACCGTACATACTAATAATGTTCTCACATACATGTCCGGTTACGCTACGGCTCTCCTCACACATCACGGCTTTTGGTCATAATGAAGGTTTGGCAGTTATGACCTCAATAAATTCTGATGGACCCCATTATCTGATAATCAGGTCTTTCAGTTAACTGTTGTGGGTAAGGTATTTTTTAGAGCAAGAGTAATATTAAAATGCTATAGTATTTGGGATATAAATACCAAAACACCTTATGGAAAGCATACAATAATGTGGATTGATTGGCATATGGAAATGTTATTTTTTAGGAGATTGTATGTTCTCCCCATGTTTGCATAGAGTTTTCTCTGTGTACTCCAGTTTACTTCCGTACTCCAAAGAAATACTGATAGGGAATTTGTATATTTATGCAGAGGCGTATCTAGGGAGGGGGGGGGCTGGCGAGGCATCTGCCCCGGGCGCAGTGTCAGGGGGCGCTGATGCAGCACTGAGTCTCCCCGGCGGCCAGGGTGTGGCCCCCCGGGCCAAGTTCTGGGGACCAGAGCGCTCATGCACCCGCACATCCCTGGCTGCTGGTTCTTAAATGCTCACCTGCACGCAGCTTTCACCGCTGCGTGTAGGATCTAACTTCATCTGTGGGTGGAGCTAGCACGCAGCATGCACAGCGCTCCCACATATGAAGGTAGATGCTAGAATATATGGGCTCCTTCAAAGTATGACTTAATTTGTCATGAAGCTGGTCACGCCCACTAACCTGGAAAGAGCCCATACATTCTAGGCTCAACCCACAGCTAAAGAGAGGAGCCGAAGCATTAACATCCCGACGAGCTGTATGTCCTGTCCCCCCAGTGCTGTATGCCCTGCAAAAGTGTCTATCCCCCACCCCAGAGCTGTATACCCTGCAGAACTGTCTATCCCACCACCCAGAGCTGTATACCCTGCAGAACTGTCAATCTCCCCACCCCAGAGCTGTATACCCTGCAGAACTGTCTATCCCCGCACCTCAGAGCTGTATACCCTGCAGAAGTGCCTGTCACCCCACCCCTGAGCTGTATACTCTGCAGAACTGCTGTTTCCCCCACCCCAGAGCTGTATACCCTGCAGAACTGTCTGTCCCCCCACCCCAGATCTGTATACCCTGCACAACTGTCTATCCCCCACCCCAGAGCTGTATACCCTGCAGAAGTGTCTATTCCCCCACCCCAGAGCTGTATACCCTACAGAACTCTCTATCCCCCCACCTCAGAGCTGTATACCCTACAGAACTGTCTGTCCCCCCACCCCAGAGCTGTATACTCTGCAGAAGTGTCTATCCCCCCACCTCAGAGCTGTATACCTGCAGAGCTGTCAATCCCCCCCACATCAGAGCTGTATACCCTGCAGAACTGTCTGTCCCCCCACTCCAGAGCTGTATACCCTACAGAACTGTCTATCCCCAACCCCAGAGCTGTATACCCTGCAGAACTGTCTATCCCCCCACATCAGAGCTGTATACCCTGCAGAACTGTCTGTCCCCCCACCCCAGAGCTGTATACCATGCAGAACTGTCTATCCCCCCACCCCAGAGCTGTATACCCTGCAGAACTGTCTATCCCCCACCTCAGAGCTGTATACCCTGCAGAACTGTTTGTCCCCCCACACCAGAGCTGTATACCCTGCAGAACTGCCTATCCCCCCACCCCAGTGCTGTATACCCCCAGAACTGTCTGTCCCCCCACCCCAGAGCTGTATACCCTGCAGAAGTGTCTATCCCTCACCCCAGAGCTGTATACCCTGCAGAAGTGTCTATCCCCCACCTCAGAGCTGTATACCCTGCAGAACTGTTTGTCCCCCCACACCAGAGCTGTATACCCTGCAGAACTGCCTATCCCCCCACCCAAGTGCTGTATACCCCCAGAACTGTCTGCCCCCCCACCCCAGAGCTGTATACCCTGCAGAACTGTCTATCCCTCACCCCAGAGCTGTATACCATGCAGAACTGTCTGTCCCCCAACTCCCAGAGCTGTATACCCTGCAGAACTGTCTGTCCCCCCACCCCACAGCTGTATATTATGCAGAACTGTCTATACCCCCACCCCAAAGCTGTATACCCTGCAGAACTGTCTATCCCCGCACCTCAGAGCTGTATACCCTGCAGAAGTGCCTGTCACCCCACCCCTGAGCTGTATACTCTGCAGAACTGCTGTTCCCCCCACCCCAGAGCTGTATACCCTGCACAACTGTCTATCCCCCACCCCAGAGCTGTATACCCTGCAGAAGTGTCTATTCCCCCACCCCAGAGCTGTATACCCTGCAGAACTCTCTATCCCCCCACCTCAGAGCTGTATACCCTACAGAACTGTCTGTCCCCCCACCCCAGAGCTGTATACTCTGCAGAAGTGTCTATCCCCCCACCTCAGAGCTGTATACCTGCAGAACTGTCAATCCCCCCACATCAGAGCTGTATACCCTGCAGAACTGTCTGTCCCCCCACCGCAGAGCTGTATACCCTGCAGAACTGTCTATCCCCCTACCCCAGAGCTGTATACCCTGCAGAAGTGTCTATCCCCCCACCCCAGTGCTGTATACCCCCAGAACTGTCTGTCCCCCCCACTCCAGAGCTGTATACCCTGCAGAACTGTCTATCCCTCACCCCAGAGCTGTATACCCTGCAGAACTGTCTATCCCTCACCCCAGAGCTGTATACCATGCAGAACTGTCAATCCCCCAACATCAGAGCTGTATACCCTGCAGAACTGTCTGTCCCCCACCCCAGAGCTGTATACCCTGCAGAACTGTCTATCCCCAACCCCAGAGCTGTATACCCTGCAGAACTGTCTATCACCCCACATCAGAGCTGTATACCCTGCAGAACTGCCTATCCCCCTACCCCAGAGCTGTATACCCTGCAGAAGTGTCTATCCCCCCACCCCAGTGCTGTATACCCCCAGAACTGTCTGTCCCCCCACCCCAGAGCTGTATACCCTGCAGAAGTGTCTATCCCTCACCCCAGAGCTGTATACCCTGCAGAACTGTCTTTCCCTCACCCCAGAGCTGTATACCATGCAGAACTGTCTGTCCCCCCACCCCAGAGCTGTATACCCTGCAGAAGTGTCTATCCCCCCACCCAAGTGCTGTATACCCCCAGAACTGTCTGCCCCCCCCACCCCAGAGCTGTATACCCTGCAGAACTGTCTATCCCTCACCCCAGAGCTGTATACCATGCAGAACTGTCTGTCCCCCAACTCCCAGAGCTGTATACCCTGCAGAACTGTCTGTCCCCCCACCCCACAGCTGTATATTATGCAGAACTGTCTATACCCCCACCCCAAAGCTGTATACCCTGCAGAACTGTCTATCCCCGCACCTCAGAGCTGTATACCCTGCAGAAGTGCCTGTCACCCCACCCCTGAGCTGTATACTCTGCAGAACTGCTGTTCCCCCCACCCCAGAGCTGTATACCCTGCACAACTGTCTATCCCCCACCCCAGAGCTGTATACCCTGCAGAAGTGTCTATTCCCCCACCCCAGAGCTGTATACCCTGCAGAACTCTCTATCCCCCCACCTCAGAGCTGTATACCCTACAGAACTGTCTGTCCCCCCACCCCAGAGCTGTATACTCTGCAGAAGTGTCTATCCCCCCACCTCAGAGCTGTATACCTGCAGAACTGTCAATCCCCCCACATCAGAGCTGTATACCCTGCAGAACTGTCTGTCCCCCCACCGCAGAGCTGTATACCCTGCAGAACTGTCTATCCCCCTACCCCAGAGCTGTATACCCTGCAGAAGTGTCTATCCCCCCACCCCAGTGCTGTATACCCCCAGAACTGTCTGTCCCCCCCACCCCAGAGCTGTATACCCTGCAGAACTGTCTATCCCTCACCCCAGAGCTGTATACCCTGCAGAACTGTCTATCCCTCACCCCAGAGCTGTATACCATGCAGAACTGTCAATCCCCCAACATCAGAGCTGTATACCCTGCAGAACTGTCTGTCCCCCACCCCAGAGCTGTATACCCTGCAGAACTGTCTATCCCCAACCCCAGAGCTGTATACCCTGCAGAACTGTCTATCCCCCCACATCAGAACTGTATACCCTGCAGAACTGCCTATCCCCCTACCCCAGAGCTGTATACCCTGCAGAAGTGTCTATCCCCCCACCCCAGTGCTGTATACCCCCAGAACTGTCTGTCCCCCCACCCCAGAGCTGTATACCCTGCAGAAGTGTCTATCCCTCACCCCAGAGCTGTATACCCTGCAGAACTGTCTTTCCCTCACCCCAGAGCTGTATACCATGCAGAACTGTCTGTCCCCCCACCCCAGAGCTGTATATTATGCAGAACTGTCTATACCCCCACCCCAAAGCTGTATACCATGCAGAACTGTCTATCCCCCACCCCAGTGCATATACCTCCAGATCTGTCTATTCACCCCACCCCAGTGCTCTATACCCCAAAAAACTCTCTATTCACCCCACCCCCAGTACTGTCTACCCCCACCCCAGTGCTGTATACCAGCAGAACTGTCTATTCCCTTGACCCCAGTGCTGTATACCCCCAGAACTGTCTATCCCCTGACCCCAGTGCTGTATACCCCCAGAACTGTGTATCCAACACCCCAGTGCTGTACACCCTCAGAACTGTCTATCCCCCCCACCCCAGTGCTATATACCCCCAGATCTGTCTATTCACCCCACCCCAGTGCTCTATACCCCAAAAATCTCTCTATTCACCCCACCCCAGTGCTGCATACTCCCAGTACTGTCTACCCCCACCCCAATGCTGTATACCCGCAGAACTGTCTATTCCCTTGACCCCAGTGCTGTATACCCCCAGAACTGTCTATCCCCTGACCCCAGTGCTGTATACCCCCAGAACTGTGTATCCAACACCCCAGTGTTGTACACCCTCAGAACTGTCTATCCCCCCCACACCAGTGCTGTATACCCCCAGAACTGTTTATCCCCTGACCCTGGTGCTGTATTCCCCCAGAACTGTCTATCCCCCACCCCAGAGCTGTATATCATGCAGAACTGTCTATCCCCCCAACCCAGTGCTATATACCCCCAGAACTGTCTATTCACCCCACCTCAGTGCTGTATACCCCCAGAACTCTATATTCACCCCACCCCAGTGCTGTATACCCCCAGTACTGTCTAACCCCCACCCCAGTGCTGTATACCCCCAGAACTGTCTATCCCTTGACCCCAGTGCTGTATACCCCCAGAACTGTCTATTCCCCTGACCCCAGTGCTGTATACCCCCAGAATTGTCTATCCAACACACCACTGCTGTGTACAGTCAGGGCCAGAAATATTTGGACAGTGACACAAGTTTTGTTATTTTAGCTGTTTACAAAAACATGTTCAGAAATACAATTATATATATAATATGGGCTGAAAGTGCACACTCCCAGCTGCAATATGAGAGTTTTCACATCCAAATCGGAGAAAGGGTTTAGGAATCATAGCTCTGTAATGCATAGCCTCCTCTTTTTCAAGGGACCAAAAGTAATTGGAAAAGGGACTCTAAGGGCTGCAATTAACTCTGAAGGCATCTCCCTCGTTAACCTGTAATCAATGAAGTCGTTAAAAGGTCTGGGGTTGATTACAGGTGTGTGGTTTTGCATTTGGAAGCTGTTGCTGTGACCAGACCAGACCAGACCAGACAACATGCGGTCTAAGGGACTCTCAATTGAGGTGAAGCAGAACATCCTGAGGCTGAAAAAAAAGAAAATATCCATCAGAGAGATAGCAGACATGCTTGGAGTAGCAAAATCAACAGTCGGGTACATTCTGAGAAAAAAGGAATTGACTGGTGAGCTTGGGAACTCAAAAAGGCCTGGGCGTCCACGGATGACAACAGTGGTGGATGATCGCCGCATACTTTCTTTGGTGAAGAAGAACCCGTTCACAACATCAACTGAAGTCCAGAACACTCTCAGTGAAGTACGTGTATCTGTCTCTAAGTCAACAGTAAAGAGAAGACTCCATGAAAGTAAATACAAAGGGTTCACATCTAGATGCAAACCATTCATCAATTCCAAAAATAGACAGGCCAGAGTTAAATTTGCTGGAAAACACCTCATGAAGCCAGCTCAGTTCTGGAAAAGTATTCTATGGACAGATGAGACAAAGATCAACCTGTACCAGAATGATGGGAAGAAAAAAGTTTGGAGAAGAAAGGGAACGGCACATGATCCAAGGCACACCACATCCTCTGTAAAACATGGTGGAGTGTTTGTAAAGAAATGTGTACAATTCCTACAATTTCTATCAGATATTTTTGTTCAAACCTTCAAATTAAACGTTACAATCTGCACTTGAATTCTGTTGTAGAGGTTTCATTTCAAATCCAATGTGGTGGCATGCAGAGCCCAACTCGCGAAAATTGTGTCACTGTCCAAATATTTCTGGACCTAACTGTATGTTCAGAACTGTCTATCCGTCCCCACCACAGTGCTGTATACCCCCAGAACTGTCTATCCCCTGACCCTAGTGCTGTATACCCCCAGAACTGTCTGTCCCTTGACCCCAATGCTGTATACCCACAGAACTGTCTATCCCTCTACCCCAGTGCTGTATACCTCCAGAACTGTCTATCCCCCACCCCAGTGCTGTATACCCCCAGAACTGTCTATCCCCCACCATTCCATACGCTAATGAGGCTCCAGCCTTTATTTGTGATACTGACTAATTCTCATCATTAGGCCTCAGTCTCACTTGCGCATTGCTTCCCATGCGAGAGCATCAGATGCAATATGCTAATGAGCCTTGGCTCAGGCTTTGCTGCCAGCCTGAGCCGAGTGTCATGCGACTGTGATCCGATCTTGTGATTGGATCACAGGTACAAACAAGAGGAAGGGGTGGGTTAATTCCCCCCCTTCTCCTCGGCCTGTCTCTGCGTACATCGTACTGCACTCTGATGACATCCAAGTGCAGTGCGATGTTTCACACTCTCCCGTAGACCTGTATGGGTGTGAGCTGAGATTCACTGCCAAACGCAGCATGCTGCAATTCTTTTCTCATGCTAATATATCATGTAAAATGAATCGCAGATGGACACTGCCCCATAGTTTTACACTGGTGCAAGTGCAATTCAATGTTTTATCGGATTGCACTCGTCCGTGCAAAACACAAGTGGAACTGAGGCCTTACTGTAGTTCCTGTATAGTCCGCAGTCTGATGATGATTGATAACTCCCAAGTATCTCCTTACCATTGTTAAAAGGAATCTGTCACCAGCTTTTGCTCCCCTATCTAAGAGCAGCATAATGTAGAAACAGAGACCTTGATTCCAGTGATGTGTCACTTACTGAGCACTTTGCTGTTATTTTGATAAAAGCAATGTTTTCTCTGCTGCAGATCTAGCAGTTATGCAGAGCTGATGAATATGCTGAATTACCTGGCAGCATGTCAAGCAATCCTGTAATGGTAATCTACGGCTGATTAAACAGTGATTTTATCAAAAGTACACTAAGCAGCACAGTAAGTGACACACCACTGGAATCAGGATCTCTGCCCCTACGTTATGCTGCTCTCAGATTAGGTGTTAAAATCCTTGTGACAGATTCCATTTAAGGATGTACTGGAAGTTGTAGATTCCTGCAATTCAAATGTGTATATGTCTAAGCTGACATTACAATTGATGTACCATGTACTGCTTGTGGTTATGATTATGTATTTCTATACTGATGAGGGTTTTGATGCTATGTTTGTGAACTGATGGGGTTATATGGATGTATTTCTGTACTGCTGGTGGTTCTGATGATGAATTTCTGTGCTGCTGGTGGTTTTGATGCTGTACTTCTGTATTGATGGGGGTTCTATTTATGCATTTCTATACCTCTAGTGGTTCTGGTGCTGTTACTACTTCTGGTCCTGTACACAAGTAACAATACATAAATTGTGAGATTGGACAACCCTTTTCTTAGAACTGGGCTACACTGCTTAATTTTATAAGTAAAGTCTTGTCCAGGTTTGAGATGAAAGTTTCCAGTCATTCTAGGTGACTGCAGGCTTCTGAATTCTTACAATGCATGCTCTACACACTTTTAGGATTCTCCGGTGCCAGTAACAAGAGTGGACGGTCATGTGACCACAAGTATGAGATTTTTATATTTCTCGTCACATTCTGATTTGACGTGTCCAGCCTCACTCAATTCATTTTTATTGAGTGAGGCCATACATGTCTAGTCAGCATATGACCACATGTATGTAAATCACATACTTGCAGTTTCGTGACCTCCCACTCACCGCCGGCACCAGAGAATCCTGACAGTGTGCAGTGTGAGAATTCAGAAGTCTGCAGTCACATAGAGCAACCCAGAGTGACTGCAAATTTTTATCTCAAACCTGGAGAAGCCCTTTACTTGTAAAACTAAGCACTGTAGCCCAATCATAACAGCATGTAATATACTCCCTGTCAGGATTCAGCTCTGCTCGCTGGTTCCAGCAGACACCACATGGCCTCTCCACTTTTCTTCCTACGTTTCTTTTTATACATCGAGAGAATTACTAAGAGCAGCTCGTCATCATGTGACTAAAGCGGGCTTTACACGCTGCGGCATCGCTAGCCGATGCTATCGATGGCAAGCGTGATAGCACCCGCCCCTATTGTTATGCCGATATTTGTTGATCGCTGCCGCAGCGAACATTATCGCTACGGCAGCGTCACACGCACTTACCTGGTCGTCGTCGTCACCGTGACTGCCGAACAATCCCTCCCTCAAGGGGGAGGAACGTTCGGCATCACAGCGACGTCACCGCGATGTCACTAAGAGGCCAGCCAATCAAAGCGGAGGGGCAGAGATGAGCGGGACGAACATCCCGCCCACCTCCTTCCTTCCTTATTGCTGGTGTGTGGCAGGTAAGGAGAGGTTCCTCGTTCCTGCGGCGTCACACGTAGCGATGTGTGCTGCCGCAGGGACGAGGATCAACTTCGCCCATGCGACAGCAGCAATAATTGAGAATGGACCCCCATGTCAACGAGGAGCGATTTTGGATGTTTTTGCAATGATCCAAAATCGCTCCTAGGAGTCACACACAACAAGATCGCTACAGCGGCCAGATGTGCGTCACAAAATCCTGTAGCGATCTCGTAGCGTGTAAAGCCCGCTTTAGTGTGCAAATCACATATAAATAATTGGTCACATGAGGGCGGGGTGCCAAATTAAAATCTTGCCCCGGGTGCCGGAAATATGGATCCAAAAGAGAGCGCAGTCCTGTACTACCCGTATATGCTTGTTACACCTGGGCTCACTGGCGGGGCAGGTAATACAGCACCGGTTGTCCTCGATAAAAACCGGATCAGCGTGCAGGTCCAAATAGAAACAGTCAGTTCCAATCATCCATATAGAAGAAGAATAAGACCGCACCAATGCTGATATCTTTTTCCGGAGATTCTTTATTCCATACAAAAAGTTAAAAGGTGTATAGTAGTCAGCGGGTGGAGGAGACCTGGATGCGGCCCCTCACTGCGGACGACGGCCGTTTCGCCTGTGATTAGGCTTCCACGGGTCCACATGTGGGGTAAGATCAACCCTCCTTTAATAGGATAGTGCATCCAGGTGACCTCCCCACACGTAAAAAAAAAGGGTAAATGAAGTGTATAATACAATAAAAGGTACTATGTATACAAACTTAACGTACCGATGATAAAAACAAATATTGTGAACAATCCAGAATCGGACAATGTTACAGAGATGTAAATTTATCATGACATTCACAAAAATAAGTTCATACATGGTTCATAAATATAGTAATAATTATTACAATCCATCTGTGCTTAATTTAATTTTTCTGGGATATCTTTTATACATTATTAACAATCCCACTAATCCTGAAACATATATACTTATTTTACCATGACAATATTCTTGCGATAAAAAAACTCTATTACAAGAAGACTGATAAGTCATTGCGGTCATTCATTCCCAATGCTCCCTGTGCTCCATATTTTATAATTAACTTTGCCTCCATTTGTAACAACAGTTTGTGATGGTCCCCCCCTTGCAATGGGAGTGACACCCTTTCCAAACCGGAAAAATTCAGGACGTCAGGGCAGCTATTGTGCGATTCACGTACATGTGCTATCAATCTTGGGGATCCTTTTCCTGTCAAGATTGAGTTATAGTGTTCCTTGAACCGGACATATAGGCATCTAATGGTCTTTCCTATATAAAAATCTCCCACAGGGACACACTATTGCATAGACTACAAATTTTGTCTTGCACGATATAAATTGATTAATGTAATGTGTATGTGCACCAATTTTTACGGACTTGCCGGTCAAACGCAGACTACAAAACCTGCATTGGCCACATTTAAAGTTGCCACTCGGAGATTGTTTATCCAACCATGTGTTTTTGCTGGTTAATCTGTTTTTGACCAGCAAGTCCCTCAAATTGTGGCATCTCCTGTAGGAAACTAATGGTTTGGAAACAGTCATGTTTTTCAATTCAGGGTCCCTTTCCAGGATGTGCCAATTCTCATTGAGCGTTTTTCTTATAATGTCAAACATGGGTCCGAATTTGAAACTAAAGGCAAACCTATTACTAGTATTCTTTTCTTTCTTCTTTTTTACACTTCCTGAAACGGCTATTGGACAGGGACGAAAATCCTCGTTTATAGTTTTTTTATATGCTGCATCAATAATGGTATCGGGATAACCCCGTTGTAAAAGCCTATGTTTCAATTCAACAGCCTGTTCGTCAAAGGTCACACTGGTACTGTTAGTTCTTTTTACCCTCAAAAACTGTGAGTACGGTAAGGCAGTTTTTGTGTGCTGCGGGTGGGCGCTTTCATAATGAAGAACAGAATTGGAGGCTGTCGGTTTTCTGTAAATTTTTGTTGTAATTACTCCATCACTGACTCCAACCTCAACATCCAAAAAACTTATGGAATTGCCTCCAAAGGTAGAGGTAAACGACATGTTCATGGTGTTGGTGGTGTTCAAGTAGGAAACAAAGTCGGAAAAATCCTTCTCTGTTCCATCCCACACCATGAACACGTCGTCGACATACCTTAAGTAGTATTTTATGTGTTTCAAATACGGGTTATTGGCTGTATATACATATTTGCCTTCAAATTGCCCCAGAAAAATGTTGGCCATGGCACATGAGACAGGGGTACCCATCGCAGTACCCCCGCATTGTACATACCACCCGTCTAGAAACATAAAGGCATTTTTTGATAAAACAAATTCAAGCGCCTCACCAACAAATCACTAAATAAAGGACTTTTGCCACTTCGTGTGACAATGTCCTTTACCGCCCCTACTCCCAAAGCCTGTGGAATCCGTGTGTATAGATTATCCACATCAATTGTGGTTAGATTGTATCCCTCCTGCCACGTCAATTCTTTTAGGAGTGATACAAAATCCCCACTGTCTTTAACATAAGACGGGATATGGGCTAACAGGGGTCTCAACAGCCAGTCCAAATAGTGGGAGAGTGGCTCTGTGAGTGAGCCAATCCCCGCCACTATTGGACGTCCAGGAGGATTTTTTTCACTCTTGTGCACTTTTGGTATACAATACCAGTGTGGTCTCGTAGGAAAAGGCGGAATTAATTTTTCTGCTTGTTTTCTAGAAAGCAAACCGAGGATTACATATCTGTCCAAAAGACGTACAAGTTGTTTTTTGTATTCATTAATAGGGTTAGATAGTAGGGGTTTATATGTTGTGCGATCTTGTAGCTGTTTTAAACATTCCTGCAGATACATGTCCCGGGACATGAGGACAATATTGCCCCCTTTGTCCGCTTCGCGGAAGATAGTATCTTCCCACGTACGCATGATTCTAACTGCAGCCAATTCACCTTCATTCAAATTCATATTAACTTGTGGATACCTCAAAGCCTCTACTTTTTTTATGACTGTGTCTTGAAATAAATCAATCAAATTACCATGCACTGTTGGTGGACAAAAGTCCGATTTATTCCCTTTTGTGAATCTCATAGGTTCACATATTATTTCATTTATGTCCACTTCAGACTCTAATGTGGGATCATTCAGACTCATTAACAAAGTAGCTTCTTTCAATGTATCAGGGTCAAATGCCCCTGTCACATCAAAATTCCCGTCATTTACTATGCATGGTTGTTCACCCTCAGGAACCATATTCGTATTATGAGGCATTTGGTTAAAGAATTTGAATAAATGTATTTTTCTTATTGCTTTATAAAGATCAACTCTAAACTCCACAACTCTGTTGCAGTCCACATATGATTGTAGTGATTGTACCGTCCAAAATAACCGCACCTCTCTTTCAGAGAGGGAATATATTTTCGTCAGTGCCCACCCCTGCCCCTTTAGGAAACGTACCCGACGGGGGGGCAGGAAGGGGCACAAGAGGAAGAGGACGCAAACGAAAAATGGTGTCATGGAGGAATTGAGGGAAAATCAATTGCTTGTCTCGGCTAACAAAAATATAATTAATCTATCTGAACATCCATTAACTAACGACATGGTGTCCGTTTTGTCAAAAGGGTTGAGCTTTTGTGTTCCAGAGGAATTTAATTTTGTGGAGTTTAGAGTTGATCTTTATAAAGCAATAAGAAAAATACATTTATTCAAATTCTTTAACCAAATGCCTCATAATACGAATATGGTTCCTGAGGGTGAACAACCATGCATAGTAAATGACGGGAATTTTGATGTGACAGGGGCATTTGACCCTGATACATTGAAAGAAGCTACTTTGTTAATGAGTCTGAATGATCCCACATTAGAGTCTGAAGTGGACATAAATGAAATAATATGTGAACCTATGAGATTCACAAAAGGGAATAAATCGGACTTTTGTCCACCAACAGTGCATGGTAATTTGATTGATTTATTTCAAGACACAGTCATAAAAAAAGTAGAGGCTTTGAGGTATCCACAAGTTAATATGAATTTGAATGAAGGTGAATTGGCTGCAGTTAGAATCATGCGTACGTGGGAAGATACTATCTTCCGCGAAGCGGACAAAGGGGGCAATATTGTCCTCATGTCCCGGGACATGTATCTGCAGGAATGTTTAAAACAGCTACAAGATCGCACAACATATAAACCCCTACTATCTAACCCTATTAATGAATACAAAAAACAACTTGTACGTCTTTTGGACAGATATGTAATCCTCGGTTTGCTTTCTAAAAAACAAGCAGAAAAATTAATTCCGCCTTTTCCTACGAGACCACACTGGTATTGTATACCAAAAGTGCACAAGAGTGAAAAAAATCCTCCTGGACGTCCAATAGTGGCGGGGATTGGCTCACTCACAGAGCCACTCTCCCACTATTTGGACTGGCTGTTGAGACCCCTGTTAGCCCATATCCCGTATTATGTTTAAGACAGTGGGGATTTTGTGTCACTCCTAAAAGAATTGACGTGGCAGGAGGGATACAATCTAACCACAATTGATGTGGATAATCTATACACACGGATTCCACAGGCTTTGGGAGTAGGGGCGGTAAAGGACATTGTCACACGAAGTGGCAAAAGTCCTTTATTTAGTGATTTTGTTGGTGAGGCGCTTGAATTTGTTTTATCAAAAAATGCCTTTATGTTTCTAGACGGGTGGTATGTACAATGCGGGGGTACTGCGATGGGTACCCCTGTCTCATGTGCCATGGCCAACATTTTTCTGGGGCAATTTGAAGGCAAATATGTATATACAGCCAATAACCCGTATTTGAAACACATAAAATACTACTTAAGGTATGTCGACGACGTGTTCATGGTGTGGGATGGAACAGAGAAGGATTTTTCCGACTTTGTTTCCTACTTGAACACCACCAACACCATGAACATGTCGTTTACCTCTACCTTTGGAGGCAATTCCATAAGTTTTTTGGATGTTGAGGTTGGAGTCAGTGATGGAGTAATTACAACAAAAATTTACAGAAAACCGACAGCCTCCAATTCTGTTCTTCATTATGAAAGCGCCCACCCGCAGCACACAAAAACTGCCTTACCGTACTCACAGTTTTTGAGGGTAAAAAGAACTAACAGTACCAGTGTGACCTTTGACGAACAGGCTGTTGAATTGAAACATAGGCTTTTACAACGGGGTTATCCCGATACCATTATTGATGCAGCATATAAAAAAACTATAAACGAGGATTTTCGTCCCTGTCCAATAGCCGTTTCAGGAAGTGTAAAAAAGAAGAAAGAAAAGAATACTAGTAATAGGTTTGCCTTTAGTTTCAAATTCGGACCCATGTTTGACATTATAAGAAAAACGCTCAATGAGAATTGGCACATCCTGGAAAGGGACCCTGAATTGAAAAACATGACTGTTTCCAAACCATTAGTTTCCTACAGGAGATGCCACAATTTGAGGGACTTGCTGGTCAAAAACAGATTAACCAGCAAAAACACATGGTTGGATAAACAATCTCCGAGTGGCAACTTTAAATGTGGCCAATGCAGGTTTTGTAGTCTGCGTTTGACCGGCAAGTCCGTAAAAATTGGTGCACATACACATTACATTAATCAATTTATATCGTGCAAGACAAAATTTGTAGTCTATGCAATAGTGTGTCCCTGTGGGAGATTTTATATAGGAAAGACCATTAGATGCCTATATGTCCGGTTCAAGGAACACTATAACTCAATCTTGACAGGAAAAGGATCCCCAAGATTGATAGCACATGTACGTGAATCGCACAATAGCTGCCCTGACGTCCTGAATTTTGCCGGTTTGGAAAGGGTGTCACTCCCATTGCAAGGGGGGGACCATCACAAACTGTTGTTACAAATGGAGGCAAAGTTAATTATAAAATATGGAGCACAGGGAGCATTGGGAATGAATGACCGCAATGACTTATCAGTCTTCTTGTAATAGAGTTTTTTTATCGCAAGAATATTGTCATGGTAAAATAAGTATATATGTTTCAGGATTAGTGGGATTGTTAATAATGTATAAAAGATATCCCAGAAAAATTAAATTAAGCACAGATGGATTGTAATAATTATTACTATATTTATGAACCATGTATGAACTTATTTTTGTGAATGTCATGATAAATTTACATCTCTGTAACATTGTCCGATTCTGGATTGTTCACAATATTTGTTTTTATCATCGGTACGTTAAGTTTGTATACATAGTACCTTTTATTGTATTATACACTTCATTTACCCCTTTTTTTTACGTGTGGGGAGGTCACCTGGATGCACTATCCTATTAAAGGAGGGTTGATCTTACCCCACATGTGGACCCGTGGAAGCCTAATCACAGGCGAAACGGCCGTCGTCCGCAGTGAGGGGCCGCATCCAGGTCTCCTCCACCCGCTGACTACTATACACCTTTTAACTTTTTGTATGGAATAAAGAATCTCCGGAAAAAGATATCAGCATTGGTGCGGTCCCGGGTGCCGGAAAGCCTAGATACACCTCTGATTTATGGTATCATCTTATTTAGCAGAGGAAAGGGATTATCACACTGTCCTCACAGGAGACAGAGATGGTACTGGCTCCAGCTGTCCATATGATAATTTGCTGATTCATCATGGGATTGGTAGAGTAGACAGGGTTCCCCAACCTGTGTCTTGGGTTGCCAGCTGTCCAGTAATTCCAGGACAGTACATAAAATTAGGGCACTTATTGCTCTGTCTATAAAAAAGTGTAAGGCATCCATGATTTTTTTGACGCTTAAAAAATGTATACAAATTATTTTGACTGTAATTATCATCATTTTACAGTTTAGAGTGACTGTAGTTGATGTATTTATATCAGAATTATGGGCTGTATACTTGGATCACTTACATTCATAATGATTTATTATAGTTTTACAATGTGCCCGTAAAAAATATTGTATTTCTGGGTTTTTTTTATAAACTGTGCAGAAAAAATAAAACATCAAGTTGGCAACCATGCCTGTGGCTCATAAGCCATATGTCGCTTGTGGACCCATGATTTAGGATTTGCGAAAGTTAGACAGCTTGGTACAGTAGCACTAGTTCTAGCACACAGTTATGAAGAGCATATCTCTAGATGACATAAAGGAGGGCCTCCGACACATTCTGGTAAAATTGTTAGGTAGTAGGACTCCTAGACTCATGAAGGCTATGCACTAAGTGAAAAATTGCCAAAAATTAGAAGTTGGGACTGCAATACACCCTGTAAGACATCTGGAGGAGGGTCTAATAAAATATTTTTTTTCCCCCAGTTTTAAGGAGTGCCACTAGACTGATAAAGCCTCTGAACTAAGTGCAAGGGCTGAAAAATTTACCCCTGAAAGTTTATATCTATATATCTAATTGAGTGTAGAGGTAGGCCTCATACACATTTTGAAAAATTTATGAAACAGAGCATCATACAATCCCATGGAAAAATTAAGCGCAAGGGTTGCATGATGACCCTCTAAACATTTTGAGCAAGGACCGACCATTTACTGTCTTAAAATTTGTATCAAGAGTGGCCTGATGACCCTCTTAAAATGTTGAGTGAGGGCCACCCGTTTTCCCTCTTAAAATTTAGAGATAGGGCAGCCTGATGACCCTCTTAAAATGTTGAGTGACGGACATCTGTTTACACTCTTAAAATTCGGAGCAAGGGCAGCCTGATGATCCTCTTAAAATGTTGAGCAAAAGCTTCCCATTTATCTTCTTAAAATTCAGAGCAAGAGTGGTCTGATTACCCTCTTAACATGGGGAGCCAGGGCCGCATGGTGACCCTGCTGATTTTGTAACGCTGGTGTCCTCGCACTACCCCATATCTCCTTCCCAGTAGGGATGCCGATGTAGTCACTTCCCACATGTGTAAAGCCTTGCCAACACATATGTAATGTGGAGTTCCTGCATGTGGTCACTTCGCACACCAGTCAGTGAGCTGAGCTGGCACTTGCAAGCACTACTGCAGCACTGCCAGAACTGTAGCTGACTTGCGGAAACAGGCACACATGTACTTTCACAAGTAGCTCAGGCAAATCAGGGTACGTTTTCAGAAATCGCAGAACCACTAAGTTGAGCATGATTGTCCAGGCATGGTACGTGTACAAGCTTGCCAAGCTTCACAGCAGCCACTAGGTTTTGGCCATTATAATACATCACCATGCATGGTTTTAGGTTTAGCGGTGAGAGCCACAGATCTGTCTGGTCTGTCATAGCTTTCTACAACTCTGCAGTGGTGGGCATTTTGTCAGCAGATCCTGTTACCACTTCACCGAGGCAGTCCTACGGTGCTTCTAACTTGCGACTGATATGGACAATGTGCTCCAAGATTTCAATTCAGAGATGGAGGATGAGGGAGAGGAGATAGTACAGGAACTGTGTAGGAGGTGGAGGAAACCCTGATGGAAGTTGGGCCCGCAATCCTTGGCGTTGGTATGACATGTGCCGTTCCAGGGTCTGACTTAGTTCCAGCCTACACAAGGTTTACCCAGTGTGCATTCAGGGAAACATAGTACTTGTACACGTGTAGGTTGTTATTTGGACCTTCTCAGGAGTGATGTTATGGGTCACATGCTGGAGGAAGTTGGGGATGGCACACTGGGCGCCTGGGAACTGAGTAATGGGGAACGGCCACAGCCAAAGATTGCGGAAAGCCTCAGTATCCACAAGCCTAAATGGCAAAATGTCCTGGTCAAGTAGTCTGGAAATGTGCCCATTTAATGTTTTGGTTCTTGACACACCGAGAGCAATACTGCAGATCCAGGATGTGGGGCACCTGAAACAACGGATACAGGAGGGCTGTGGTAGCATTTCTTCTGTGGTATTGCTCTTAGTGTGTCAAGAGTGGGAGGAAAGAATCGCGTTGACAATTCAGCACAATGGGCAGCACTTTGAGCACATCCTTTAGTGGTTTACTGTCATATCTCCATGTCACAAACGTGTCAATAACTCGATGATGAATAAAGCTACGTTAAAAATGAGCTCACCATTATTTTTCTTGTGCAATTCCCTATGTGTTTGATGTGTCACATGACCCCCTTCCCATTGAAAAACGTCAAGTTGAATTAAAAATGGCGGCTTTGCAGATGACCGCAATGGGTGTCACCCGGCCTCAAATGTTTAGCCCCTCCCATGTATTAATATGCCACAAACGGTAAGGTGATATCAGCAACCACTTCCATTTTATCAGGGTGTATCCATACTTATGGCCTACTCTGTAGTATAAAATAATTACAAAAATTTAAATGTACGCTGGGACAAAGAATCTGATGGTGCTTACGAATGTGAAATAACAGGTGCAGGACGGTAGGCATCCACACATGCTTCCTGGAAAGCGGATTGGCAAGCACATAGCACAGGGGAAGAAGCAGAGGTGTTATCTGCAGATACTGATTGTGGACTCAGGCATTCAGCTGGTGGTGGTCTGGCTGGTAGTGGTTAGGCCCCTGCTGACCCTGGTATGGCACAGGTTGCAAATGACCGTTCTTTTATCACCCATACTTTCTTTAAAAAGTGCCAGATTGGTGAACACCTAAAACTTGGTCTGGGAACTTGCCGCTTGTGATTGCTATGGGGAACAGTTGCCTGCCATCTCCCTCTGGCTACCTCACTGCCTCTTCCTGCCTGTTGTATTGCTGCAGATCCCTCCCCCTAGAAACGTCTGTCCCAGTTCAGCATACCATCTTGCCATGTTAGGTAAGTGATTTCATCATCCACCACCTCATCTTCCACTTCCACACACTGGTCCTCCTGACTTATTGACGTAACAACGTCGCTTGTTGGCAACTGTGGTTCATGATCATTTACCTTTTGAGATACTAATTGTCGTTCCCCACAGTCATCTTCTTCTGACCTTGGCTATATTTGGGCATTACTACACACAATCTCCTCATTTCCCACTTGAAAGGTGCAGGGATAGAGGCAAGAATCCATAAATGGAAATGAAAACAGCTCCTTGGAGTGTGTGGTTTCACTTGTCTTCTGGGACTTGCAATAGTGGGAGGAAGTAGGATCAGGGTGAAGATTATGTGTTTAGTGAAACTGGACCATGTGTAAGACAGGGTGGTAAACATATTGGAAGCCTTATCTGCCATCCAACCGACCATCTGATCACACTGTTCTGGCTTCAACAGTGATGTCCTGGCCCCCCTCTCAAAGTGGGACAGGAATCTAGATCTCATGGATGAGTGTGTTTCACATGCACCTGCAACAGGCACAGTTTCACCTGGCCCATGGGCTCGGCTGATGCGTGCACCACCAGCAGCAAATCCACTTCCCTATCCATTACTGCATGATTTGCACATTATAAATTAGATATATCATATATGCCTGCAAATTTTCCGGTATGATTAGGGAAAAGAAAATATGTAGCCCTGAAAAGGACTTTTGCAGTAGCAGTATACCTATAAAGGACCGTAAAGGTATGTGCACATGTAGAGTATTTGGTTGCAGAAATTTCTGTACTATTTCTGCATCTCTTTGCAGTAAAAAAGCAGCAGCAAAAACGTGAGTTTTTGCCACGTGTTCAATGCAGTTTTGCATGCGTTTTTATAGCAATTTTGACTGACTTCATTGAAATTCGCTGCAAGATCACTGAAAGAATTTGGCATGCTGCAGATTAGCACCAAATGTGCAAGTCACAAATAAGCAATGTGTGCATGACACTTTAGAATTTTCATTGACTTTGTTGGCATTAGGATTCTGTGCCGCCGGATCCGAACCTTCAGGGGAGGTGGCTCGAGTGTCTGCGGACCCGGGGGTCTTGCGGACACGCCGAATAAAATGGGGGATGTAGATGTACAGGCAAGGCTGTAGTAAGTTGGTGACGCCACCCACTGTGTGTGGTGAGGTGGGACACCACCGCTGCTGTTACGGGGCACCCGGGGGAGGTGTTGTGCAGCAAGTTGTTAACCCCTCCGTGGGCAGGGATGGTGGCCCCGGGACCTGATGGCTCTAGTGCAGGGGGAATGACGACCGCAGGGGGTGTTGGTGTACTCACTTTCAGTAAAACACACAAGTCTCTGGTAAACCAAGGTGGTGGTGGCCGGTCCCGTGGCTGGTTGTGTTCGGGATCCCCCACCCGGCTGGTGGTCTCTATCGTTTACCTGCACTGTTTAAGTAGAAAAGATTTCCCAGTATGAAACGTAGGAGTCCGCTCCCGGCTGGATGTGGCCTAAGGAGCCGTGCCCGCAGACGCTGGCCCGTGGGATCTATGGGCCTTGGCGGTGACCTCTTATCCCTAATCGGTGGGCTGCTGTCTTCCATGAGGGACTTTTGGTGGGACAGGACCTCTAGTCCTGGCCTCAATCGGTTAATTAACCAGTTCCACTTGTTTCTGGCTCCTGGCTTTAGGGTCCGAGTACCCCCCTTTGCGCCACGGTTTCCGGGTCGGTTGCCCATGTCAGTATTGGCGGGCTACAACCCTGGCCCGGTCCGCCTCGGTTCCACCGAGCTGTCTTCCCGTCTCCTGTTGACGGAGACCACCGTCTGCCTCCTAGCCAAGGCACCAGGGCTCCTACCCTGGTACCTGTCAGTTTGCTTCAGGCCTGACACAGAGGCCTGACCTCCACTCACACTCCTCTCTAAAGCTAATCTGCTCCTTTTCCCGCCCCGGGCTGTCTAAACCCCTGGGTGGGCTTGTCCCAACAGCCCGCCTGGTCACGCCCACTGGTGTGTCTATCTGTTCCTAAGGGGGGTGACTAGGGTTTAATGGTTGGCTGTGTGTTTCCTAGTGAGGGAAGGTGTTATGCGGGGCCCTATTTGTGACTACCTGGTTTTGCCAGGGCGTCATACTCCCCCTTGGTTAAACACAGACCGTCTGCGGGCTGTCTGACCACCACCGATTTATTTTTACTGCAAGAAATTAAGAGAATAAAGCATTTTACAAGTATAATAACATATTTACATTCCAAGCATATTTGGATTTCTTCCCTTACGGGAGGCAGGTTACTTAAACGTTGCACATACATAACCGGGACGGGACGGACCGGGTCCTTTCCACTTCACCCACCCAAAACAACCTAGTCCTGGTGCCACCACTAAAACACAGGTTGGCACCCCTTGCCCAAGTCCAGGCTAGGTCCGGGTGTTGCCCAAATGGGCCGGGTAAAAAGTTCCTTACCCGGCAGTCCTTTCAAGGGCCCCACATCCAAGGGACCCCTGACCCGGAGGTTAGTCACCGGTCTCGTTGGTGACAGGGCCTCGGCCTACTCTACCGCAGGCCCGTCCTCCAATCAGCCTCTCCAGAGACTGCGGCTTGGTGAAAAGGTCGGTCTGGGGGCTATTTACAAGGCCCAAAAGTTTATGGGTTGGCCTGCAAGTTCTCAGCCATTGTCTTTGTTTTTAACTTTTTAACTTATAACTGCAGAACCGGGACATTAGATGGTCCCAATGGGGACTGGACTTGTCGGTAACCGTGAACCACTACCACTGCTGCATGGGGCCGTATGGCTCACTTAGCCCCCGGGGGTCAGCATACCGGGGCCAGCTGCAATACATCCCGGAACTTTGAACCTCCATCGGGATCGGAGGTGGTATAGTAGGTGATGCCGCTGCTCCCGGGAGCAGTGCCAGCCGGCACTCTCCCATTACCTGGGAAGCAGGTTCCAACTCCGTGCAAGTCAGCGAGGACGAGATGGTTTGGGTGCCTTACTCCCGTTGCGACACTGTACGGATGACTCGACTCTCACGGGCCCACACCACAGCCACCATTCTCCGGACCTCCGCTTTCCATTCCAGCACCTGTTGCAGGGATTGTGATCGCACCCGGACACAAAATCTCGCCAGCTCCCGCTCCAGCCAGGCAGTGGTCCCCAACGGTAAGCGATCCGATTCGCGTTCCTCCGCAGGGACCTCTGCCCCGCTCAGAGGTGCCGCCGCTCCCGCGGTCGGTGCGGGGCTTGCAGCAGGTTTAGGAGCCGACATCTTCCCGCTGCTCCCCCTTGGTATTTTGCTGGCACTCCTCTTTCAGGCCTGTAAGTTTCGTTTTGCGACTTCCGGCCTCGCTTTCCGGCCGCGTTCCCAGGGGGCGGAGCTTCGGCTTTCGCGCCCTTTTCGCAGGGAAGAAGACGCTGGGCTGTAGTTTTTCGCGCCAAAATGGCAACTTCTGAAAATTTTGCAACGGATCTCCGCTGACTGTCCAATACAAGGCGCACTTCCACAAGGTGTGCCGCCCCCGTGCCAGCAGCCGACGCTTGACGGTCTCCAGACCCGGGGGTCTCGCGGACATGCCGAATAAAATGGGGGCCGTAGATGTACGGGCTAGGCCGTAGTACATTTGTGACGCCACCCATGGTGTGTGGTGAGGTGGGACACCACCGCTGCTGTTACGGGGCACCCGTAACCCATGTAACACCCGTAACACCCATGTTGTGCAGCAAGTTGTTAACTAGTGAGGGAAGGTGTTATGCGGGGCCCTATTTGTGACTACCTGGTTTTGCCAGGGTATCAAAATTCCCTTCACGTTTTGCAACAAATCTACACTCAAAAACGCATGTAAAAATGCAACATCTCCAAACAGCCTAATACTCTGGCAATATTGTTCACAGCAGCAACCTCTTAAGGGTGCTTTACGCGCTGCGACATCGCTAGCGATTGCTAGCTATATCGCGAGCTATAGCACCCGCCCCCGTCGTTGGTGCGATATGTGGTGATCGCTGCCGTAGCGAACATTATCGCTACGGCAGTGTCACACGCACATACCTGTTCTGCAACGTCGCTGTTGATTCCAATCTCTCCTTCAAGGGGGAGGTGCGTTCGGCATCACAACGACATCACAAAACGGCCGTCCAATAGAAGAGGAGGGGTGGAGATGAGCGGCCGGAACATGCCACCCACCTCCTTCCTTCCTCATTGCCGGTGGATGCAGGTAAGGAGATGTTCGTCACTCCTGCGGTGTCACACATAGCGATGTGTGACGCCGCAGGAACAACAAACAACCTCGCTACTGACCAGACAACGAGTTTTGGTAAATGAAAGACGTGTCACAGACCAATGATTTTTGCCTCTTTTGCGATCGTTTAAGGTCGCTCATAGGTGTTACATGCTGTGATGTCGCTAATGACGCCGGATGTGCGTCACAAACACCGTGACCCCGACGATATATCGCTAGCAATGTCGCAGCGTGTAAATGGCCCTTTAGTCAGAGAAGCAATCTGTCATCTTCCCTTTGCTGTTCCCATTCCATATGAGCTTTGTTTCTATCAATTTCAGGGAGCTTTCCCCCCCCCAGCCCTCCTGGTAGGGTCTTACGGAAAAATGCTTGAGTTTCGCATTGACTTCTATTATACTCGTTATTCCAGTAGAGCCCGTCCGAGTGTTTGACTTGCTCGATTCGAGTACAGAGTGTGGCGCCAAGGACAAGCCAGGGGCCACAGAGAACAACACCTACACACCCCACACTCCCGGTCAGGCACACCAAAGTCAGACACAAACCCTTGTTGCCTTCCTCCAGGGGCTGATGTCCACACCAGGGGGTGGGCCAGGTATTTGGCCCCGCCCACCGAGGAGTTCACAGTCCTGGAGGCGGGAAAAGCAGACAGTTGAGTGAGGGAAGTGAAAGTGAGAGGAAGGAAAGTGGCAAAGGAGCAGACAGAAGTTGGTCCGGGTATGTGGCCCGGACAGATCAGCAAGGTTGGCAGACGGTGGTGACCGTCTGCAGGAGTGGCCTATCGGAGTTTACCGTAAGGACCGTGGACGGGCGGTGGCCCGGCGGTACCGGACCGGTACACAAAGAGAAGTCAGCACCATCTGGCAGGGGCTTACGGACCCCGGCAAGGCTAGGAGTCGCCGTGAATTTGCCAAATCCATCAGCGAAGGGAACCTCCTGGGTTTCCCAGCAGCCAAGTCCCGACAGAAGGCAACAGTCCAACCGTGAGATGGAAACACAGCCATCGCCAAGGCTACCGTTCCCAGGGCCAGAGCCTGCGGGCAAAAGGGGCTCCTTCAGCTCCCCTCCAAGCTGGGGAGCGGGTTACCAGTGGGAACCCATTGGAACCGTTTACAGTACATAGGTGCAGGGAAAGGCAGTCACCATCAACCTGCCGGGAGAAACAACACCGCAGCCTTCTGTGGGACCCGTCCATCCAGCCGTGTGTTTTACCGAGAACTGTGTCCTCATCATTGGCTGAGTGAGTACCACCGTGCCGTGCGGCACAGCGCTGCCCCCACGACCCTGCACCTCACCAGGCCCCGTAACCCGCCTGCCATCCATCCCTACCCCATCACCGGGCCCCGGGACAACCAACCCCCTACCCACGGAGGGGAGAACTAACAACAAAGCTGCTCCCTGTCATCGCTCCCGGGATCCCCGTTCAGAGCAGCGGTGGTGTCACCAATATCACCACAACCGTGGGTGGCGTAACGGACAATATCCAATTCCCTCAATCAAATCCCCTTTTCACTCACGGGCGAGGAACACCGCTCGAGTCCCTGGGATCCGGCCCACCGCTTGAGCCACCACTGAGCAGCGGCAGCAGTAGCCGGACCCGAGCAGTGGGAGAGCGCAGCGTCCCCTCCTTCGCCCGCGACACGAGCACTCAAGCATTTTAGCGCTCACTCATCACTAATATTTTCCCTATGAAACAATGGACATACTTGAGCAGGACATAAGTACCAAAACAGAGGAAGGGGGTGACCCCGCTCACCTGTACCCGAGATCAAATCCAGACCGTGCACGGAAAGAAAGAGGTAGGCAGACCTCAGCATCAGCATGAATAGAGTAGAAATCCAGCAATCTGGTCCAAAATAGGTTAAAAATAGGTTCTTTCTTTATTTCATGTTCAAGTTAAAAAATTTTTCCATCATGAATTCATAGGAATAAACGTGAGAGGACGCGTTTCGAACAGAGTTAGTTCTCTAGTAAATGGACACTGACAGAGTGATTAAAAAGACATGAAACCGGACATAGAATCTGAAAAGACTGCACAGGTTCAAGGTGATTAAAGAGGCTGTCTGAACATATATATGATGCAAATAATGCAACTACTAGAGGATTATCTGGAGCATCGCAGCACTTTCTCAATGTGCATGCGGGCAACATGGATTCACTGCAGGTTAATGCAATTGAGAAAGTGTGTCTACCAAAAAGAGGTGGTATATATATATATATATATATATATATATATATATATACACACTCTGTATTATCTTGAGGAAGACAGAATTGAACTTTTTTCCAAGTGGATGGTAAGTTCATGAGGCATGGGGAGAAGAAGTGGAAGATTTCTTTAAGATACATTACAAAGTTCCTTAGATCCATTTGTACTATTGAGTTCTGCAAAGCTTGTTTCATTTCATTATGAAGATATTTAGTTATACTTTGACAGTATAACACATTTACAGGGGAACTTTTCAGGTGATTCTTGCCCTCCAAACCACAGGAAGCATGAATCGTAACCTGGCTGCATGACTGTAGACATGACTTTTGATGAAGGAAGAGCCCGGACTGCTGCCCCGAAGGGGCTCAAGGGAGGGCTACATGACTAGGAGGGATGCCAGGCCATAGGGTTAATAAGGGGTTAATGGAGAAGTCAGTTTGGGCGCGAAATCTGGGGGTGGTGCTAAGGGTCAGCCAGGATCAGGGGTCAGTGTGATTGGTCAGGGGGTGGTGCTATAGGTGGTCGTATATAGGGCAGGTCAGAGGGGGGTGGGCCATTCCTACCTGGACAGTGACTGTAATCGTTGTGTCTGGATCCTGAAGATGGAAGACTTCATGGCACAGATGAAGAGGATGGCGGAGTAGCGTGGACAGTGGTGGATGGACGAACAGCTGCAGCGATGGACCGGCGACAGCGCGGAAGATGGGACCCCCCTGCCTCCGAAGCGGCAGCGAAGAACGCGGCCTCCGGAGCGCCTCAGCCCTGAGATGACGCCGAGGAGCCGGCAGCGGAGACGGAGCCCAAGTGGACGTGCGGCGGTGGATCCGGGAGCCGGGACGTCGCGAGGCCCCGGCCGGAAGTCGGGCCGCGGGCACCAAGGCAGCGGGGCGGTGATCGACATGGCCGGCCTCCCCTCCTCTTCCGGTTCGCGGCGCACTGTGGTGACTCGCGCGTCGCGGCCGCGTGACCCGGCGCGGTCACCTGACCCGGCGCGGTCACGTGACCCGCTGTGCTCACCTGGCCCGGCGTTCCCTCGTGATCCGGCGGGCTCACCTGACCCGGCGCGCTCACCTGACCCGCCGCGGTTGCGTGGGTCGGCGCGGTCACGTGGGCCGGTGCGGTCACGTGGGTCGGCGCGGTCACGTGGGTCGGCGCGGTCACGTGGGCCGGCCCGGTCACGTGGCCTGGCGCGGTCACCTGACCTGGCGCGGTCACCTGACCTGGCGCGGTCGCGTGACCCCTCGGACTCACCCGGCCCGGCGCGTCCTCGCGATTCGGCAGGCTTGCCTGACCCGGCGTGGTCACCTGACCCGCCTCGGTCGCGTGGGCTGGCGCGGTCGCGTGGGTCGGCGGGGTCGCGTGGCACGGCGGGGACGCATGTGCTAGCGGGGTCACGGGGGCCAGCTGGGTTGCGTTGGCCAGTGGGATCGCAGGGCGCAGATGAGGCCGCAGTGGCAGCGGCAGCACAGGCCAGGAACCGAGCGGGGCCTATGCAGGAGCATAGGGTCCCAGTGCCGGCGGGGGATTCCGTACGGAGACGGCCCGGATCAGCGGGGCCCGGCCTTTTGTCACAGAGGATGGACAGCGACGGGACGGCGTCGGGGTCCGCTGGAGCGCGCGGGGATGCCGGACGGCATGCCCCAGGCGGAGACTACATGGAGGCGCCAGCGTCTGGATCGTCGCGGACGGCGCGGAGGATGTGTGGTGCTGCGGGCGGACGGGGTCTAAGGTCGAGTCTGCCGGACGGCGGGCTCCCTGGGCCTGGGTCCAGTGAGGAGGATGATGCCATCTTGGAGGAGGACGTCGCGGAGGACGACACCGGGGACCATATCGTGGATGTCGGCGAGACGGCTGGAGTGCGACGCGGAGGACATGTGACGGCTGTTTCGGGATCTTCTCAGAGTCAGCCTGGTAAGACCACAGTTTTTCCTCTTTCTCGTACACCTGGTTTGGCTATGGATGGTGTGTCTGGCGATATGGATGGCGTGCAGGGCGTGAATGTGGTTGGTGGTACGGGTGGTTTGCTTGGTGGCCCGAGTGGGGGGCAGGTCATGAATGCGGTGCCGGGTGACGGCAGTGTGGCATCCGAGTTGTTGAGGTTGGTCAGGGGTTTGTTTGCCCCTGTGGGGGGCCCTAGCATGGTGTGGCAGGGTGCGACGGGGCAGGATGTTGTGACTCCTGCGGCTGGAGGGGTTGCCAGTGGCAATGTGGTTGGTGAGCCGGTGGTGGCGGCTCCCACGGCCGCAGCTGCGGCTACCGCTGCCGCAGCTGCGGCTACAGTGGATATTGTTCGCTTAGATGACAAGGCGAGAGGGGAAGTGTATGTCTGCTTTGATGGGCCGTTGGGGGCGCATCTGAAGCAGGAGACCAGGGAAAAAATATGGAAGGATGAATATGTTGAAATATTCTCATTGCTTCCGTTGGAAAAGTTTAATCTGGATCGGGTTAAACCGGACGAGAGCAAAAAGGACGAGGAAGAACGGCGGCGTTATCGCCTTATTCCTCGCACTTTTCAGAATTGGTTGCAGGCCTTTGTGATACTGGCCAGTGTGGTGGGGGAAAAGGCTCCGGATAACTGTTCGGCGCTTTTTTGCTATCTGGATTCCATTTGTGAAGCGTATAGGACCTACGGGGGGGACTGCTTGGCTACGGTATGACGAGCAGTTCCGCCAGAGGAAAGCGGTCAGACCCAGTTTACGGTGGGACCACAAAGAAATCAGTCTATGGATGCGACTGATGGCTGCGCCGAAGTCGGCGTCGCAGTCCTTTCCAGGGGGTACCGGCGGGGGATCATTTGGCACCCCGCCGGGGCCCAAAAAGGGCGTTTGCTGGCAGTTCAATGAAAAGGAATGCCGATTTGGTTCCTCCTGCCGGTTCAAGCACGAGTGTTCGGGCTGTGGTGGCGCCCACAGTTATCTCAAGTGCTTCCGGAAGGGAAAAGGGAAGGCCGCAGAGTCTTCGTCAAAAAGGGAGGACCCCGGTGAGGGTAGATCGGATGGCGCCGTTTCTAAGTAGATACCCGGATCGGGTGTCGGCGGAATTGTTGAGTGAAGGTTTTAGTTTTGGTTTCAAGATACCGTCGGTTGTTAAGACGGGAGAGATTCGTTTAAAAAATTTACAGTCGACTCGCCTGCATGGTGAGATTGTTGCAGATAAGTTACAGAAGGAGGTGGAACTAGGACGGATGGCAGGGCCTTTTGATGCCCCTCCATTGCCTGACTTGGTGGTGTCCCCGTTGGGGTTGGTCCCAAAAAAGGAACCTAACAAGTTTCGGCTCATCCACCATTTGTCCTATCCTACTGGCAGGTCGGTGAACGACGGTATTGATCCTGAGCTGGTTTCAGTATCGTATGTTCGTTTTGATAAGGCGGTGGAATGGTTAAGGAAGTTGGGTTGTGGTTCGCTTTTGGCGAAAACGGATATAGAAGCTGCCTTCCGCCTGTTGCCGGTGCACCCGGACAGTTTTCACCTGTTGGGGTGTTGGTGGGAGGACAAGTTTTATGTAGATTGTTGTTTGCCTATGGGCTGTTCAATTTCATGTTCCTATTTTGAGAAGTTTAGTTGTTTTGTGGAATGGGTAATTAAGGAGGAGGCGGGCTTAGATTCAGTGTTGCATTACTTGGACGACTTTTTGTGCATGGGACCTGCTGGATCCTCGCAGTGTTCCCTTTTGCTTCGGACAGTGGAGCAGGTTGCTCGCCGCTTTGGCGTTCCGTTGGCGCTTGAAAAAACGGAGGGTCCGGTTACTGTTTTGAAATTCCTGGGTATCGAGCTAGATACAGTTGCCATGGAGTGCCGCTTGCCGGAGGACAAGCTGGCGGATTTGAGGCGTTGCGTTCAAGGGGCCATTGAGGCCAAGAAGATTCGTTTACGGGATTTGCAGTCCCTGTTGGGAAAGTTGAATTTTGCGTGTAGGATTTTGCCGATGGGTAGAGTTTTTTCCCATCGCTTGGCTCAAGCCACTACCGGTGTGTTGCACCCTTTGCATTTTGTGCGTTTGAAGGTGGAGCACAAGGCGGACCTGAGAGTGTGGTCCCGTTTTTTGCAGCTGTATAATGGACGGTCATTGTGGCTTCGTGAGGTGGTGTCCAATGAGGAGTTGGTCCTTTATACGGACGCGGCGGGATCCAGCGGTTTTGGTGCATATTTTGGGGGGAGATGGTGTGTCGGCAGGTGGCCTGATTCGTGGCGGGTTTCCGGTCTGACTAGGAATTTGGCCCTATTGGAACTTTTTCCTATTGTCGTGGCCATAGAGGTTTGGGGACAGGATTTGAAAGACAGAAAGGTGCGTTTCATGTGTGACAACCTGGGGGTCATTCAGTGTGTTAACAAGTTGACAGCTGATTCCCCCCCGGTGGTGGATCTCTTGCGTCATTTGGTGTTGAAATGTCTGGAGTTGAACTTGTGGGTCTGCGCTGTACATGTGCCGGGGGTGCTGAATTCCGTGGCTGATGCTTTATCTCGCTTCCAGTGGGACCGCTTTCGAATGCTGGCGCCGGACGCGGAGCAGCAGGAGACCGTGTGGCCCGTCTGGTTGTGGGACCTGGTTTGCAGCCGGCCTGGGAATTGATCAGACATTCGGTGGCACCCAGTACGTGGCGCAGCTATAATGCAGCGTGGGACCATTGGCTCGAGTTGGTTGATGAGGTGGGAGGTGATGTATCTGAAGGTGACAGAGTTTATTTAGTTTTGTTCATGATGGGCAGGGCAAAGGAAGAAGGCCTTTCGTGGTCGGCGGTTGCGGGCAGGTTGGCGGGCATTGCTTTCTTTTTCAGGCTACTGGGCTGGAAGGATGTCACTAAGGATTTCTGGGTGCACCAGGCGTTGAAGGGTTACCGTAGGGCGGGGGCGCGCCGAGACCTTCGGCGCCCGGTGTCTTTTGAGCTGCTGGGCAAGCTGTTGTCGGTTTTGCCTCGGGTGTGTTGTTCGGAGTATGAATGCCAGTTGTTTGGGACCGCTTTTGTTTTGGCCTTCTTTGGGGCGTTCAGAATTAGTGAATTGGTGAGCAGGAACACGAGGAGTCACGGAGGTTTGTTGTTGGAGGACGTGGCATGCGGTATGGATGCGGTGCGGTGTTGCTTGAGACGGTCAAAGACGGACCAGCTGGGTAGAGGTCGGGTGGTGGAATTGTGGGGTGTACCTGGTTTAGCGGAATGCCCTGTTAAATGGCTGTCGGCGTTTTTAGAAGTGAGGGGAACTCGCCCGGGGTCCCTTTTGTCCCACCGGGACGGGTCAGCCTTGTCCAGTTACCAATTTGTCTGTATCTTTCGGAGGTGCCTGCAGTGTTGCGGTCTCAACGAGGCTGAGTTCGCGTCACATTCCTTTCGGATTGGGGCTGCGACTCAGGCGGCTCGTTGGGGCCTGGGCGCGCAGGCTCTCCGTAAGATTGGACGATGGGACTCGGCCAGGTTTAGATCTTACGTCCGGCCGAACTTGTAAGATATTGGTGGGGGGGGGGGGTCGGGGGGCGGTATTTGTTTGGTACTCATTGCCCCCCTTTCTTCCACGTGTCCCCCCCCCCCCGTGCTGTCACCTTTTTGTTTTGTAGGTTTACCTTTATTGGTGTGGGTGCTCGGCCACTCATACGTGTATTGGGGGGCGTTTCGTGCGGGAATACGACCGGACGGCCGTCAGTTGGGGGTCCCCAGGGAAAAGGCGACAGTGCGATGGATCGGCGTCAGGGGTATGCTGTGGAGTGAGGTGTTGCCTACCTGGCGCCACCATTCACAGTTGGATAGAGCACCGGACGTGGTAGTACTACACGCGGGTGGGAATGACCTGGGTCTCCGGGCTTCCAGGGACCTGATACAAGATATAAAGTGTGACTGCCTGCGGCTCCTGTCCTCCCACCCGGGTCTAGTAATCGTCTGGTCTGATATGGTTGCGCGGCTGGCATGGCGGCACGCCAGGTCGGTGGAGGCAGTTAACAGAGCACGAAGCAAAGTGAATCGGGAGATTGGGCGTTTTATTTCCCGGGTCGGGGGTGTCTCGGTTCGGCACCCGGAGTTGGAAGCGGCATCCGCCGACTTGTTGCGGCGGGACGGGGTCCATTTAAATTCGGTGGGAAATGATATTTGGGCCTTAGGGCTTATGGAGGGGGTCGAGAAGGCTTTGTTGGTGTGGGAGGACTCGCGCGCACAAGGGGTCATGCGCACTCGCGGTGGCGGAAAGGAGGGGGGTGTCTGAAGGTGGGGGTTTGCACAGAGGAGAGGACGGAACCCAGTGCCGGAGCGGGTTACCTCTAGCGGTGCAATTGTTTGTTAAACGGGTCCTTGCTGGGTTGAGTCTCAGCGGGACATAGTGTGGGCAACATCTGGCTTGGGCTCTCGAGTCGGTGTGTTGCGGCTGAGGGTCAGGAGGTGGGCTGATGTTGCAAGGAACATTTTGGTTAACCTTCAGGTACCCCCCCCCTCCTTTTTCGGGGGTTCTTCAATGAAGAATTGTATTGTTACATGGCTTATGTTTCTGTTACTAATAAATGGGGCTGCTGTGGCCTTTATATCCAACGTCACGCAGTGTTTGTGTTTATTTTAGATAAGAACCCTGGGGGGTAGGGGGCTGTTGGGTGAAGGTCAAGGCCTTTAGTCAGACATTCCGGAGTCAAGGAAGAGCCCGGACTGCTGCCCCGAAGGGGCTCAAGGGAGGGCTACATGACTAGGAGGGATGCCAGGCCATAGGGTTAATAAGGGGTTAATGGAGAAGTCAGTTTGGGAGCGAAATCTGGGGGTGGTGCTAAGGGTCAGCCAGGATCAGGGGTCAGTGTGATTGGTCAGGGGGTGGTGCTATAGGGGGTCGTATATAGGGCAGGTCAGAGGGGGGTGGGCCATTCCTACCTGGACAGTGACTGTAATCGTTCCCGCCCGCCCGCCCTGATTGTGGATTCGACATCGACGAAGAAAAGGAGGAAGATCGTATTTGTCGCAGCGGCGGAAAGGAGGGGGGTGTCTGAAGGTGGGGGTTTGCACAGAGGAGAGGACGGAACCCAGTGCCGGAGCGGGTTACCTCTAGCGGTGCAATTGTTTGTTAAACGGGTCCTTGCTGGGTTGAGTCTCAGCGGGACATAGTGTGGGCAACATCTGGCTTGGGCTCTCGAGTCGGTGTGTTGCGGCTGAGGGTCAGGAGGTGGGCTGATGTTGCAAGGAACATTTTGGTTAACCTTCAGGTACCCCCCCCTCTCCTTTTTCGGGGGTTCTTCAATGAAGAATTGTATTGTTACATGGCTTATGTTTCTGTTACTAATAAATGGGGCTGCTGTGGCCTTTATATCCAACGTCACGCAGTGTTTGTGTTTATTTTAGATAAGAACCCTGGGGGGTAGGGGGCTGTTGGGTGAAGGTCAAGGCCTTTAGTCAGACATTCCGGAGTCATGCAGCTGGGGATCATAGTTAGGGCTGAGCAGACCCGGACTTTTATAGTCCGGATCCCCACGGTTTCAAAGATGCTCTGGTGCCAGGCCAGGGATTCCAGGTGTACGATCCGGATTCAGCACTGCTGTAATTAAAGGAAAAATAAAGAAAAAAAGAATTAAGCGAGAATTTCATACTTACACTGACTCGGTGTCAAGGCGGCAAACTGCTTCCGGGTCGCGTATTCACTTTGTGTACTGCACATTAGGCTCATCGCATACACACAGCTTTCCATGCTTTCCCCGCCCACCGGCTGTCCTGTCGTTTGTGATTGGTTGAAGTAAGACGTGCCCCCAGCCTGTGACATTGTCTGCCTGCAGTCATTGCTCATCACGGCTCAGTCATTGTCTGCACTCACAACCGGCGGTCGTGTTCTATGGTCGCTCGCTGTGAGATGTACCAGAACTGGAAGCGGCGTGGAACCTCGTGGGGATTACGTCGGAACTGGAGAGGTGTGTTGGGGGTTAATAAAGTGGTGAAAGAGAGTGTGTTTTTGTATTTTAATCCAAATAAAGGATTTTTTCTCTGTGTACTTATTTACTTTCATTTACAGGTAGTGGTGCAGGTATCTCATAGACGGCTGTGCCATCAGTAACCTAGGGTTTAGTAGCAGCTGTGTGCTGTTATTAACTCCTGCTATTACCCCAATTGCCACCGCACCAGGGCAACGGGAAGAGCCGGTAAAGCACCGGGATTGATCTAATGGCTGCGGCAATATTGGGTGGCTACGGGCTGAGAATACTAGCCCCCAGCTGGCTTTATCTTGGCTGCGTATCAAAATTGGGGGGACCGCAATTCAGTTTTTTTTTAATTATTTATTTAAATAATAATAATAATAATAATAATAAAAAAAAAGCCACATGCGGTTATCCCTTAGGCTGGAGTCACACTTGCGAGGGACTCACATGAGTCTCGCGTCACATCACCTGGCACAGCTGCACACTCTCCTAACAGGAACGGGTTAGCCATTGTGTTTCTATGTACCTGCATTCTTATGTTTGGAGAGCGGCAGGCCGTGCGAGTCTGACATGGCATTACTCGGCACAGCCACACACTCTTCTGATATGAGCGGGTCGGCCGCATGTGTTTCTATGTACCTGCACGCTCCTGTCAGGAGAGTGTGCAGCTGCAAGGTGATGTGATGCGAGTCCCTTGCACATGTGACTCTGGGCTTATTTTGATACACAGCACAGATAAAGTCCGACAGCTGGGGGCTGCAGCCACAGGCTTTATCTGTGTTGGCATCAGAATATGGGGGACCCTGCACCAATTGTTTTATTTATTTATTTTTATACCACCATACTGACCCATAGACTCTTGCACTGCTTTCCCTGCCCACTGGCTGTCCTGGGGCCTGTGATTGATTGCAGTCAGCTGACACGCTGACACTCAGGGTGGGGGCGCGTCTAACTGCAACTAATTACATGCGCCGGTGGGCGGGCAAAACAGTGAATAGTCAATTGTCGGCTCCGGAAGGGAAAGCGTGATCTGGAAGGAGTGTGCTGCCATGACACAGCCTTGGTGAGTACACCGCACGTGCTTCTACCCCCTTATCCTTTCCACCAACGTTTTTAATCTCTGGATTCTGGTCCCCATAGACTTATATGGGTACCGAATTCTGGAGTGGATTGGTTTTTTTTAATTTAGCAGGCACCCGCCGGTCCTGGTTGTTTGCGAGTTCGACCAGCTCTAATCATAGTCATAAATTAGGCTAGTCTCCGGCTATCTCTTCCCACCGCTGCTGCAGGTGATTGACAGGTTTCTCCCTAAGTTCAGGCGAATGGGAAACTTGTCAATTACAAGCAGCAGCACTGTGAAAAGCTGGCCTTGGACAGAGTCGGACTGCGTCTTTAAAGTATATTTTGTCTGAAAGTGTTTCAGTGAATAATACAGGATGCAATCATACAGCCAAGCTTCAATTCAAGCTGTCTGCGGTTTGCAGCATAAATCGACTGACAGGTTCCCTTTAATAGCAAAGTTAAGTTGTTTCATTCAAGCAAATATAAGTCATAATCAGTGCACTTAACACACATTTATCAGGAAAAAAATAAATTTAGTATTCTGAACAATTTAAAGAACCCAGATACACTTTTAATGGAGCTTATTTAGGGACCTAAAGTCTCAACACCACTTTTTTATGGCACTCAGGATTAAGTGGATTGGATTCGCCATCAGGTGAAAATGCGGCGGGTGTCAGCTGTATATGACAACTAACACCATAATGTTTCAGCAATTATTGATTTTAGCACTGATCGCAGATGCCACTGTCAATTATAACAGCTGCATCTTGATGGTTACCAGAGTGTAAGGACACTCTCTTTAACCCCTTCACAACCATGGATGTACTTATACGTCATAGGAGGGAAGGAGTTCCAAACGAAGGACATATAGGTACATCATGGCGTTCACAGTAGCACTGGCGCTGTGAGCAAATGCTGCTGGGGACTCGGCTTTCCCAACAACTTAGCCCCCGCTCTCACAGGCAGGAATGGTCCACACCCCTTAAATGTATAAATATCGATCACGGCACTTAGGGGATTGGGAGAGGGATCACACCCCTATCCCCTCCAAGATGAGATGGGATGAGCTCTTCATCAACCCCACTAAACATTATAGATGACACGAGCAGGACACATAGGGGGAAAATGCATGAACTACTTATTTACAGATGACACAGGTAGAAGTTCAGCAAAGTTTTCAGCAATGATGCCACAGAGGAGTACAAGCCACCTGCTTGCAACCAAGGCTTGATTGAACTGAAAAATATCACCAGCACCAGTACAAGGAAGGAAGGGGTATTTAAGCACTAAGATAATGCTGATGATCAGCAACTAGGTGGAAGGCAAGCTCCTGCTGGGTCTAGAAGGGGGAGAGATGAATACAGCAAGAAAGCCATACCTCCCAACTTTTCAAGAAAGGAAAGAGGGACAAAGTATGCGGCGCGCTGCGGCAAATTTTGACCACGCCCCTAGCCACACCCCTAGCCACACCCATTTGGCAGTAAGGGTCATTCAGCTGTGCCCCGGACTGTTCATTCATATTCATAGCAGTCAGAATTTTTTTATATTTCTGTCACTATATGACATGTTGCATATTTGTGCCTATCAATCTGTGTTCACACGTTGCATAAATTCTGTTTCTTTTTGCTTCTGTCTGCACCAAACTACACAATAACAATCTTCTCTGTTTTTTCCATTTTTGCTGCATTTTTTCTGCCTTTTCTCCATTATTTAATGTGTTTTTGGTTCAGATGTGAATCTGCGTTTTGAAGTGTTTTTATTGTACAGAGAAGCTTTTTCCTGCATTTTTAAGCTCCACATAGAAACCTCCAGAGAAACCACCCCCCCCCCCCCGAAAACCGCAGAATTCAGCGGCGTCTTTTCATGGAATCACATCCACTTTACTTGGACAATTAAACACAGCAGAATAAATGTGCAAAGAAACAGCAGAAAAAAATGCAGCATTTACACTACATGTGAATATGGACTAATTGTCCAAGCAAAGTGGATGAGACGTCCTGAAATCTCCGCTCCTGGTGCGTGGAAAGACGCCGCTGAACTGTGCGGATTTGGTGTTTTTTTCTTTATAAGCTTCAGGATTCACATCAGCAACAAACATGTATCAAATAAGGGGGACAATGTATAAAAAATACCGCAAACACGCAATAATCAGAGAACATTGTTATTGCACTCGTGGCGCAGACACCTGCAGAAAAAATGCAGCATTTACGCTATTCACGGCCTCAGTGATCCATTTTTATTACATTTTTTATGGGTTTTAATAAAGAAAAATAATAAATTGCGCCTTTTTTTTCCCCGCCATTTACCGATCCCCATAAATAATCTGATCGCTGTGTTGTTCAGGTCATTACGATTACAGGGACACCAAATATGTCCATGTTATCTGCTGATTTGTGATGTTTATTATTTTATAAAAAAGTGCAATAAAATTACATTATTCTATTTTTTTTTTATTATTTTTAGTAACTTTATTAGAAGAAAAAAAAAATCCTCTTTTCCTCTCCCTCTAGAATACAGGAGATAGAGACGCTGCTCTGTACAATGGAGCTGTGTCCTGTGTAATCTGCTGTGTAAGCGGCTGCATTGTAGGTTTATTTATGTGAAATCCTCCCTCTGACATCATCAATCCTAGTGGCTCAACAGCTAGAGCAGCTAGGAAAGCCAGGAGGCTGCTGGACACAAGTTTTGAATGTTGCTGGTTTGAATCCAAGGTGGTGAAGATAAAAAAAAATAAAAAAAAATTGTATTTGTATTTTTTTCCTCATTTCTTTATAGTAGTTTTATGGGAACAAATGAATCTGACTCTTTCACCAACATTGAGATACAGTATTTATCTATCTATCTATCTATCTATCTATCTATCTATCTCTATCCCTCTATGATTCTATCTCTCTATCTATCTATCTATCCCTCTATCTATCTATCTATCTATCTATCCCTCTATCTATCTACCTATGATTCTATCTATCTATGATTCTATCTCTATCTATCTATTATCTGTCGTGTATCTATATATCCCTCTATCATCCATCCCTCTATCATCCATCCATCCCACTATCATCCATCCCTCCCTCTATCCCTCCCTCTATCCCTCCATTCATCCCTCCATTCATCCATCCCTCCCTCTATCCCTCCATTCATCCCTCTATCATCCATCCATCCCTCCCTCTATCCCTCCATTCATCCCTCCCTCTATCCCTCCATTCATCCCTCTATCATCCATCCATCCATCCCTCCATTCATCCCTCTATCATCCATGCATCCATCCCTCCCTCTTTCCCTCCATTCATCCCTCCATTCATTCCTCTATCATCCATCCATCCCTCCCTCTATCCCTCCTTTTATCCCTCTATCCCTCCATTCATCCCTCCTTCTATGCTTCCATTCATCCCTCCATTCATCCCTCTATCATCCATCCATCCCTCCCTCTATCCCTCCATTCATCCCTCTATCATCCATCCATCCCTCCCTCTATCCCTCCTTTCATCCCTCTATCCCTCCATTCATCCCTCTATCATCCATCCCTCCCTTTATCCCTCCATTCATCCCTCCATTCATCCCTCTATCATCCATCCATCCCTGCCTCTATCCCTCCATTCATCCCTCCCTCTATCCCTCCTTTCATCCCTCTATCATCCATCCATCCCTCCCTCTATCCCTCCATTCATCCCTCTATCATCCATCCATCCCTCTATCCCTCCATTCATCCCTCTATCCCTCCATTCATCCCTCTATCCCTCCATTCATCCCTCCTTCTATCCCTCCATTCATCCCTCCATTCATCCCTCCTATCATCCATCCATCCCTTCCTCTATCCCTCCATTCATCCCTCTATCATCCATCCATTCCTCCCTCTATCCCTCCATTCATCCCTCTATCATCCATCCATCCCTCTATCCCTCCTTTCATCCCTCTATCCCTTCATTCATCCTTCCATTCATCCCTCTATCATCCATCCATCCCTGCCTCTATCCCTCCATTCATCCCTCCCTCTATCCCTCCATTCATCCCTCTATCATCCATCCATCCATCCCTCTATCCCTCCATTCATCCCTCTATCATCCATCCATCCATCCCTCTATCCCTCCATTCATCCCTCTATCATCCATGCATCCATCCCTCCCTCTATCCCTCCATTCATCCCTCTATCATCCATCCATCCCTCTATCCCTCCATTCATCCCTCCTTCTATCCCTCCATTCATCTCTCTATCATCCATGCATCCATCCCTCCCTCTATCCCTCCATTCATCCCTCTATCATCCATCCATCCCTCTATCCCTCCATTCATCCCTCTATCATCCATCCATCCCTCTATCCCTCCATTCATCCATCCCTCTATCCCTCCATTCATCCCTCTATCATCCATGCATCCATCCCTCCCTCTATCCCTCCATTCATCCCTCTATCATCCATCCATCCCTCTATCCCTCCATTCATCCCTCCTTCTATCCCTCCATTCATCTCTCTATCATCCATTCATCCCTCCCTCTATCCCTCCATTCATCCCTCTATCATCCATCCATCCCTCCCTCTATCCCTCCATTAATCCCTCTATCATCCATCCATCCATCCCTCTATCCCTCCATTCATCCCTCCTTCTATCCCTCCATTCATCTCTCTATCATCCATGCATCCATCCCTCCCTCTATCCCTCCATTCATCCCTCTATCATCCATCCATCCCTCTATCCCTCCATTCATCCCTCTATCATCCATCCATCCCTCTATCCCTCCATTCATCCATCCCTCTATCCCTCCATTCATCCCTCTATCATCCATGCATCCATCCCTCCCTCTATCCCTCCATTCATCCCTCTATCATCCATCCATCCCTCTATCCCTCCATTCATCCCTCCTTCTATCCCTCCATTCATCTCTCTATCATCCATTCATCCCTCCCTCTATCCCTCCATTCATCCCTCTATCATCCATCCATCCCTCCCTCTATCCCTCCCTCTATCCCTCCATTCATCCCTCTATCATCCCTCCCTCTATCCCTCCATTCATCCCTCCATTCATCCATCCCTCCATTCATCACTCTATCATCCCTCCCTCCATTCATCCATCCCTCCCTCTATCCCTCCATTCATCCATCCCTCCATCCATCTTTGCAGCTGAATAACCTGCTTCTGGTGTCTCACCTGCAGTATAGAGGTCAAGATAACAAAATCTTCCTATTGCTTTCAATAGAGGCAGTAGCTCAGTGGTTAGAGCTGCTGCCTTTGAAACAATGAACTCACAGTTCCACGAGTTCGAGTCCCGGCCGCCCCGAAAATCCAGAGCATTTAATTTATTCACTCCACTGAGGGGAGGAGCCGGGACATCAGCTGTGAGCCGCGGGAGTGCGGGACAGCCCTGATAAATCGTGAAAGTCCCGCAGAATCCGGGACGGTTGGGAGGTATGTGAAAGCTACCTATACCAATGAATACTGACAGCAGGAACAATGGAAAGTCAGGGAGCATTCTGTGCAACCAAACACTGTGACCTTCTATGGCCAAAATCTACATGACTGCCTGTCACCCATGACACACCCATGACAGAAGGTCCCTCAGTATTATGCTATTCCAGCCTACCTCAGTATTATCATCCCCTTTAGTATGATACCTTACAGCCCCGCACCCCACACAGTATCATGGTCCCCAAAGCGCCCTGCACAGTATGATTGCCCCTCAGTTTTATGCTTTCACAGCCCCTCACTATGTACAATGGGTTCCTCTGCCTGCCCCCCTTTCAGTATGATAGCCTCTACATCAAGCCCCGCAGTCAGTATGATAGTCCCAACATTGAGTCGCCTACTCAGTATGATGGCCCACCCCATGCCAGCCTCCCACTCATTATGATTGTTCCCAATGTCAACCCCCCATTTATTATGATTACCCCAATGCCATCCCTCTACTCAGTATTATAGCCCACAACGCCAGACGCCGTTCAGTATGATGGCCCCCACAGCCGGTCCCACACTGAGCATGATGGCCTCCAATGCCAATCCACACTCAGTATGATGGCCTCAGAGGCCCACACATAGTATAATGTCCACCACAGCCTCCCACTCAGTAATATGTCCCCATTGATCCCTAATCAGTATGATGTCCTGCACAGCCCACCCTCCACTCAGTATAATATCCCCCATAGCCCAACTCCCACAGCCTTTACTAAGTATGATATTTCTACAGCTCATACCTCACTCAGTATGAGGGTCCCCACAGCTAGTGGCATTTAAAAAACACTACTCACCTCACCTTGTTCCCCTGCGCTCTGCTTAGGTCTGTGCAATGGAAGTACTGAGGCTCCGCACTGCAACCACGATGTAGTAAAGTCATTGCGCATTCAGCGGTATCCATATCCTGAGGATGCAGATGCAGTTTAAATCGCGATGAGGAGTGGAATTAGGTCCAGTGGCGCAGGCACCCCTGGTATACAGGCCCCATTGCAGCTGCTTGGACTGACATATTGTGAGTATGCCCCATATGTTATCATATAAACCTTTGGTGTTTTCAATTGCTTTCTTATATTTGTTCTCTTTTTTTATAATAAAGTTTCATTTTTTAGAATGCGCAGTCTTCTTTTTGTTTTCCATTACCACATAAAACAAAACGTCAGATTTGAAAAATGGGGCTTGGTCATTCAGATCAAAATTGTCTTAATCACTAAAAGGTTAAAACTAAATGTAATATATCTTTTTGCATTTTCAGCAACAATGTCAGGAAATATAAATTATATCCTGGGGTGGTTAAATGTCAGCAGTGAATGTATTGTATTGTATAGCCTTTTTCTGCACAGGCATTGAATGAAGCTGGTTTTGAGTATCCACCTTTCTTTTTAACTGAATTGTAAAATCTTTTTATCACAGCGTAAAAAGGAAGTCTATCTAGGGGAGTTCCTTTTCTCAGACACTAAAATCCCCTTTATAACAGTTTTAGTACAGATAGCCTGGCTGATCATCCGTCCACTGCCGGACCAGCATAAAATGAGAAAAAAAAGAAAAGAAATCAAGAAAAGAATAAAAAAGGAACAGGCGCATGTGAAATTAGCATTTGTTTAGACCAACCCTGGGTGAGCAAATCGCTGCTTCAAAGCCGTAGCAGGCCGGGGTGAGGCCTAGTCATTGTGGACCATTGTGACTTCACTTCAACTGATGAAGGAATGAACTAATTGAAATCTCCTGTCTTGGAATGAATAGATAAATGAGGGGCAAGTGGAAGGGGACAAGGGGAGAACCCACAAGAAAGCAGCAAGGGGGGCTAATTTTTTTTTTCAGTCCAAGTTGTGATGGATGAGCCTTGGTCCCACGCTGCATTGAGAAAGGTCGTAAGGTTAAAAGCAAGTCATCCAAGTTAGTTATTCCGAGGTTCTTCCTCATTCATAGGGGGTTCATAGGCAGCTTTTGCTTTGTATTAAACAATAGTTTTAAACAATGATAGCATTAGTATCTGTGTTTTATACTCAGGAGCGTGTATGTAGATATATACACATGTATTTTTTTTTTTTTATATATATATATATATATATACTGTATATACAGTGTGTGTGTGTGTGTGTGTGTACATACACTGTGTATATACTTTGCTGTGAAAAAGTTATAGGCAGGTGTGAAGAAAGGTTGAAAGTAGGATTGCTGTAAAAATAGAAGTGTTAAAAGTTTATCATATCATATATTTTGTGTGATCACCCACATTTGCCTTCAAACCAGCATTAATTCTTCTAAGTACACTATACTCAAACATAGTTTTTGAAGAAATTCGCAGGGAGTTTGTTCCAAACATCGTGGAGGACTAACCACAGGTCTGTGAATGTAGGCTTGTGCTATTCCTTCTGCCTCTTTATGTAACCTTAAGCAGACTTGGTGATGTTAATATGAGGTCTATATAGAGCCATTTCATCACCTACAGGACTCCTTGTTTTTCTTCTTTATGCTGAAGATAGTTCTTAATGACATATGTTTGGGATTATTGCCCTGCTTCAGAACAAATAATGACGGCAATCAGATACCTTCCTGATATTTTTGCATGATGGATTATCTCCCTGTATTTTCCTTTATTTGAAAAGAAAACTATCTGTATTTGGATGCCTGTGGGAACATTAGGTAAAAGAACGGTCATAAATTCTGGGGTTCCCCTCCACCTCCATTGTACCAACATCACTAGAAGAAAGTAGCACATATTGTTACGGTTCGGGGTTCTCTGGAGCCTAAAACCGCTCCTGCCGCGGCCTCATCATCTGCTGTGTTGTTGCCTGACTCTCCTGCGCCACCAGTCCACCACTCCAGGCGCTTGGCTGCTAGGCATCAGGTGTCGAGGGTCTTTGTTCATTCTGAGGCGAAGTCCCTGTTTTGCCCTACTGCGCATGTGTGGGTTCCGGCTGCCTTTCCTGGCTCTAAGTATAGGATTCCCGCTACTGCGCATGCGCGTGACATCACCAGTGATGCGGTGGCTCCTAATTGGCTGTCGCTAACGTCACCGATGACGCGACAGCTGCTGATTGGCCATCGATGACGTACGCGGTGAGGCGGCGGCCACTGATTGGCCGTCAATGACGTCACTGGTGATGTGACGATCCCTGAGTGGCCGCTGCCGGCGCCATTGCCATCTGATGCTTGGCTTGGGGCAGGGCTTAGTCTTTAAAAGACCCTGGACGACACACATGACTGCGCGTGCGTCATTTATGCTTTGTGACACTAGCAGAGCACTGCAGTCATATATCGGCCATAGCGCCAATACAGCCCTGTAGTGCCTGTGACAGAGCTGCATATTATACTGGAAGCGTAAGGCTATGTGCGCTGCGTTTTTGTGCGTTTTTGGCTGCAAAAAACGCAAAAATACACCCGCGGCAAAAACGCACCGATAAAAAACGCATGCATTTTTACCACGTTTCGGTGCGTTTTTGGCTGCGTTTTGCTGCTTTTTTGATCACTGCATTTTGCTGCGTTTTTCCAATGCATTGCATGAGTGAAAAACGCAGTAAAACGCAGGAAAGAATTGACATGTCCATTTTTTTTTTTTTTAGCTCAAACGCAGCTAAAAAAAAAAGCTGTATGCAGACAGTAAAAATTAAAAGTTATAGAATTTGCTGAAGAAGCAAAGTCATGCAGTTTTGAGGCCAAAAACGCACCCGAAAAATGCACAAAAACGCTGCGAAAAAAGCTCAGTGCGCACATAGCCTTAGATGTCCGGCACCCATCATGCCAAGATTCGTGGCGAGGTACACACAGGAACAGTATTCCCGCTTCTATGCTACCACTCCAGTCCTGTGTCAGTCCAGTGAAGTTAACTGGGCTGCTCCTACTGTCCTGGTGTGCCCCATACGTATACGGACAATTTCCCTCAGGACTCCCTGTGCTATGAACAGGAGAGGTCCAGTACTCGGTGGGTGTGCTGCCAACACCACCGATTGTGTTTTTTATTTTCTTGTTCCTCTGAAGCTGTGCCTTCCTGCCGCTTGTCCATCTGTGACTTTACCATCTGCCCATAGGACCTCAGGAGACTTTAGAGCTGTTATTAGTTTTGCTCTAACCGTCCTCCTGCATAACACATATTATCACCAAATCAGGCAGATATAACTGTGTTTTATTCCTACACTCACCTCAAAAGTTAACAAACAGCAGGTCATAGGGGCCCTTTGCACACTACGACATCCCAAACCGATGCTGCGATGCCGTGCGCGATAGTCCCCACCCCCGTCGCAGCTGCATTATCATGGTGATAGCTGGCGTAGTGAACATTATCGCTACGCCAGCTTCACTTGCACTTACCTGCCCTGCGACGTCGCTCTGGCCGGCGACCCGCCTCCTTCCTAAGGGGGCAGGTCATGCGGCGTCACAGCGACGTCACACGACAGGCGGCCAATAGAAGCAGAGGGGCGGAGATGAGTGGGACGTAAACATCCCACCCCCCTCCTTCCTTCCGCAGAGCCGGCGTGAGATGCGGTGACGCAGGTACGAGATGTTCCTCGCTCCTGCGGCTTCTCACGCAGCGATGTGTGCTGCCGCAGGAACGAGGAACAACATCGTAGCTGTCGCTGCTGCCAAATAATGGAAATGTTGGACCCTACACCGATAATACGATAACGATGCTTTTGCGCTCGTTAATCGTATCAAAAAGGATTTACACACTACGATATCGACTGCGACGCCGGATGTGCGTCACTTTCGATTTGACCCCACCGATATCGCACCTGCGATGTCGTAGTGTGCAAAGCCCGCCATAGGCCCATATCTGATGTGAAGCATACAAAATCAGACAACTTCCTCCTTCTGGGGAGACAAAAGCTCTGCTCTCAACAAGATGGTGCTCACACACACTGATTCAACACCTACAGAAACCCTTTAGTCTGACTTGCAAGAAATATCCTAGGTTCTGTAGCCTTAGCTCCCCTTAAACCTCAAGCTTATTGCAATTGAAGTCACAAAGCAAATACAGTCCCTGACAGAAGTTCTGTAGCTTATCCATGTTATGTAAATAAAAGCTTATAACCTGACTTTAAATTCATCCATTGGTTTCATAAATTACTCTTTTGAAAGCTGAAACCCTCCCAAATTTGGTTTAGGTTATGAAAATAAAGTTGCTGAAATAATGATAATTTAATGAACACAGAAAGGTCAGATTTTAGCAAGACAAAAGTTTTGTCACCTTGTCATATAATGCACCCAATCCTAGTTTACATCCTCACCTGTGCTCACTAAAAGATCGGTTAATTAGTGGGTGTGTATAAAAAGAAACCCAGCACCCCAGACCTTCACTTGAACTGCAACTTGACCTCTGACAACATGCTAAAAATCCACCCTGTGACCAAAGCCTTGATTATCAAGAGGCTGAAGAACAGATCCACTGCAGAGGTGGCTGACATCTTTAATGTGTCTCAGCGTCAAGTACAAAGAATTAAAAAAAGATTTGAAGAGACTGGTCACTGGAGATGTTTTTGACAAGCCCAGGTCTGGCAGACCCTGCAAGACAACTGCTCAGGAGGAATGTTTGTTGGTTAGAAAATCCAAAGCCAGCCTCTCTTCCACTGCAGCAGAGCTCCAAAAGGCCTGATCACTTTAAGTCCCTGTGTCAACTAGAATAGTTTGTAGGATTCTGTCTCGAAATGGCCTCCATGGTCGAATCAGTGCCCAGAAGCCAGCGCTAAACAAAAGGCAATTAAAAAAACGTGTGGCATTTGCCAAGTCCCACAGCTTGCTAAACAGATGAACGCTGGAAAAGTGGCAGAAGGTGGTTTTCTCCGATGAATCTTCAGTTGAATTACACCACAGCTGCCGCAAATACTGCAGGAGACCTACTGGAGCCCATATGGATCCAGAAAACAGTTAAGTTTGGTAGTGGAAAGATCATGGTTTGGGGTTACATTTAGTATGGGTGTGTGTGAAAGATTTGCAAGGAGAAAGGCAATATCAATAGCCTAAAATATCAAGAAGTATTAGCTACCTCATTCACAATCATAAAAGGGGTCAAATTCTGCAGCAGGATGGTGCTCCATCTCATACATCCATCTCTACAACAAAGGTTCTCCTGGCAAAGAAGATCAAGGTGCTCAAGGACTGGCCAGCCCAGTCACCAGACATGAACATCATTGAGCATGTTCAGCGTAGGATGAAAGAGGAAGCTTGGAAGACAAAACCAAAGAATCTAGATGTAAGGTGTTAAATACTGTTTGTATAGAGTCTAGTGCAAGGGTACAAGGGAAACACAGACACAGGTTTGCTAAACAGTTCTTGTATTACTTCAAACAAGTGCACAAAACATGAAGGGTTAAACAGTTGCAGGGTGCAGAGGCTGGGAACAAATTAATCAGGAATGGATCCTCAAAGTTCAGCAGAAGTGTCAAAGTATAATTCAGTCTCTCTTACTGTACTTGTAAACGTCCATGGCAGAGCAGAAGGGTTCCTGTGTGGACACGAGTTCCAGGGATCCAAACCAGAGGATGGCAGAAAAGTAGTTCTTCCAAAGACTTCAGGAGATCAGGTTACAGGCAGGCTGCTAACAGGATTCAGAAGCATTGGTCCATCAGCTGAGATGGCTTAAGCAGGTAATTGGCAGGGAACAGAGCAGGAACATAGAAGCTGAGGAATCCATACTGACTGAGGGCAAAAGTGAGGGCAACAGAACAGGAAGCAAGATGGCCTATAAAGAAAAAACAGATTAAAGCAAAATGACAAAACAAGGCAAAAAGTCAGAGAACCTCACATTACTCCCCCCTTAGGGACGGCCACTGGACGACCCCAGACCAGGCTTGTCTGGGTATCTCTGATGGAACTGGCGGAGTAAGCAGCGGGGAGCATTGATGTTGTTGACTGGTTCCCAAGAGTTGTCTTCCGATGAGTAGCCCTGCCACTAAATCAGGTACTGTAGCTGATTTCTGTGAAACCTTGAGTCCAGAATTTTCTCCACTACAAATTCTTCCTGACCATCAATTAACACTGGATCAGGAGGGGAAGGAGAACGTCCAGGAAATGTATTTGGTACTGCTGCCTTTAGGAGAGAAACGTGAAACACAGGATGGATTCTCATAGTTCTGGGCAGTTGAAGACGACAAGCCACAGCACTTACAACCTTAGTGATCTTGTAGGGTCCAACATACTTTTGTCCCAACTTAGATGATGGAATTCTCAACTTAAGGTTTCTGGTTGATAGCCAGACCAAATCTCCTACCTTGAAGGCTGGTGCAGGTTTACGAAACTTATCAGCTGCTTTCTTATACCTCTCTTGAACCGATCCCAGGTTCTCCTTTAGAAGATCAAGATTCTGCTGTAGCAAAGAGATTCTGTCAGCCACAGCTGGTAAGGGAGAATCTATGGGAAGGCGAGGAAGAATATTAGGGTGATAGCCCAGATTAGCATAAAAAGGAGACTGTTTAGTGGAGGCGCTCTGAGAGTTGTTATATGAAAACTCAGCCAGTGGGAGTAGATCCACCCAGTCATCTTGTACAGAGGTTCCCAACTCCAGTCCTCAAGGCACACCAACAGTGCATGTTTTCAGGATTTCCTTAGTATTGCACAGGTGATAATTTAATCACCTGCAAAGGTGCTGAATCCAACACCCATGCAATGCTAAAGAAATCCTGAAAACATGCACTGTTGGTGTGCCTTGAGGACTGGAGTTGGGAACCTCTGATCTTGTAGATGGCAGATGAAACAGCGGAGATACTGTTCCAAGGTCTGGTTGGTCCGCTCAGTTTGTCCATTTGTCTGGGGGTGAAAGGCAGAAGAAAGATTAACTTTGATGTCTAATGCCTTACAAAAATTATGCCAGAACTTTGAAGTGAATCGCACCCCTCAATCACAAATAACCTCATCTGGTACTCCATGCAGACGGAACACGTTTTGAATAATTAGGTCAGATGTCTGTTTTGCAGTGGGTAAGCCGACACAGGGGATAAAATGAGCTGGTTTCGTTAAACGGTCCACCACCACTAAAATAGTGTTCTTCCCTTGGGAGGTTGGCAATTCTACAATAAAGTCCATTGCAATGGAACCCCATCGACGGGATGGAATAGGTAGGGGCTGTAATAGACCTGTAGGTGAAGAACGTGGAGTCTTGAATCTCGCACAGACTTCACATGAAGTAACGTAATTTTGAACGTCTCTTCTGTAAGTGGGCCACCAAAAGAAACGAGAAAGGAACTCTTGAGTCTTTAGAATTCCTCTGTGTCCAGCCATTTTTGAATCATGAACGAGTTGCAGTACTCTCAATCTGAATGCCTCAGGTATGTACATACATTGCCCTTGAAACCACACACCATTTTTGAAGACCAGACTTACTTCATCAGATGGATTTGCTAGCAAGGAATCTGAATGATATGCCTCCTTGATGTCATTAAGTAAGTCTTGATTATGAATCACTCCCAGGAATCTGGAATCTGGAATCGGGAACAATTGTCTTAGGAGGCGTGAATGGAATGGTGTCAGTCGAGAAGATTCTAGATAGTGCATCAGCCTTCCCATTGCGTGACCCAGGCCTATAGGAAACTACAAAACTAAATTGATTTAAGAAAAGGCTCCAACGAGCCTGGCGAAGAGTCAAGCATTTGGCCGACCTGATAAATACCAGATTGCGGTAATCAGTCAGGACGATTATCTGCTGTGCTGCTCCCTGAAGAAGGTGTCTCCATTCCTTGAAGGCAGCAATAATGTCCAGCAATTCTCTATTTCCCACGTCATAGTTTCTTTCCGCTGAAGACAACCGCTGGGAAAAGAAAGCACAGGGATGTAAAACGTTATTCTCACCTGTCCTCTGTGAGAGTATGGCACCGATGGCGCAGTCCGAGGCATTCACCTCTACTATGAAGGCAAGTTCAGGGTTAGGATGCACTAAGATAGGCACTGAGATGAATTTATTCTTCAAAAGGAAAAACGCTTCTTGGGCTTGAGGCGTCCAGGTGAAAGTAGACTTCTTACGGGTAAGTTGTGTGATAGGTGACAGTACCTCAGAAAAGTTCCTGATGAAACGCCGATAGAAATTGGCAAACCCGATGAAGCGCTGAACGTCCTTTACATTCTTGGGAGCTGGCCAGTCTTTGATGGCTTGAGTCTTGCTTTCATCCATGCTTATTCCCTGTGAACACATTACGTACCCCAAAAATTGAATCTCGGTCCGATGGAATTCACACTTTTCCAGTTTGATATAAAGATGGTTCAGTCGAAGGCGCTCTAATACCATCCTCACATGTCTATGATGTTCATCTGTGGAGTTAGAAAAGATTAAAATATCGTCTAGATAAATCACCACAAATGTATCCAAGAGATCCCTGAAGATATCATTAACTAGACGTTGAAAGGTAGCTGGGGCGTTACACAGGCCGAACGGCATAACTAGATATTCAAAATGTCCATAGCATGAGCTGAATGCAGTCTTTCATTCATCCCCAGGTCTAATGCGGGCCAAATTATAGGCCCCACGGAGATCCAATTTAGTAAAAATCTTTGCATGCCGAACTCTTTCTAATAATTCAGGGATCAAAGGCAGTGGGTAGCGGTTTCTGATTGTGACCTTATTGAGCTCCCGATAGTCTATGCAGGGCCTAAGAGAGCCTTCTTTCTTTTTCACAAAAAAGATGGGTGCGCCTGCAGGAGATGAAGAGTGGCGAATGAAGCCCTTGGCTAAATTTTCATCTCTATAGTCCTTCAACTCTGGTCCAGCCAGGGGGTAAATTTTGCCAAAGGGTATCTCAGCACCAGGTAAAAGTTCAATTGGACAGTCATAGGAACGGTGGGGGGGAAGCTGGTCAGCGTTCCGCTTATCACACACATCCGCATACTCACAGTATATTGCTGGTAGCTCGGAGACTGGTGTGGGTATCTTAGGGGCTGAACAGACTGAAAACCCAGGACTTATCTGCTTCTGCTTCTCTGGAAAATGCAGCTCCTAGGTTTCACAGTTTATTGTAGGGTTCTGAGCCTGCAGCCATGGCAATCCTAGGATGATGGGAAAATGGGGAGAAAGAGATTAGCATAAAAGACAGTCTCTCGATGATTGTTACCCAGGAGAACCTTCAGGGGCTCTGTCTCCTGATCCACTGGTCCAGAGGTTAACAGTGAACCATCCACAGTCTCCATCTGTACAGGAGTAGTCTTCTTCACAGAACGTATCCCATGTTTCTGGGCAAAGGAAATGTCTATAAAATTGCCGCTTGCTCCGGAATCAATCATAGCAGAGCTAGACACCCTCACTGTGTTAACCCAGAGCTTGATGGAGAGAAATATATGAGAATTGTTCTTCTTACAACTCGGCTGAGACACTGCTGAGGAAACCTGAAAAACTGCAGCATTGATGTGGGAATCGGAGTCAGAAATAACGGAGTTCAAGTCCGAATAATCAATGTCTATAGCTGCAGATCTCTCTGGAGCCCGTGATTCAGATATTACAGATCTCCTTTCACAGCATTCACAGTGTACAACAGCTGCGGTAGTCTTACGGGATCGGCTGGGGCAGTTTGTAAGGAAATGCCCTGACTTACCGCAATAGAAACATAAATTTTCCTTCAGTCGATGTTCCTTGCGTGCATCACTGACCCGTCTCTGTAGAGAGTCCACCTGCATGGGTTCAGGTTCAGAGACTCGAGTTCTCCTACCAAGAGACTCCTTAACTGGAGAAGAAGGAAGGAAATTGTTAATATGGTAATTTTCAGATACTTTCTCCTGTCTGCGCTCAGTAAGACGGACATCGATCCGAATGCAGAAATTGATGAAATCTCCCAAGGCAGAGGGAGGATCTGCACGAGCAAGTTCGTCCTTAATCACAGAAGACAATCCTTTCCGGAAGACAGACTTCTTGGCGGAGCTATCCCAATTGGTGTCGAGGGCCCATCTTCTGAACTCAAAGGCATACTCTGCTACAGAACGTTTACCTTGACGCAAAGTCAACATGGCTGCTTCTGCTGTAGCACCTCGGTTCGGGTCATCAAACACCTGACCCATAGCTGAAATTAAATCATTCAGATTATTCAAACAATCATCATCAGTCTCAATCAGGGGATTAGCCCATGCAAGAGCCTTGTTGGTGAGCAGCATGATTATTGATAGCACTCTCGATCGCTCACTGAGGAACTGTGATGCATGAGCAGCAAAAAACAGTTTGCATCGGTTAATAAATCCCTTGAATTTTTCCCGTTCACCGCCAAAGTGGAATGGTGGCAACTTGGGGATTCCAGAAACCAGGGGTGAAGATGGTGCTTGGAGTCGCCCCTCTAGGGCCTCAATCCGGGCCCGTAAATCACGAATGGTTTGTCCAAAAACCTGCAGATTGTGTTCATTACGATCCTGCACACTTGCACAGCTGGTCTTTAAAGCCTGTATCTCAGTAAGAATTGTGTCTGTCACTTCACACAGATTGCTAATACGGGCTTCCATATTCCCAGACCCTGCAGACTCTATTCTTGGCTTCTGAATCTTGTAAGGTGTTAAATACTGTTTGTATAGAGTCTAGTGCAAGGGTACAAGGGAAACACAGACACAGGTTTGCTAAACGGTTCTTGTATTACTTCATACAGGTGCACAAAACATGAAGGGTTAAACAGTTGCAGGGTGCAGAGGCTGGGAACAAATTAATCAGGAATGGATCCTCAAAGTTCAGCAGAAGTGTCAAAGTATAATTCAGTCTCTCTTACTGTACTTGTAAACGTCCATGGCAAAGCAGAAGGGTTCCTGTGTGGACACGAGTTCCAGGGATCCAAAACAGAGGATGGCAGAAAAGTAGTTCTTCCAAAGACTTCAGGAGATCAGGTTACAGGCAGGCTGCTAACAGGATTCAGAAGCATTGGTCCATCAGCTGAGATGGCTTAAGCAGGTAATTGGCAGGGAACAGGGCGGGAACATAGAAGCTGAGGAATCCATACTGACTGAGGGCAAAAGTGAGGGCAACAGAACAGGAAGCAAGATGGCCTATGAAGAAAAAACAGATTAAAGCAAAATGACAAAACAAGGCAAAAAGTCAGAGAACCTCACACTAGATGAACTCTGGGAGGCATGTAAGACTGCATTCTTTGCTATTCCTGATGACTTCATCAATAAATTGTATGAATCATTGTTGAACCGCATGGATGCAGTCCTTCAAGCTCATGGAAGTCACACAAAATATTAAATATGGCTCTAATAGCACCACAACTTCATTCAGCTATCTTATGCAACATACCTTTGTATTAGAAGTTAATTCATTGTTAGAATTTCACATTATTTTATGTGGGAGACAAAACTTTTGTCTTGACAAAATCTGACCTTTCGGTGTTCATTAAATGATCAATATTTCAGCTTTACAGCAACTTTATTTTCATAACCTAAACCAAATTTGAGAGGGTTTCAGCTTTCAAAAGAGTAATTTATGAAACCAATAGATGAATTTAAAGTCCGGTAATAAGCTTTTATTTACATAACATGCATAAGCGACAGAACTTCTGTCAGGGGTGTAGTGCAAGGCATAAAAAGCACTGGAGATAGCAACACTTGGAACATCGCCAGACTACCACTTTATTAAAACAGAGTGAAACTATTACAACTTTGAAAACCTGGTCTGCACTTTTATTTGTAAAACCCTAGATGGATCACTTTAGCCTATAACTTGTTATACAACTTACATAGGAAACAATTTTGAAACCCCTGATAGCTGCTATAAGCTAAATGATCCCCCTTTTTCTAAAAGCTTTTAATTGTATAAATTAGAACACCTTCTATATTCCTGGTGTGGCACCCCTGTGCTTCAGGTGCCACAGGGTATTACACCAGGGGTAATATCTATCCTGGGTTAGGTGGCGTTTAACTGCCGGTGCCTTCACAAAACACACACATACAACAGTAAAATGCCTTTCCTACAGGGCTTGGACTAGGGCAGACAGGGTAGTTAGCCATCATGAAGCATGGGACTTCCCCAGTCGCTAGGACAACCACCGGGGCGGGCACCACATGGGGTAGAAGTAGGCGCAACCATCACACTTAGAGCAGACCTTCCCGGGCACAGCTTGGGATAACATCTAGCACTGACAACTGGAGTTAGTGTTTCTCTCTCTTCGTGGGCCCGTGGTTTGGAGCAGAAGGCTCCACCTGGGACACTTCACTAAAACACTTTCACGGGCATCGTCGGTGACCGCCGACTATCCGGGATTGGCTGGAGCCCATCGTGGCAGAGATCGGTACTCTGGGGCAGCACCTCAACTACTTGTGAGTAAAAGACCTGGAACTGCAGCCCCTGCCTCTGTCTCTCATTTACCGGCGCCCAGCGCTCCAGCGCCAACAGGGACTACCACCATCCCCGTCCTTACTCCATAATCCTCCCTGGGGTAATCCCGCACCGCCTGTGGGGAGCGACCCCATCCCGGCTGCGACCTTCACCATCAACCCCTGAGAGCAGCAGCGGCGGCCCATCCCTGGCCGTGTACCACAGGTGGCGTCACGATCATAAAAGATTTTCCTAATCGTCACTACCACCAACATCCTCCGTCCTGCCTCTCGTACACCGCTTTCCTCCCCTCCTGTACGTCTCGGGGTCACGAAACTGGGCCAGGCCAGCCCGTGATGATGCAGAACATCTGCACCCCCGGCCCAGCGATGTGTTGGGTGAAAAAAAACCTCGACCCCTGGGTGTTACACTGGACTTGTGTCAGAGCTCCTATTTTCCTTCTAATACTTCCAGTTGCAGTCATCTAAAACATAAAAATACATTATTAGTAGGGATGATCGAATACCTCAAATATTCTGCTTCGCGAATATTTGCCGAATAGGTCGCCGCTATTCGACTATTCGCGAATATTCGATGCGCAATGTAAGTCTATGGGAAACTCGAATAACAACTATTTGGAACTATTCAGGCTTCCCATAGACTTACATTGCGCATCGAATATTGGCATAGCGGCAACCTATTTGTCAGATATTCGAGAAGCCGAATATTTGAGGTATTCGATCATCCCTAATTATTAGTAAATGTAAAGTTGGTTAAGTTTATCTGGGCTGGGAAATGGTCTCAAGTAAGTCTCCCGAAATTTGGCCTTACTATTCTAAATATTAAACGTTAAACCCAGCCTGTTCAGGCATGTGAGCATTTCAATAAATGTTTCATTCCATTATTAATGTTCATCACTAAAAGGATACCTAGCTGCTGCCTAACTGCCATAAAAGACCCAATGTATATGTAATGTACGTCACACTCAGGTAATAGAAGCTGGAGGCACTATTACACACAGATGTAGTTGCCGAGTGGTGATATGGCTTTTCTGCAGTGTTGTGCAGTTTGTAGTGCCACGGTGCTCCTGTTTGGTTCCTGGTGCTCCAGACCTGTACCGAGGGAAGAATTAAAATCAAAAAAGTCCATGGAGCCATTGTTAGGAGTCTCAACACAGAAACCAGCCAGATATCCCTCCGGGAAGGACCCAGCCAAGGAGTGGCTCTTTTTAGGAGACCACCATAACCACCACATTAAGTGGCCCTTTTAGTCAATATTCAACCTTTTGACAAGTTTAAAGATATGACAAGGGAAATACCAAGGCCAGGTATCCGTCCACAGACAGCTGTTTTGGGGTATTGCCCCTCATCAGTGTGGAGTAGAATTCTGGCCAGGTGGGAGCAATGCCTAGTAGACCAACAAGACAAAAAAATCACTGATCTCGGGGAGACAAGCCAGAGAAAGCACTGCCAGCAGCCAGTGAAGGCGCTCAACACAGTGAAATCCTAGGTACATTGCCCCCTGGGAAATATTCAAATCAAAAAAGTCCGTGGAGCCTCTGTTAGGAGTCTCAACACAGAAACCAGCCAGATATCCCTCCGGGAAGGACCCAGGCAAGGAGTGGCTCTTTTTAGGAGACCACCATAACCACCACATTAAGTGGCCCTTTTAGTCATTATCCAACTTTTTGACAAGTTTAAAGATATGACAAGGGAAATACCAAGGCCAGGTATCCATCCACAGACAGCTTTTTCGGGGTATTGCCCCTCATCAGTGTGGAGTAGGATTCTGGCCAGGTGGGAGCAATGCCTAGTAGACCAACAAGACAAAACAATCACTGATCTCGGGGAGACCAGCCAGAGAAAACACTGCAGGCAGCCAGCCAATCAAATGATGCTTCTTCCCTCATGAGCCCTGCATTGCGGCTAAACAGTACTGTACAGTCACATGTGCAGTTTTGCCAGGTTCAGGAGAAATTGTGTAACCCATTGTAGTGCCTTTTTTACCTATAACCCTTGTAAAATTACAAATTTAGGGTTAAAACATTTTGATGGTAAAAATGTACCATAATTATTTTTTTTTCACTGACCAATAGTAATTTTGTGACACACCTGTGGTGTCAAAATGCTCACTGCACCCATAGATCAGAATAAATCAAAATAAACTTTCCCATTTTAGGTCAATTAGGAACCAAAATTATTTATATTTGCCAAATGCCAGAATAATAAGAGAGAATGTTTAAGACATTTTTATTACTTTCTGCAAAGTCAAAAGTTTACATACACCAAGCGTGCTATGCATTTAAACAATATGGGACAGCCCATATGATGATGTCCTGTCTTTGGAAGCTTCTGATTTATTGGTAACATCCATTTGAGTTAATTAGAAACACACCTGTGGATGTATTTTAGTGCACACCTGAAACACACTGCCAGGAAGAAGCCATGACTTCTAAAGAAACAAAAAAATGCCAGATCAATGCTTGCAAATCCACACAGGAACACAAACCTTACTTTTGGAGACATCCTGTGGTCTGACGAAACTAAAATTGAACTGTTTGGCCATCATGACCATTGTTACGTTTGGAGGAAAAACAGAGAAGCTTTGAAACCTATGAACACCATGCCGACCGAGAAACATGGGTTTGGCAGCATCATGTTGTGGAGTTGTTTTGCTGCAGGAGTCACTGGTGCGCTTCACAAAATAGATGGCATCATGAGGAAAGAAGATTAGAGGGCAATACTGAAGCAACATCTCAAGACATCAGCTAAGAACCTTATAGCTTGGGCGTAAATGGGTCTTCCAAATGGACAATGAGCTGAAGCATACAGTACTTCCAAACTGGTTACAAAGTGGCTTAAGGATAACAAAGTCAATGTTTTGGAGTGGCCATCACAAAACCCTGATCTCAATGCTATTGAAAATTTATGGCCAAAGCTGAAAAGACAGATGTGAGAAAGTCGACCTACAAACATGGCTCAGTTACACCAGTTCTGTCACGGAAAATCGGCCCAAATTCCTACCAGCTATTGTGAGCGGCTTGTGGAAGGACATCCAAAACGTTTGACCCATGTCATACAGTTTAAGGGCAATGGTACCAAATTCATGTCAGATAGTGAGAAAACATGTATACGTGTCTTTTTGGAGAGTGGATGTAAAGTTTTGATTTAAACTGTAGGCCTCTCAAAGTCACTTCAAATGTGATGTGGTCCAAAAAAGAAAGTTTTGTAAATTTTGTTGGAAAAATGAGAAATTGCTGATAAACTTTGAACCCTTCTAACTTCCTAACAAAAAAAAAGATATTTCAAAAACTAAAAATGCTGATGTAAGTGAGACATGTGGGAATTGTTATTTATTAACCATTTTGTGTAACATAACCGTCTAAGGGCATAAAAATTCAAAGTGTAAAAATTACTACATTTCTCATATTTTCACAATTAAATGCAAAAATTATTTTCTCAAATTTACCACTATCATGAAATACAATATGCCATGAAAAAAACAATCTCCGAGTCACTGGGATCTGTTGAAGTGTTCCAGCGTTATAACCTGTCAAAGTGACACAAGTCAGAATTGAAATAAAATGGCCCGGTCATGAAGGTGAAAATCAGGTTCAGGGGTGAGAGGGCTAAATTAGTTTATAAAGTGCCAAGCTTACTATATGGCCCCAACTGAATAAATTCCAGGGAATATGCTGTAAAGTATAAAACGGTACGATAGTTGCCTCTGATGAGCTGCATTGATGTGCATGTGCAGACAACTGAAACTGATTGAATTAAAGCAATTGAGACCTATGAGTAACCAATGTGCCTATCTGTCTGACTCCCTTACTGTCTGAGTATCAGACTGATTAAAAGAGCATCATACACAGACTTAATTTGATCAGACTTATCTCTCTCCCTATTCATTAAATCTGAATTATTCCGTTTTTTTCACTAGGTAATGTTCACTATTGTCACTCGCTATCCATATATTATATTCTGTGTATTATGCTTCTCTTTCTGTAGCTCCATGACCTCATCCTATATTGTATCGACAATTCTCACAAAATGACTGATGCAATTGTGACGCCCCTGGACTTGTCAGGTCATCACAGGGTACTGCACGCTCTTTATCTCTTAGTGCAGGACTAAACCCCCCATCGTTCTGGGTTCCCAACCTATGGTACTGCCTCCATCAGCATCCAAATCCCAACCACACCTCATACCACACCCTGCCAGACACACCAGTGGGCTGCTGAGCTGGAATAAGGCCGCCCACCTAGGGGTCAGGCAGACTGGTGGGAGGGAAGTAAAGTAGAGCAGAGCAGTGGTAGCCCTCTTTGAGTGAGGAGCTAGGGGAGTGTGTGGCTCCCGGAGAGTTACAGGTTGGGTCACAGACGGTGGTCTGGGCCGGAGGAGTCGGAGACCCGGTCGCAGGGTATTGAGGCTAGGTGCCTGGACCCGGTCTTGGAGGATGGGAGGCATCTGAGTCTAATAACCGGTTCGGGACCAAAAGCATGGCGGGGTACTGGAGCCTAGGTCAGGGAGTAGCTTCAGGCAACCCGGCAATTAACCTACAGAGGATAGTGACTTTATGGACTGTCCCCAAGAAGCTCAGAGATCAGTGGCACTAGCGCAACGAGGGGGATAGGGCTTTCCAACCCAAGCAGCCCACAGAAATCCCAAGTGTGAGCCCTTGGGAGCACAGCTTGACTACCAAAAAGTAGGGAGCAGGGCCCGGACAGCTTTATGCCAACGGGCCACGAGAACACTTCAAATTTGTGCACGGAGGCAGGCTCCGAACCACCCAGCAGTACTATAGGGGACGGATACCCGGACGGGCTCCCCCAAGAGGGCAGCGGCACCCAGAGACTTGGTTCACCTTGTTGTCAGATCTGCTTTGCGGCCGCATCATCTCCAACACTGCCTGAGTACATGGTCCTCCCCTGCTTCCAATCGGCATCCCGCTCCCCAACACCACCATCCAGAGTCCCGGGGCCTCCCCTACCCGTGGAGGGAAATGTCATCTGGCTGCCTCCACTCCATCTCCCCCGGATACTCCCATCAGCAGCGGTGGTACTTCCTTTACCGCGAACCACGGGTGGCATCACAAACTATAATCCCCTGTAAATACCCCCCCCCCTTTTACATTCAAGTGGCCATGAGTCCCAGGGTCCGGAGACCCTCAAGCCACAGCAAACCCCAGATCCGAGCGGTTCGACCACTGCAGGGGTGGCACACAATTCCTATTTTTACTTTTATGCAGGCTAAGGCATCTGTTTTATAGTCCATACTGTTTGGCTTGCTGTACAATTAGCTGCGCCTGATATCATGTAATCTCTTGCACAGTGGGAGGAATTAAAAGCAATTGGCATAAAATGAAACGCAAAATTTTTGAACTCAATGATTCTCTAAAAATTTTACATACAATTTCTTGTGCCATTTCTCCTGTGTATGCCAATTACCAGTTTTCCACCAATATGTAGTGCAAAACTACTGTTTGAGTACTCTACAGGACTCAGAAGGGAAAAGCACCATTAGACTTTCGAAGTACAGAATTGGCTGGAATAGATGGCAGACTCGGTCACATTGCAGAGCCCCTAATATGCCATAAAAGTGGAAGAAATCCCCCCATAAGTGACCCCAATTTTGTAAACTTTATCCCTCAAGGATTTTATCTAGGGCTGTGGTGAGCAACTTGAACCCTCAGGCACTTCACAGAATTTTATAACATTGAGCCGTAAAAGTATAAAATTAAATTTTTCCCACAAAAATGTTGCTTTAGCCTCAAATTTTTCATTTTCACAATGGTAAAATTTTAATTTTTAACAAAGGTAACATCGAGGAAATCGACCTCATAGTTTGTTGGAAAATTTCTCCTGAGATCGCCGATACCCTATATGTGGAGGAAAACTACTGTTTGGGCACACAGTAGGGCACTGAAGGAAAGGACCGCCATTAGACTTTGAGTGCAAAATTGTCTGTAATAGATAGCGGACACCATGTCACAATTGCATAGCCTCTATTGTGCAGTAAAAGTGGAAACACCCCACAAGTGACCCCATTTTTTAAATTACACCCCTCACAAAATTGATATAGAAGTGTGAACTTGAAACCACAGTTGCCTCACAGAATTTTATAACATTGATTAGGGAAAATATAAGATTGCATTTTTCGCAAACAAATGTTGCTTTAGTCCCAAATTTTTCATTTTCACAAGGGTAATGTCACACTATGTGTGGCTCAAAACTCACCAACTGTCAGGACTACTTGTGATGCTGTTCACACAGCAGAGTCAGACACTCCACATGATCCTGCTTTTGAGTTGTACAGACAGGCTCGAGCGTCGACCAGCTGGGATCTTGTTAGTAATTGGAATTGCAGGAGTGAATTTCTGCTAGCCTGTGGATTACTGCTTGAGTCACTTGTTGGAGGAGACCTATCACAGTTGCCTCCACCCTTTAAAAGATGCTGGAGCCTGGTCTCTCATGCTGATGATAGCTTTTGCCATCCCGTACCTTGTGTTCTGATATCCAGTTGCTGGTGAAATTCTGTCTACATTTTGGTGTGTTACTCTTGTTGCCTTATTATTTCCTCCCTTCCTTTAGTTTCCTCCTAAGCATGTATGGTCTATACCTCTGTGAGTGATTGCTGTGAGTTTGAGTTATGTTTTTCCCCCATCTGTTTTTTTTGTGTGGGATTAATCACTCCTGGACTAGCCCTCTCCTGGGTGGAGGGAGGGGGGCCACTAGACCAGGGTTGTTCAGAAGCTAGAGTTAGGAAGGCGGTCCAAACATTGTCACCTTCAGAAGTATCTTTGGGATCAGGGTCAGCCAGGTTTTGCTTAGCCTGAGGGCCAGTTTGGGCTTCCCTGTCCCTAGTGATCCTATCACACCCCATGAATGGTAACAGGAGAAAATGGACCATACAATTTTTTGTACAATTTCTCCTCAGTACACCTTCTGTTTCGGCACATGGTAGGGCACAGTAGGGATGGAGTGAAAATAAACTTTTGCAGTGCAAAATTAGCTGGAATAGAAGGCAGACACCATGTTGTGTTTGCAAAGCCTCTGATGTACCTTGAAAATTGGAAACCTTGCACAAGTGACCCTATTTTGGAAACTTACCCCTCAAGGAATTTATCTAGAGGTGCGGTAAGCATCTTGAACCCATTATCCTGCAGAAATGTTTCTTCAGACCCACATTTTTCAATTTCACGATGGTAAAAGTAAAAAGTTAACCATATAATTTGTTGTGAAAGTTCTCCTGACTATGCCAATACTCCATATCTGGTGGAAAACTACTGTTTGAGTGCACCACAGGACTCAGAAAAGAAAGAGTGCCCTTAAACTTTTGGGGCAATAAATGGCTGTAATAGATAGCGTATACCATGTCGTATTTGCAAACCCCATGATGTGCCATAAAAGTAGAAACCCCCACAAGAGACCTCATTTGGTAAACTAATGTCACAGGGTGGCAGGGGATAACAGGGAACCAGTGCTCCTAAACATGCCCTCAGGCTATGGGAGCCCAAGCTGTCCCTGATCCCAGAGATACATCTGAAGTTGACGATGTTTTAGCCGCCTTCCTACCCCTGCTCCTGACAAGCCTTAATCTAGTACCCCCTCTCTCCCTACCCTAGGGGGGCCGAGACATAGGAGCATGTAAACACCAACAGTGATAGAGAAACAGGGAAAACCAAAACTCTATCACATAGAGTAATCAGGCAAGTGATAAAGATGAAAACTAAAGCAGGAAGGAAATAACCAGTTCACAGGTGGTAATCCACAGCACACCTAGCAACATGCAGTAAATCACCAGACTGGAAAACAGCAGCACATGGTCTGGTGTGCCAGAAAGCTATAGTCGGCATTGGAAGACAAATTCCTCCATCTCAAAAAGGCTGTGATAGGTCTCCTGGAACATGTGATCCAAAAGGTAACCAAGAGGCTAGGATAAATTAACTCCTGCTAGTCCAATCACTAATGAACACAGAGCTGGTTGACGCCCATGCCTGCTTGTGCAACTCAGAAGCACCAGAGAAAATACAGTGAGGAGTGTCAGAGTCTGTGGTATTGTACAAGCATCTGATGCCCCCATGACACTCGGCGAGTTTAGAGCAAGACATTGTGTGACAAGGACATCCGCAAAACATATATAGAGGTGTGGTGAGCACCTTGAACCCACAGGTGCTTCACAAAATTTTATAGTGATCCGTGATCATATAAAATTACATTTTTACCTCAAAAATATTGATTTAGCCCAACATTTTTAATTTTCACAAAGGTAACAGTAGAATATGAACCATATAATTTGCTCTACAATTTCTCCTGAATACACTGATATCCTATATGTGGTGGAAAACTACTGTTTGGGCACACAGTAAGGTTTGGAAGGGAAATAACACCATTAGACTTTTAGACCACAAAATTGGCTGTAATAGATAGCGAACACCATGTCGCCTTCCAGAGCCCCTGATGTCTAGGTATTGTTGATATTTTGGTTCGTAGGAAGAGGTTCCATACCTCAAAACATGTACACCTATGGAATAAAAGAATGATTAATTAATCAATAATTCTACATCTTTTCTGGCGAATGCGCGGCGTTAACTCCTTCTCCTCTCTTATTTTTAAGCCTGATGTGTCTTAAAAGTGGAAACCCCCTCCACCCCTCACAGAATTTATCTAGTGGTTTGGTGATCATCTTGAACCCACAGGTGCTTCACAGAAGGTTTCAGAATGGAAGCACGACTAACAAATAAAAAAAAAACAGTCTTCAAACATCAACCAAAAAATAAAAATGTTACGGGTTTTGGAAAATGGCAGAAATTGTGAGAAATTCCGGGCCTGCTACTGACCGGCAATGACTTACTGAGCCTCATACTGAGAACGTTCGCAGAACAAAGCTCCAATGGGATCGATGGTCGTCGTGGGACACTACCATTGGATTCCATTGTAAATTCCAAGATTTCTTTTGCATTTATAAGTTAGTGAACGAGGAATTGTGGCGGAGTTTTTATGCACCAACTGGATTACATCGAAACTTCAAGGAATTTTTAAAATTAATAAATTGCTGAATGAGGGAGTTTTTATTCAAATTTTTGTTCCTGTGTGTGTTTAGTAATGGGGGTGTCTGATAGACACCTATCCATTAATAACCCCTGGGCTTCATGGCAGCTATCAATTCATCATTTTACAGCTTAGAAATTCGGGTCCTCATTGACTTACATATAGATTTGAGGTCCGGGGTCAAGTTCAGATCACGTCCGGATCCCAAACCGAACTTTTAAGTAAAGTCCTGCAAACCCAAACTTCCACTGGTCTGCTCTTCTCTAATCAGAAGGAATATATATTTTCCCTTTTGGGAAATATATTTTTCAATGCAATCTGAACACCTTGGTATCAACTAAATTAAAAGTAAAACCACAATTGATAAAGGCTTTAAATGAAAACTAGATTCCACAAATGAAACATAAATTAATATGAAGGCAAATATAATAAACTTTGTAAAATATTTTATCAGAGGAATTTGATGCTTTCTCCACTTATGAGTCACTTCTTCCCCTCCTTGCAGCCTCCTGAACATACTGAAGACCAAAGGAATTGTTGGTACAAGTGAGGTGTCAGTTTACTTCTTTTATTATATTCTCCTGATAGGTGAAGGGAGGAGGAGTGAGAAAACAGAGGCAAACACAGAAATACCAAGTTTTTTAACAAATCTTTCACTTCATGCTAGAGCTGAATTTACATCTGCAGTCCTCAGTACTTCTGTATAATTTCCTCCATTGTGCTGCTGCTTCTATTTGAGGGCTAATTAATTGTTATGGACAGTGGTTACCCTTCTTTGTGGGCTGGAGCCTGGACATCGCAGGCTAAAACCCGGATCTCTTCAAGTCTTCCAGTCAGAGCTGGCCACTGGGACTGCTGCTCAGCCAAGGCGTTGCTCCCACTGCTTAGCGCATCTCCAGGAGGTGCATCGGTGTACTGGCTGTGCTGCAACTAAGCCTATAAAAGGGTCTACGACGCATGCCCGGGTTGGAGGTGCTTTAACTCCTGAGTCTAAGTGCAGAACCACACTAGTGAGCATGTGCGTGATGTTGCATCGTCCTATTGGTGGTCTAACGCCAGCAGGCTTGAAGATGTGGCCCCACCGGATTGGCTCACGGATGATATCACCGCCAACTGGGTGTGAGTGTTTGGGGAGGGGTTTAGGTTATAAAAACCCTCCGCTGGCGCACATGGGTGTGCAGTTGTCATTTACATTGGAGAGTGTGTGTGTTAGACAGTAGATGCAGTCAAGGTGCCTTGTGCCTTGGTGTATCAATGCTGGTTAAGCATGTGTGCTGGGTAAGCACTACTATTCTATACAGTGACAGGCAGTCTGGTTAGGATCTACCTTTCTAGCATAGTGGTGTGTGCACGGGGCAGCATGCACACACGTTTCTAGCTGCTTGAATATGTGTCTTTTCTTTCTCCTTTATTTCGGCAGCACACTTATGGCTTTAGTTATTTTAGTGTGTGTATGTTCAGTCTATGTGAAGTAACATAGGCTTCTCTACAGTAGGCTGGTGTGGAGTAACACAAGACTTTGCATGCTACCTGCGTGACGGTTAACACAGGGTATAGTGCGTTCTACCTATTGTGGTCTGCTGTTGTCCGGCAAGTCCTCAGGACATTAGCAGCTCTATATCACATTAGAGCACGGTGGACCCCGGTTGCGATTGGAACGTTCTTATTTATTTCCAATCCGCCAACCCTAACACTAATAAATAAGGGTATGTGCGCCCGTTACAGATTAGGTGCAGACATTTTCTGCACTAAAAATTGCACCTTGTGGTACAAAAATGCATAAAAAAACATGTTTTTTGCCATGCTTTTTTTTGTGAAATGAATACCTGGAAGGGATAAAAAACAAACAAAAAAAAACCAAAAAAAAAGCGCTCCAACAACTTGACATGCTGCAGATTTTTTCTGCACCCAAAACTGCAAGGAAAAAAGAAGCGATGTGCACACAGTACTTTAGAATTCTCATTTTCTTTTCTGGCATAAGATTTGGGCATTATTTTATCATTGTATTCTTGTATATTTGTATCTCCTACTTATGTTCTATATCATGTGAAATGTTTCAAAAAAACAATGCTCCAAATGATTGGTTGTCAAGCCAGCTGTATGTCAGAGAATATCATTAGCGGGGTCCATGAGATAGGACTATGATCTCCATAACAAGGGGGTTGCGCAAACTTGGTAATGCACTTGAGCCGTCACTTTTCCAGTGGTCAGAAATAAAGATAATAAATGATTCATAATTTAACCCCCTTCTTTTATATGTCACAATAATACTCAATAGCCGTATATTATGTCATAAGAGCAAAGTCATCACTTACATTATTGGCGCTTCTGAAGCTCTCTAGGAATTACAGAAATTTCTATCAATCCAAGTCATCACTTACATTATTATTATTATTATTATTATTGAAGCTCTCTAGGAATTACAGAAATTTCTATCAATCCAAAGTGGTAGTACTGAGCGCCACGAACGTTTCACTTTTCTGTGAATCCATAGTGAGTTCATAGGTATGTTAGAAGACAGCTATTCCCATCAAAAGCAGCCTGCAGACTGCCAATGCAGAAGAACAAGGTTTTGATATATGACCTCTGATATACAGACAGCATTATTCAGCTAGCCTGCATGCAAATGCAAATGGATTTAAAGCACACAATCCAAAGAAGACTTTTTTACATCTGTTCTTTTTTCAGTTTCACAAAACTGCCTCTTATCCCAGGGTACATGTGTATAAGTTGTTACTGGGGCAATGGTAGTAAAGCTGGCAGCAAGTGAGCAAAAAAAAGGTTAATGAAAGCCAAGTAATTTACTGGTCACCTTTAACCGGGTCAGAGCTGGAGCTGTTGGAGACAGAAGAATAGAAGACATAAATATGTGCAAGTAAATAGCAGCAATTGACAGCAGATGTATGAGATGTAATAGAAAAATCTCAATATACAACTGGAATGCCATGAAGTCCAGTTACTTCACCCCTAAATGTTGTGCGGTTAAAAAAGGTTGTACGAATAAATCATTAATGGGTTTTAAAAAAGTTGACTGAATAAATAAGGTCTGTATTTTACATGGAGAAAGGGCAGTAATAAATTTAAAGGCAGCAGCTCCACTAGAATTATTAATGGGGACTAGAGGTTGAACCTCAGTTTGCCCAGTCTAGCCAGAGTGATGGGCTATTGAGTAGACTTTTAATCAATAGGTTCAGCAAGCTACAGCAGATGGCTGGAGGGAATACAGGTGGGGGGACTGGGAGGATAGGCACTGATACTATGTTCCTAATATACCCCCTCATTTATTTGTGTCTTTTTTTCATTCTTTTATGCTTGTTTTTTGTGTGTGTCTTCAAGTTTGTTTCAGCGAGTCTCTTTTACAATGCCTGATTTGAGACTTCACAGCTATTAGCACTTCCACAAGCCACATATGACCATCTGCTACCTGCAAAATTAACTATTTTTTTTTTTTTTTAGAACCAATCAGCTAGTAACAATAAGTGTACATGTATTCATATATGGAGTACATTATATTTACTAAAAGAAAAAAAACAAATACCAATAAAATAGAAATAAAATAATGAAAGGGAATTACCACCTGTAGGCAGATTTGTAACTAAAGTTTGATGGTCCCCGGTGAAAAGTTTAGACCTTACCGCCCCCCCCCCCCCAAGATACATTGACACTCGGGGTACAAGATAATGACACCGACACTTGGGGTACGGGATAATGATGCTGACACTTGGCTCTTTCCCTCAGTACCCAGGTTTCCCATGATCTGAAATCCTTCTTTTTATCAGCACCCAGCTTTCCCATGATCTGATATCCATCTTGTACTCGGCACCCAGCTTCCCCATACTCTGCTATTCATCTTTCCCTCAGCACCCAGCTTTCCCATATCAGAGCATGGGAAAGCTGGGTACTGAGAGAAGATGTATAGCAGAGCATGGGGAAGCTGGTTGCTGAGGGAAAGAGCCTTTTTCTCTCAGCACAAAACATTCCCATCCCATGCATCTTTGTCCCCCCTCATATCTAGTTCTCCAAATACAATAATGGCCCCCCACATAGCCTTCCTAATAGTATAAAGGGTCCCACATAACCCTGCATATATTAGAATGTACCTCCATAGTCCTCCATGTATTATAATGCATGTCCCATAGTCCTCCATGTATAAAGTAGCCATCATAGCCCTCCAATTATTATAATGCAACTCCCATAATCCTCCATGTATTATAATTCACCCCATAGTTCTCCATATATTATAATGCACCACTTAGTCCTGAATATGTTATAATGCACCCCATAATACTCCATATATTATACTGCACTGCATAATTCTCCATATGTTATAATGCACCCCCATAGTCCTTCATCATGTTTTATAATGCACCCCTATAGCCCATGTATAAGATAGCCCCCATAGTCCTCCATATATTATAATGCAGCCCCCATAGTCCTATATGTATTACAATGTAGCCCTATAGACTTTCATATTGTATTATGCAGCCCCATAGTCCTCCATATATACTCCCCCCCCCCATAGTCCATGTATAAGGTGTCCTTCATATTGCATTATGCAGCCCCAAAGACCTCCATGTATAATGCACCCCTATAGTCCATGTATAACGCGTCCTTCATATTGTATTATGCAGTCACATAGACCTCCATGTATAATGCACCCCTATAGTCAATGTATAAGGCGTCCTTCATATTGTATTATGCAGCCACATAGATCTCCATGTATAATGAACCCCTATAGTCCATGTATAAGGCATCCCTATAGTCATGTATAAGGTGTCCTTCATATTGCATTATGCAGCCCCATAATCCTCCATGTATAATGCACCCCTATAGTTCATGTATAAGTTGTCCTTCACTCATTGATTAAAAAAAACAAACAAGTACTCTCCTCTCCTCGCTCCCTTACTGCTCCAGTCAGAGCGTCCACCATCTGGCTGTCTGCGCTCTGCAGTCTCAGCACAGCAGTCCCAAAGTGGAGATGTCACCACGCTCTGCTGCATTCGGATGTCGAACACATGCAAAGGGGGAGAATGATGAGGCATGGAGCGGAGAACACTGACTCATGGGCCATATAGCAGTCGTGTGGTCTGCCACAGAAGAGCACAGCTACTCTCTCACAGAGAGGAGCCGGCTGCTGATCTGCAGGGTGAGTGCTGGGCCCCTAATCTGCCATGCCTAGTTGTGATGGCGACCTCTGCGACCGCGGTCGTTACGCCCCTGCCTGTAGGGTATAAATAGTAGTCGGCAGTGATTTCTGATAGGGTACATCTTTTTTCTTGTCAATTTCCCATGTATCTATCTATACCCATGCCAAACATCTTCTTTAAGATCCAGTCCTTTTCTGCTAGGAATATATAAACTGCACAACAACAAAGTTTACGTGTTAAAAATGGGACCCCATGATAATTGGTTGTGTTGCCAATTCTAAGCATTTGAGGAACACTTTAAATGACTATGGTTTCTCTGTAGCACCCTGGAGAACCAGGGGCTGACACATTTAGGCCCCCACATAACACCAGTCCCCAAAGGGTTACACCAGCTGACCTGAAACCCTAGTCACACCCCCCCCCCTCAGGGCAAGACAGGTACACCAGTGGGCGGGACCAGGCGGTTAGGAAATGCCCACCTAGGGGTCTAGACAGCCGGGGGCAGGAAAAAGCAGTTCAGTTTGGATTAGCTTGGAGTTCATGTTGGAGAGGAGTGTGGGCTGGCGCTAGGTGTAGCTCCAGCAGAGAAAGTTCCATTTTGAATGGTGCCAGGGTCGGAGCCCTGGTACCTTGGCTAGGTGGAAGATAGTAGCCATAGTCTGCAGGAGACGGGAAGACTGCTGCGGGGATCCAGAGTGGACCGGGACAGGGTAGTGGCCCGCCGGTGCAGCGACCCCAGAACCAAGCGGAAACCGTACGCACAGAAAGGGGGGTACTCGGACCCTGTAGCCGGGACCGAAACCAGCGGCTAGCTAATTAACCAATTGAGGGCAGGATTATAGGTCCTGTCACAACCTAAGTCCCAAAAAGTAGACAACCACCCACAGAGAGGGATAGGGCCACCGCCAGGGCCCGTAGATCCCACAGGTCAGCATCAGACGGGCACGGCTCCCAAAGAACCGGGAGCGGGAACCTGCGTTACACACCAGGCAGTCCCATTTTCCACAAACAGTGCAGAGGAGAAAGACTTGACTACTACACCCGGGTGTGGGACCAGATACACCCGTCTGCGGAGGCTGTCCACCATCACTTTGGTTTACCACCAGACTTGTGTACTTCTTTTCATCGTGAGTAACATCCCCGGCCTGGCCGGGTGCGCCGGCCCCTGCACTACTAATCCTCAGCGCAAAGACACGGGGACCCGGGGCATCCATCCCTACCCACGGAGGGGTTAACAACCAGCTGCCATTACACCTCCCCGGGTCTCCCATAACTGCAGCGGTGGTGCCATACCTCACCACACACTGTGGGTGGCGTCACAGATAATTTTCCTTGTAAATACCCTTTTCACTCGTGGGCGGCGGACCGCTGCTCGAGCCCAGGTCCGGTTCCCACTCGAGCCACAGTAAAGCCCCGGATCCGAGCGTCCTGAGCAGCCCCCTTGCACAGGTCTGGCCCCCACCCGCGACATCTCTGCTGCTTGCTGCTCGGGATAACTTTGAATATTCTCTATTCCCTGTGTAAATAGAATATATAATCATATGGTTTATAGAGCTGAACTTTTTAACAAAGTTTACCAGTTGAAATGAGGATTGCCTCTCTTCTTGCACTGGCACTAGATGATTCTCTTATCAGACAGAAGCCTGCATGTTTAATATTTTTCTATCTAGTCTGTATAACTTTTATACAGGGGCGGACATATCATTGGTGCACAGGGGCCCAAGAGGTAAGGGGGACCATTTCTACCTCAAAAGCTGAAGGTATTGTGCATTAAAATGATCTATTGGGTTAGTTGCAAAGGGCCCAAATATTGTTCTTGCACAGGGGCCCTCTTCTGTCTGTGTTCCCTAGTGCTTATCTACACCATCTAGTTGCGTTGTCTAAATAATTTCAATGATATAATTTATAGATGAGAAGCTCTTAAAATAATCTCTTTAACAAGAAAAATATATTGCTGCCTGCTTGCCTTAAAAGAGTTGTCTAATACCTGGATATTTTAAATGAAAGTAGTGCACCATTTGAAATAGAAATAACATATTCTCACGTCAGGGCTTGGTCTCCTAGGACTTGCGTTAGATTATGTCACGTGAGCCCTGCAGCCAATCAGTGACTGCTGTTGAGCTGCTGTGCGCTCACCTCCTTCAGACGAACCTCGTACCAGCAGAAGTGAGAGCGCCAATGTTGGCTACAGGGCTCACGTGACATAACAATATCTTGCAATCCCTGGGAGTCTCACTGTTGATATTTCTGGAATGGGCCGGTGTGGGCGGTATCTGTTATTTTTATTTTAAAATGGGGACTACTTTATTTAAAAAGGGTTTACCAGATAGTGGACAACCCATTTAACAATTAAGATATAACAGATAAAATGTAATTTTTACATTTTAGACCTGCATTGTGTTACATAGTTGCCCTTTTGTTTGGCTGGCAACATGAGCAGATTGAGATAGCGGAAGCTGCACCCACAACCATCAATTTATAGACAAATCTGCTCTTTTGATTGAATATGCTGTGCTACTGATCATAGTCCCTAGTCATCAGAAAAAATATACACAATCCATTACCTTCTATGCACTGAGGCATGCCATCATACCTTATGTCATGCAGAACATACATCAATGTTTATCCTGACCCATATGGTTCATCTAATGCAGAACTCCAGTACTATATGCACAGTAGAACATGATAGTAAGCAGGTAACTGTAACTTCACACAATTAGAGATGAGCAAACCCTAGGTTCATTGTTCGTACCAAACACAGACTATAAAAAAAAACAACAGAGTTTGGATTCGAAGTTCAGGTCCTTTAGCTATGAAGTCCACTCACAGGAGCATCACTGTGTTTGGGTGCATTCAGTAGTCAGGTCAGTGTGAGCCACTTGCAGTGTTGAATGGCTCACACTGGGGGTAACAACAGCATGATTGGATGTAGTGTTGTTGACCCTCCCCAAAAAAATAGAAAACCCCCACCAACCATAACTTGGAAGTGCTCTGTTTATGGCTGGCTGCATGTGGGCGGAGACCCGAACTGCCCAATTAGTGACTTCATTTAGGGTTCAGATCAGGTCCGGGTCCCAAACCAAACTTTACCTAAAGTCCGGCTGAACCCACCGAACCGAACTTCAGCGGGTCTACTCATCTCTAAACACAAAAATGCAAATTTATATACAGTTTATGTTCGATGAAATCGATGGTAAATGTGGACATAGCTACAACTGGTCATCACATTTACAAAATCACCATCTCTTAGGTGACGTTGCATGCCATATAAAACCTCTAAATTCAGAAGGATGCATCGACCTGGAAACCTATATGTGGTGTAACAAATGTTTTGGTTCATGGAGTCCAGTGAAGTGCTCGTTTTTTGATTTTTAGACTAATGAATTAGAGGAACCATTCATAAAACCAAGACCAGCGGCTGCCTCCTGACAGATGATAAATCACGACTTCTGTAAACCCAGCTTCGCTAATTTGCTCCCAGGATTAAACATTAGCTGGATTTTTCCTACTGTAAGCCACATGCCAGTGATTTGTAACCAATAATGTAATTAGTCACAATGAGGTCTTGTTTGATATGTATGCAGCACTGTTTAAACCACCTGTTTCATCAATCTTCTTCTGTCTACCTAAAGTCACAGCTTCATGTAGATAGGGACTATTTTTCTGAGACAGCACCAAGAGAAGTGAGATAAGTCATTTTAGCTTAGCAGATGGTCAAGCATTTAAGTGTAGCTACTATTGAAGAATGTTTTTAGAATTGAACATATCGCTATTATATTGAATACTTAGAACCCGAGATAATAAAGAAACAATCTGATTGTATCTCATGTGCATGAATGAATACAATATCTCTAAGATATGACTATAATTAAAGAAATGTAACTATATACTGTAATATTATAATATATAAATAAATGATAATAGTAATACCATGTCAAATTGGACTGGTAACTCCTTCCCTCTTGGCCTGTTATTCCTTCTAGTTAATACTTTATGAAGACTATAAACAATGCAAGACCCAACTAGAGAAGCTCCAGTTATCACCGTTCACCGAATCTCTCCTATTGTAATCTCTTTCATCACTGAAGTGCTTTAACTTGGAAACAGGCACAGCAATGGAGAAGCCCGTCTTAAACATATTCCCAGACATCCTTTCTCTGGCTCCCAGAGAGAAGGAGGAGGAACCGACAAAGAAGAATGGGATAAAGACTAAAGACAACAAAGAGAAGTTAAAGTGTGAGTGACAAGTTTTAGGTAACGGGCTGCTGCCTAAATTAGACACTGTGAGGTCGCTTGCACCAAGAATGGGACCAAGTCAGCTAGATTTTCATGCTTGGTAGACAGTGAAAGAATAATCATCTTTTAAAACCCTATCAGAAACACTTTGGATTGTATTTATTTCTTTGGAAAAAAAAAAGAACTTTTGAATGTTGCCCAAGTGAAAAGATCTGATTTCTTCCTTTTTTTAAGACATTATAATGTTACCTTCTTATTTCTGATAAGATACTTAACTTATTAAAAGAAAAATCAGACTGAATTGTTACTCTGAAGAATCAGAATATTATGTTAAGATGTAAAGAGATTATATATTATACTGGGAATCCTTCTCCTCCTTAAAGGATTGTGCCAATTGAATAGCATTTTGGGTAGGGTCAATCTTTTATACCATCCTCTTGTTTTACACTATAACAGAACTCATTTTGTTGGTAGACTTTCTAAAATACTAAAATATTTATAGTCAGGGCGAATGACCTTATATTAGATGAAGTACCATGCTGTATCTTTTATTTTGTACATCCCCTACACACACAATATGGCACACAAATCGCGATATCATACGGTGCCCATTCAAATGCCATAGAGTATAATGTCCAAATACCAGTGCCATACAATTGCATAAATATACATTATAGTCACTATCATATACTGCATACATAGTACACAGTACCACATGATCAGTAGCAGTTCCACACAATGCCTCACTAAATACTACCATGCCGTACACAAATTTCCCCAACATACTGTGAGCAAATAAAAATGTGTAAGTGGCACTACCATAATAAGGAAACAACTTTTATTATTGTTCTTGCTGGTCACAAGCCTTGGGTATCAAGCCAGTTGTGGCTGTGCTCACTTCCTGTTGATTACTTGTTTGTTCCGAAGGTGGGGAGAAGATAGCCTGCGCTGATTGGACATGTGAGCCCCATTACTGCGAGCTGTGGCACTGCTGGAAATGCGTCAGTATGGGAGGCTTTATTATTTTACCTTGGGGAAACGTGGAATCAGAAGGGGTTGTCCTAGTGCTGAACAACTCCTTTAAAGGGGCCTACTTGTACAGATGAGTCAGACAGTGCTGAATATTAGTCTATAGTCTATAACAAGCCCTTTTATTTTAATCGGAACTTTTTGAGTTATTTGTGATCTTATAGACACCAAAGTAGTTTATAGCATTCTAAAATATGACTACTACTACTACTACTACTAATAATAATAATAATAATAATGATAAAAAAGGAAAAACAGATTTTTTGCCACACTAGACTACAAATGCAGTTCACAGCACATTGCAAAAGTCCATCTTCTTTAATTCACAAAATTACAGATAAAGCAGAGTACTCGTACTTCAATTAATTTGATTTGTTTTCTGCTATCCAAAATGCCCCCACTTATAAAGAGAGAAAATTAAGCAATAAGATTTTAGTAATAGCCAGTAAAAAAAAAATTGTCTAATTGGCTTTTAAAGTCAAAGATTAACTTTACCATGTATGTGGGTATAAGTAGCTGATATGCTCCTCATTCACAGAAATGTGACACGAGTACTATGTAGCATGCAAAGTGGTAGCAGTATTGAGCAAGCCTGGTAAGTGAGTTATCTAGGACTTTTTATCTTCTATGCGGCTAAGCACTTATCGGTCGGTTGTCATTAACTACCTGCTTCTTCCGTGTGCCAATTCCTCCCAGCACAGAGTGCTCATGGACCATTCCTAACAGCGATATGCTCACTTCCTGTGCCGTAACATCTACAGAGCAGTTCCTTCTCTTCCACCCTGCTCTTGTTGACTAACAATCGGCTCCCCTCTGCCAACCTCAGCACAGCCAAGATTTACTTGCATGAGCTGGCCCATGAGCAGGGCAAAGAGCTCTGCAAATGATTCTGATTTTCAGCAATTATGCTGGATATCAGTATCACTAGCAGACTTATTTCACTACACTGCTCATGCAATGTAACTTGCACAAACTCAGTGCACCTGTGCCATGTTAGGCAGCAGGGAGCCGGCTGTCAATCAACATGACATTGGCAGCAAAGCCCCATCGACAGAGCAGAATGTAAGGGAAGGTACGGCTTTGTCAACATGATGGCACAGGAAGTGACCGCTCTATGGCTGCCCTGACCCAGGAGACATTGGTGCATGGCAGAAGTAGGAGGTAGTTAGTAGCTACCCAGTAATAAATAATTAGCCTCACAGAAGTAAGAAAAAAAACAAAAAATGGGATTACCACTTAGCAATGTTCATACGTTCAGTATTTGGTAAGTATTTTGCATCCCTATTTGTAAGCTGAAACCAAGAGTGGGTGGAAAATGCAGAAGTAATGCACGTATTTCTATTATTTTCCTATGAAAGATCAGTTCCACTCCTAATTTTGGCTTACAAATACTGACCAAATACTGAATGTGTGAACGTGCTCTTAAAGAATAGATTTTAGTCACACTTACTAGTACGAACAACCAATACCAAATGTACTATATAAGTGAAATAGTATAAAAATAAATGAAATGTTCAATGTTACAATGCTAATTTCTATAGTCTACAGCACATTTGATGTCCTAAATGTTGACCTAGTGTAAAATGTGGATTAAATGGAGGCCAAGCAAGTATATGTGCCAATGTGCATGCCACGACAAAATATTCTACATAACTCTTAGTTTACCAAGCTGTTAAAACATTCATGCTCTACATAGGGCTAACATGTCCTCCATTCTGGAACATTGTTTTACATTATCAAATCAAAATGACGTAATGCATATATGGAAGGGTTTAGGGGTACTTAGAATAGTAAGAAAAAGGCCTATCTTTAGAAATAAAATTGATTTAGGTGCCCTCTGCCCTATTAATCAGAAAGAAGACTCCTAAATTGAGGAATTTGAATGAGAAAGCAACAGATTTGTTTCAATGCAGGATGCCACAGTAGGGAGTTCCAGGCTATTTAAAAGCCTGCAAGGAAAAGGAAGAAGGACCTCACTGGCAAAAGACATAGCGTGGTAATGGTGATTTGTCTGGCAGCAGGAGTTTGCTGGGACCCTGACAGGAGACTTGTCAGTGTCTGGAGGGAGGCTTTCTTGAGCTGAATAGTCTAAATGAGCCTGTAATGAAGGGAAGCCAATGCTGTGTGCTCACTCCGCACTGTTCAGGACCATGGTCAGTGGTGCATTTCCTAGCATTGTCTACATTAATCTTGGCTCTGACATTAACTACTGTGGGTTTCAACATTAAAACGTATAAGCGTAAAATTCACCCATTGGGTCGTTCTATAGAGGACCCTATGAAAATGCTGGGCCAATCTGTTACTTTTTATACCCTCCGGTTGAACTTTTCTATTCAATTGCAAGCCAATTAAAGTCATTTTAATTCTCATAAAAAGAGGGTTGCATGCTATTTCAGACTCATTGCATGCTTAAAATCAATTAAGTTCCATAGAAATCATGTTATTCTGGAAAGAAAAGCCAGCTTCACTTTAAAATTCTTTTATAGATCCTTATAGATACATACATTTCATTAGGAAACGTTTGCAAGAATTCTATTTAAATCACACAATATTTTATGGCTGAACCTTGAGACAATTAAAGGCACTGAAATATTCTATAAAGCCCAGAGAACATTTTAAAAATTATCATCAAATGTTATTAAAAGAGCATTATTTATATTATGGAGTACAAAATGATACTCAGCTGAGCTTTGGTGGCTAATTTATTAGTATTATTGCAGAATCTACTGAAAATTTCAGTCAAGTACCCAGGTCATCTATGATTTTGTGTTAATAAATTCCTAACATTTTCTTACGTAATAGAATTATGAAATAACTATTTTGGAATTGGTAGAAGTGAGTAAAATTAGAAGGCTGAAATGTGTTCTTCTTTGTCATACAGAACAATGCTCACTTTTGTCAGATGTACTTGGAGTGGCCTATCAGAAAACAACAGGATCCATAAATGGACCCAGACAGTGATACAACAATGAGACCCAATGGAACGCCTCTTGGGGTCTCTTTCTTATGTGTTGTTTCACAAATAACCCATTAGACCTTATTGGTTATACCTTTTATACATGCAAGGATGTTTCAAAGGTTTATGATGCCATTAAAAGTACATGTGCATGTGTTCTGTATTGATTCAGAAACTCTTAAAACTAAAAAATCCCAACATGGCAATGACTTCACTATGATTGAAAATGTTGAAGAGCAAAGATGAGATAATCACACAGGGATGGGATATAACATCCATTATTGGCAAAAAGTATTCCATAAAATTGCTAAGGCTGATTGCTAATACTAATGGTATAGATAGTGGAATTTTAGTCAAGCTGCGTAATAACAAGATTAAAATACACATGTTTTGGGGGTTTTTTTTGGCAAAACTTAGGGCGCCTCTTCTGATTCCCTAATTGAAATAATTTGAAAGAAAATTAAAGTATTATTCCCATCTCCAAGATTCTATCTTGATATGCAGTAGGTGTAGCAATAACGATATTAGCAAATACTCCGAATTAGAATTGAAGTATAGTTCTTCTGATTCACTGTCACTTCCCTCATGTTCAGGGCATTGCAGGACCTTAGGAATCCATGGTTATGACCACCAGCAACTAACTAACTACATATACACTATATACGTGGTCAAAATCATGGATACCTCAGGTCCTGCAATGCCCTGCACATGAGGAAAGTGACATAGTGAATCAGAAGAAGTATACTACATTTCTAATTAAAGGTATTTGTTAATATTATTATTATTATTATTATTATTATGCCTACTACATATTAGGATAGGATCTTGGAGATGGGAATAACCCTTTTATCCTGGTCAGTGTACAATGTTTCACTAAGGACAGACCTATATGAAAATAGTTACCATATCAGTAATATAAATTTTGGCTGTCTAAAAAAAAAAATATAAAGAATGAAGTCTCCTAATTTCTTAATTACTGATGCATAAAGCTACACATTTACTGGATAAATGACAGCGTGTAAGGAGAAATCCTTGGCTGCCCCTGTCCTGCTATAGGCGAAGTATGACCCTAGATTTATATTTTACAAGAGAGTGAACTTTTTAGCATTGGTTGATGACTCCTGGATATATAGGACTAGTAAATCATTAGCAAGGACCTAGATCATCAGTAACTGAGTGACAGTATACAATTGTTGAAGACTCACATTTGATCTGTTTGTGTAGATATGTTGAACATCATGCGTTGAAGTGCCAAATTTCTTTTGTTTTACAAATTGCTTGAAAAGCATCCTTTTGCTTCCATTAAATTAATTCAACTGCTAGTTGTTAGCATAACAATAACTGTTTGGCACATAAGCATCTCTTTGTCATCAAGACACATTGCAATGGGGGCAGTGAGAGAATGCTTCTCTTTGGAAGCCACAATGAAAGGAAGATGATATAAATCTAGCTACTACAAATTGTGTGGAAGCTTGATCTGCATTCACATTGGCATTCCAGCCCAACGATCACCCTCCGCGCACAAAACAACCAGATTTTTGCTGTAAAGAGTTTACAACTCTCTGCTGAATGTTTAAGGGTGTAAAGTCGTCAACATTGGCCACTATTGTTGAACTATTTAATCCTAAAAAAGGATTTTTTTTTTTCCCTATAGAACTGTATCTTATAAGAATTGAGTAAAAAGTCCAAACATGCCAATACTCTTAAATTACAGTTCTTGTATCCATGAGTGATACTAGTATAAAAAGTAGGAAAAACAGGGAGGAAAAACTTGAGAACAAAAGGAGAAAAGGAAAACAAGCAAGGAAAAAAAGTAATCTTTGAATAAAGAAATGAGTGAATTGGGGACTAGAAATGACAAAGAAGACTTTGAAATGTAGGGAAAATATACAATCACAGATGACTGTAAAGAACAAATTGGAAGATGAGATAACAAAATATAGAGACAAAGAAAATGAATCCCTTAGAAAGTGCATGGAACAGTGTATAGAATATAATAATACAACACTGTAACCTTCGTCCGTCTAAACATACAGGTGAGTTAGAGGTGAATTACCAGGTGCAGGACAGCCTACATAACCCATGACACTGCCCATATAAAATCAGCAACTAAGGAACCATTAATCTTTCCCTACTAGATTATATCTTAAAAAATGAAATGCCCATTTGTTTACTTCCTCCATCCTGAATGTAAACACCTTTCTTCTTATGCATTCGAATACTAATTTAAAGCTTAATACAGCACTTTATTGTAACTTGAAACAATTATCTCTTATTTAAAAGCTGCATTCTAGTAAAAATGAAATAACTCTATATAGTGAATACTGTTTTTTATATATATATATCTATATATATATATATATATATATACACACACACAGAGACAGAGATAGAGATAGAGAAAGAGATAGATTTTTTATATATATATATATATATATATATATATATATATATATACATATATATATATATATATACATACACACACACTCAAAAATCTAAGCGAATATATATATACTACCATGCACTAAGCCACACTAAATATATATACCACCATAGTTGAATTAGTTGAATATATATATATATATATATATATATATATGCTTATATATATATAAATAAAAACACACACACATATATATATGTATATAGTAAAGCACACGCACACACACACGCACACACACACACGCACGCACACGCACACACACACAATATGTGTATATATATTTAATTAGCCACAGGTTGAAATATACATAGTTTGTTAAATATTTTAACACAACAGTTTTCATGGTTTCCAAATTACTGAATATTTTATTGCAATGATACCTCAAGGTACAATTACTCAACATGGTGCAAAAATATATCTGTACACTATATATATATATTGATATTGAATACAATTAATAAATACACATGATTAAAAAATATATAATTTAAACATAGCAAATAGTTGGAAATCAATAGTCATAGAAGCCCATTACAAAATAGACTTTAAAAATCAATATGACAATATACACAGTAGTAAAGAGTTAAGTGGGGGTTTTAAGAGCTAATAAAGATACTGTTTTTCCTTTACAAGAAAAGTGCAAAAAAATCATGTCTTTCCAACGTAAGTTTAGAAGGGAAAGGAAAGAAATATTTAAAGGAAATAAAGCATTTACAATGAAGAGAATGAGACACATCAACATAAATATACAGTAGAAAAGCATTGCAGAGAGGGTAAGATTCACTTCTGTATCTGCTACAGTAAGCTGGCCATTCAGAAGAGAAGATGAGAGCACAGGGACACCCAGTGATGGGGACACTTAGAACAATTCATATGAACTCTGATAAAGTATCAGTATATCTCAGGCAAGAACTGGACTGAGAAATAAAATCATCCATGTCTGTGGGGCTATGACTGCTTCTCTGTGACCCAGGAGAATACAGAGAATCCCAGTCACTTGAGGAACTGCAGCTACTATTTGGACTAGTGAGATCCACCATTAAACATGTCTTAGATAACTTTTCAAATGAGTCTGTCATACCCTGTTGTGCCATGTTAAATAAGCTGTGGTCAGCCATCCGCAGAGTCTCAGACAAAGCCCAGATATAATTGTGAGCAAACCTCAGGGTTTCAATCTTGGTCAGTTTAGCATCATCTGGAAAGGTAGGTAGAACACTCCTCAAGGCATCCAAGGCTGAGTTGAGGTTGTGCATTCGGTTCCTTTCTCTATCATTAGCTTTTATCCTGCGATTCTTCTTTTGTTTAATGACTGTTACTTCATTCTTAACTTGTGATCTTTGTCTCCCTTTTTGCCTTTTACTCTGTGACTCCCTGGAGTCAGTAAGGGGAAAATTTTCTCCCACTAAACAACCTTCACTCCCAGCTGAGGGGGCTGGAGAACAGGGCAGAGAAAGAGACTGGTCCTCCTCATCAGAGACATCATAGTAAAGGTATCTCTCGCTTCTGCTATGGCTGTTCTCTGTTTTTGGAGACATTCTAAAAAATGCAAACAGACATGTGTGAGCAAATCTGAAAATCAAGGATGAAAAGTTATAAAGCTTGTCATACTAGTTTTCCTGGTCATATGCTTCAAAATTCTTAGAATAATATGTAACATAGGTTAGGACTACATGAAACAAATAATATGAGAGTATACAAAAGGGGAAATGAAAAGCCAGAAGCATACCTTGTAGATAGCCAGCTGAATTGCTGTATAAAATAGATGAAAGCTGAAAGTAGAAACCAGGAGATGTGGGGTGTTTTCTTGTCCTGGACCTCTTGGTCTTATATGTAAAAAGAGCTTCAGTGGATGGATGTGTGAAGGATGTGCAACAGGCACACGACTAGCTCTCAGGCATATATATACCATTGTGAAACAATGCAGATCAATACAAAGTGTGCCCCCCTGGCACACTTTATCTTATCAGTCTTGCATGGAGTGTGCCGGGCTCATTACAATCTGGGAAGTGGCCAATCAGAATCATCAATGACACGCGAGCCTCCCCACTGCCAGACACAGCTGGAATCCCAACAAAGGGCCAAGTGGGAGGGAGAGCAATGAACCCCCACCCCTCCATAAATGATCCTTACACTTAATATGTACATGCATCTAGGAGCTGCCCATTTAGCTCTGTGGTATCAAGAATGGAAGAAAAAGATTAACTTAAGACAACTTTTGTAGACTAAATGTTGCATGGTTATTGGAACGATTGCCCTAAAATATAAAGATCATGTTTTGTCCATGAAGAGCCAATATATACAATATCGAAATTTCATATAGATTTAACTACACTAAAGTTTTTCCTTTGCATTAAGAATAGCACTGTGTTAAGACTAAACTTTGCTTTGTGAAAATTTTCAAAAAATATTATCCAGCATAATATTGTAAGAGATCTATATAAATATATTGAAGTCTCTACATGGACTTTTTTCCCATTATTTTAAAATAAGGTATTATAGACAATTTTTGGACGCTTCAGACTGGCAGTACTGACATTGTCTAGGACTCGTTTTGGCTATGGCACCCATGGTCTTAAGACTGTTGGGGAATTGTTACATGATACTTCTTATAACTTGTTTGCTGAAGCATAAATGACAGTGGAAGGTTTGAAGAACGCTGCTGCTAACCACTAACTGATGCTCTCAAACCAACACCCTTTCAGAGAAGATGCAAAATATCAAATCTATGAGGTAAGAGGCCGTTTTGGGATCTGCTTATTTAAGTCAACTCAAAGCACCTAACAAATTCAACTCCCATTTTTAATAAAGCTTTACTCAAGAAACCAAGATGGGAACATGTGCCTCCTACAATAAAGGGGCTGTAAATTTAGTCTAACTACTGCATCCTGAGATGCAAAATGGTATGTCTTGACTGCTATCCACGCGTTTTACCACTATCTTAACAGTCCAGATAAATTGCTAGGAATGCATTGCCTAAAAACAAAGTACTTTTAGCTTCATCAAAGAGGTTCCCCGGCATACCGTTATCTCTCAAAGTACACAAATTTCATCTCAGGATTGAATTTCTGCTAGTCGACAAACGGCCCTTAGATGGTTTAGCTTCTGCTTTTGTTCTCAATATTGTGCATAGTTTTAAAAAAGAATTAGAAATTAAACTTTTTTTTAATTCCTTATTAAAAAACGCCCCCAAAAGTAGAGGTCAATGTTTTTCTCATTTGGAAAACAAACATTTGGTAAAAATAAGTGTGTGCTGTCAATCAACTTTCAATGGTTTATTTCATTACTTTGGTAATTGTACTATATGCATTAGTAGATTCCAATACCTTTTAATAGAACACATTCAAATCTATGAATGAAAAGAGTTTTCAATTTATTAATTTAATCTAATACAATAAAAGATCAACATGGCCCTATCAGAAGCACTTTTCTGGTAGACCTAGCCAGGGCTTATTTCACAATTTCAGCCTTCCAGTTCAATTACCGGCATGTAATAATATGTTTCCCCTGTAGGAGGTGTCTGCAGAATAAATGTATGTTTAGTCACCATAAAATCTTTCTGAGACCATCATTCTTAGTAAGGCAATCTCCATTAATTAATGTAAGGCTGTGTTCGCACACCACGTTTGCTATGTACAACTGTATTCTCTCTCTATTTCTGTTAAAAGTAAAAGTCAAGACATTTGCATGGTATATACTTTATATGAGCACACCAAAGATGTGAACTCAGCCCAATTTCTCCAATATTATATCTTAAGCTGGTTTCTAATTCACCAATATGTAGGTTCCGCCTCATGCTGTTGTAATCCAGTCAGTCGGATAACCATGTGCTGTAAAGGGGGGTGTCCACTACTGGACCTTATTAATAGACATAGAGAGGTGAGAAATAAGAAAAAAACACCCCTTAGGGGCGTCATGTGAGAGTTGCAGCTAATCTGTGCCCACTGATTGACTGCAGTGGTAACATTTTGTCAGAATAAAAACTATGTAGTCAAGGCAGACAAATTGTGAATGCTGCAAAGAATTGGTCAATGATTGGCTCCGTTACTCATGTGACACCCCCACTCAGAGGACCGCCATGACGTGGTAGTCGGCTTAATACAGTCTGGTCAGAATGCTAACAAGGAACCTCAGGTTCAGTTTTGTACATTTTTGATTAGCTGCAATGGATCAATGTATGAGTTTTGGATGTGTGGTCCTTGTCCTTTCTCTCTACAATTATAGCACATCCCACATTACTATTGATCCTAGCAGACTGATAAGGAACTTATGCTTGCGTACGAAGGAGCGGCACCAGTCTGGAAGGTGGGTATCAAATATTTTTTAGCTTTTTACCTCCTTGGATCTATTAATAAAGGGATGTCTTGCAGACATGTCTATTAAGATAATTTTCTTGTAACTTTAACTTGTTATAGTGATGTAACTAATTACCAACCAAAGAGCACAAATATTTCCTCCTATACTTCTCTCTCCAACCAATACTTTTTCCCATCCTAACTGTGCACATTGACAAGATCCATATTAATCTTTCTCATATGGAAATCATCTGATAAAACCATCTCTGAAAATATTCCCAGAGGCTAGGGACCATTCCAGTATTTTAGTGATCATCTAAATTCACAGAAAATTGGCCCCACCTTGAGAAATGTGTGGGTGGTAAATGGAAAAAAATCTAAATCATATATTATATATATATCTATATATCTATATATCTATATATCTATATATATATATATACACATATATATACGGTATATATCAAAGCAGGAGGGGTAGGGAATATATAACACACACATCGAACAAGCAAACTGAGTGAATTCAAGCTATTGCTATCCTAATATACAAGGCACGCCTTCTTGTCCCCCACAGACCAATCTTATGTATGACTTCATCACCAAACCATAACCAACACGTGTCAGTGGTTTCCAACACAAAGACATGAGCCGCAAATTTCCATCCTAGTATTTGGCATTTTAATAAAAGCACTTGATTTATCCTCCTTCACCATGAAATAGAGAATACAAACAGGCAGAACAGAAAATCTCTGCAGGGAAACCTTCTCCAAAAAGCAATTCTATGTTCAAACCTGAATTACAATGCTTCCGGCACCTCCTGCACCAAACCTAGTTGAGCATGTTTGTATTTTTACTTTGTATCTATTAAAGACTAGATCCATAATATTGCATTCTCATTTATATAAATCAGAATCATAAAAAATCCAGGCTGTGTGTGATTATGCTTCCAAGGGGGCCAGAGCGGGGAGATCCTTTTTAAAAATTATTTATTGATGTTCACATAATCCACATACAACGCGCTTCAGCTAGCAAGTCTTCTTCAGGTATAATATTGCTTATATTATACCTGAAGAAGCCTTGCTAGCCGAAACGCGTTGCATGTGAATTATGTGAACATCAATAAATAATTTTTAAAAAGGATCACCCCGCTCTAGCCTCCTATGGAAGCGCAATCACACACAGCCTGGATTTTTTTATGGTTCTGATTTGTGGTGCCTATGTGAATCCAAGGGAGGATTCTCTCATAGTGTCCAGGGATTGCTGCAAGCCAAGAGGGGCCAGTTGCCGTGGCTCAATACAGCTACTTTCAAAGCGAATTATACCTTCAAAAAGGGGAGCATTGAATTCATTTATATCCAAGTCTTTTCACCATTTGCTGCGCTTAGGTCAGCGCCGCACTTGTCTTCCCTTTTGTACCCATCCAGGTAAACTATTCAATCTATCATTTATATAAATGGAAGAAGTCACTATTGTGATCAGTAAGCCTTCAAGGATTGAAACTGAAAGATTTTTCACAATTTCACTTAGTTTCCACACATATGGCACTGCAGGCACCACACACACTCCCATTGATTAACCAGACCTAACTAAATAAAGACAAGACAATAATTGATATTTGTAGATAAAAGGCCACAGTATTTATTAAAGGATTACTTGACAAACATTTAAATGTTTATTACAAAACTTTAACTATTCAACCAGTTAAACTATAATTTACTAATAAAAATTATAAAGTACTTATAATTCAGCCAATGTCAACCCAGTTTTATAACTTGGTGACCACCCAACTAACAAATACCATGATTGAAGCAAAAACTAGGGAACGGTGAACGGGGAGCTGCTTCTTCATCTCACCGGCTGGCAACGCCTTGCTGACAGGAACGCCAAGGCTTATATCCTAGATCACCTTTCCGCCAATAGGTATTACGCCAATCAGGATTCTGTTGCTGAATTCTGCCTGGTCAGCTGATCTCGTAAGAAATAACTTGAAAAAAGTATTATTTACCGATATATAGCCAGTATGCAAGGGGGGAGAGAGAAAAGAGGGGGGAGTAAGAAGCCCATAACAAACACATTAAAACCTAATGAGTGGCCAGGGGTGTGAGGTGTCACAATCCCATGAAGCCCTCATGCTACTTGCTCTGAAAGGGGGCTTATTCATTCTGACAGATGTCAAGTTCCACAGACTCTCTATAAGTTCCATCTCAAAATTTACCACTCAACCAGTTATTGTGAAATAAATGATCTACAGCATACCCCAACAAACATCTATTCACTTTCCTGTAACAGATTGTTTTCTTAAAGCAATTCACTTCCACTACTGTAGATTTACAAAATTCTCCTGTATGGCATAGTTCCCCTCTAAAATAAGGATATTGGGACACTATTTTGGCCACATTCCTTCTGTCACTATTTAAAACCTCGATTTTCTAGCTGCATGCTAGATATTTAGTTGGTCCTACAAAACACTTATATACAAAATTACCTAGAAAAAAAAAAAAATCATTTTAATGATAGCCTCAGTAGTATTCCCCATATCCAAGGATTTGTACATTCTCTCTTATTCCCTCCCTTAATAAAGCAGCCTCCTGCACATTGGTAGGTATTAACCCTTAGATCTCCACAGCTGTTTCATGTTGGAGGATGGTTCTTTGCGTAGTGCTTTCCCAACATACAAGGCCCCTGTGCCAAAATTTTGCAGACACAGCTCATGTAAATAGAAAAGAAGAAACCTTTTTTTTTCCAATGAGCTAGCTGTTGAGTTCCTAAACCTCTTGCCTGTCCTTGAAAGATGCATTGCAAATTAATAACAAGATTGTGTCCTCCATTTCTTTTCATATTCCCTACAGTATCCTGTGGATGTTTATACTGTATGAACACCAAACACCCTCACTCTTGCCAAATGCAGTGAGACTATTCTATATCTCCTCTTTTCTTGTCTATTTTCTAATCCTCCTTCATGTCAAATGATTCGTAAAGTGTAATATAACAAAACACCACAGTTATTATTTATTTTAGAATATTGTTTTGAATTATGTTTTAACATTTGCCTTTGGTGGATTGTACAATTAGTATAATTTGCTCCATTGCAATGGCTGGAGGCCAAAGTCCCCTCATCCCCTTCCCCTGTAAATTTACTGATGCATCCAAGTCCAAGGCATCTTTACTTCCCTATTATGAGACGATGGCCTCCAGCATTGTTGTTTTCAACTCCTGTTAAGTAATGGAAATCTTATAGGCTTCTTATGTTGCTTGTAAATCTCCTCAACCTCTTTCTTCACTTCTCTGACACCTCAAGTTCTGTTCCTTTCTCTAAGATCTCTTCTGAGCCTGGCTTTTAGGTCCAGTCTTAGACCTAAGACTATGTTTTCCTCATTAACGATGGTTCCAGCCTCCTTATTTGTCCTTGTCAGTATAAAGAAGAGTAGAACACAGTCAGGCAGCATGAAGTTTTGAGGCCCAAGTTGCCTCACTACACCGCAGATGACACTCGTTGCTAATTAGTCTACCTCTCCTGACCCCTTAAGTGGCCCCAACCACTCCAATTTCTCCTTTTTGACTTTCCTTCAGTTGATGCAGATGCACTGTTCCTAAAACGCCCAGTGCACAATCCCATTTTTCTCCTTCAAGTCCTTCCAATGAGATATTTAACTCCTTTGTAATTTTATTAATTAATTGATTATGTAACTAAGTCTTTGGAATGACAAAAAACCTCAGTGTGCGTGAATGCAAATTGTGTACAAATTTTTCATTATGCACAAAAGTGCATTAATAATTTAACTTATCAGGTCACTAGACTTGGATCAGGTATATAAAGAAAATAATTCCACAATTTGTTGGCATCTGTATAGAACATTGAACCATACTGACTTTTTTTTACATAGATGTATATTCCTACAAATGGAACATTTTTATCCAACAAGATATCCCTTTTGCTGTATCTGGAAGTTTAAATGAGATATAAGTTGTGGTGCTGAAACAGCTCCTTACAAGATTTCCAAGGTTTTTCTGTTTTAGCTTTTGATGTGCCCTATCTGAGGTCCCCCTGATAAGTTCCAGGCACAAATGGCTGGTGCTACATTCACCTTTTCCAATAGAGGCATCTGCTTAGTGGCTACTGTTCACGGGAGAAAGGACAGTTGGGTATAAAAGCCTTTATTTCTGTGTATGGCTACAACTTTTCTCTCATTTCTTTGCATTTATATCAAGGGAAAAAAATGAATAGCCAAGGCATGGCAGATTTTTTTTTCCTTGCACAATTGGATGGGCTAAAAAATCTGGTGAGCGAGTTTGGAAAGCCTGGACTACCCACTTCAATTTTCCTTCAAACAAAGGCTGAAGATGAAAAGAAAGCCCCACCTGGTACCTCTGTTTGAAAAAAATAATAATAAATAGATTTCATTTAATAAATTACAAGAGATTGCAAAGTGAAGCGCCCTGGATGGCATTCTTCCCCAGGCATGGAGCAGGTATCACCTGCTCCTAGACAAGGCTACTTTATTGTTGAATCACCTTCACACGAATACTCTGTCTGATAATTCTGGTATTTTCACAATGACTTGACGCTTATGTTTGCTCATAGTTAGATTAACAAGCACAAAATTACCACAAACCTGATAAAATATATAAAGCAGAAAACTGTTAGGTCGACACACACACCTGTCCGCTCAGCTTTAGTATAGGATTCACAATAAAGGTCCCATTCAAGGAGGGGCTCGGAATAGTTTACATTGGATTATTTTATGCTACTTTATATCAGGTTTACTGCTATCCATATCTTTATGTCCTATTTGTCCTATTTTATTGAAAACATATGGTAACCAGCTTAACTGAATCCTGTGTTTGGTCTGCCAGCAATGGGCAGGTTTTGCAATCAGGCACTTACACACATGCTGCACAAGGTGCTGTTTAATTTGGAGAAGGGCAGTTTGCTTAAGATTACACTACCTATTCTATTATGCACATAGTTAAATTGCAAATAATAAGAGACAACAGAACACAGATTCTTAGAAAAGCAGCCTCATTGCGGCATGGATGCCCTCCTGGATGGAGTGTGGAGAGGGTACCATATGCCACCTTAGGCGCACAGCTAAACACTTGTGCTGAAAAAGACAATAATAGAATGAAAAACACACTGGACTCTCCAAGATGGTCTTTATTTATGCATCCATAACATTCCCAGAAACAATAGAGAATAAACTCTTGATGCCACTAAAGTCCAAAGAGAGAAGGTCTGAAAAGGTGCATGACATACAGGCTGGACACCTGGTGGGCTTCCATTCCTGAGAGCAGTGGCTTTCCCAGGCCAGGATGTGGACAGGCACTATGAAGGATACTGTGATTTGTGATGACATATGTTTAGTGGATATTCAGAAATACAGAGAAAGGAGCAGATGTTCCCACTGCTAACATACCTACCCACAGTATAATACCTGTAGCCAGCAGCTCTCGGGATCTTTTTTTCCTAACGTGCCAGACCCACTAATCTTGCTGACAACAGCCTCATTTTGTAACTTTATGGTCAAGTTTAACAGATGCACACTTGTTCCTAATGCACACAAACAAGCTGTTGAGATACATGCAATCCATATGCCAGGCTCAAGGTGCACATATGCCTTCTTTGTAAAAGCAAGCTAAGGCAAACAATATGTTTTATTTGGGAACAAGTAGTAAAATGAAGTGCTGGTTTGAGCTTGCCACTAACTATATATCTTGTCCTTTGTTGGCTTGAAACACTTTTCTGTTCATTGAAGAAGTTGAAGAAGGGCTGACTGGAAAGCTGTAATAATGCAAAAAAATCGACCACTGTCAGCATGTTAATCACGCAGTGCAGTAGAACACTGCAAGATGCTTTCTAAGCATTAGGAATAACCCATGGAGACACATTTTGGTGTATTTAGATGAGACAGAAAGTACAACGCAATAGACCATTGTGCTGGTCTTCAAAGCATACAGTTTAGGCATGTACTAAGTGATAGATCTTCAGGTAGACAGGCACCTATGCTGATATTATATACTATATATTATTTTAATAGTTCACTTGAGATGTAAAATAGCACAAGCATTATTTATCTTGCCAAGAGCTTTATTTGCAAATTATGCTCTTCGCTTTGGTCCTTTGCTGTTCCTTGTATCTGCGCTCAGAATCTCCGAATGCTACAGCGTCTTATGGGTGGACTGGAAATGTAATTCTCTGTGCATTTATGCATGCTCCCAGCCCAATGCGAGTGTATTTGTGCTAAGGCCTTGTGAGCACACTGCTTTTTTTAATGCGTTTTTACCGCATTTTTTGGTGCACTTTGTTGCTCAAATCTGCATGTCTATCCTTATCCCAGAAACGTCTATGAGAATCTGAAGTGCTGTGCACATGTTGCTTCTTTTTTCCTTGCAGTTTTGGGTGCAGAAAAAAGCAGCATATCAATTCTTGGTGCATTTTGTGTCCCTTACAGCCATTGCTTTCACACAAAAAACGCCTGGCACAGAAACGCACCAAAAACGCATGCATTTTTTGTGCATTTTTCTGTCACAAGGTGCAGTTTTTTGTGTAGAAAATGTCTGCACCTAATTTGCAGTATGCACACATACCTTTACAGGAATTAATAGAGAAACTTACTTCTGGTCCACATAATTTGTTGTGATATGATTTGTTCCCTCTCTTGAAATGACAATAATTGAATTTCCCCCCCCAAAAAAATTCTCTTTTTTTCAGAGATAACTTTAAACTCAAGTAGTACCAAACACAGTGAATTTGCATTGGGGAATATTGCATGTAGGAGATAATGGCATATAAGCCTACTAAAGAGGAAGAAATCTACCAAGCAATGCTGAAAGTCCCTGCCGGTTATTCCTGGTGTTGCTCCCCTTTGAATTTTGTGCCTGGAGGAGTGTGAGTAGCAATGGAAAGTGATCTTAGATATCACCATCTGGGCTTTTCCCTCCATAAAATGAATGTCTCAGGCTCTCCCTTCCCATTATCACACTAATACAACCAAGTTAACACTCAAATGAAAAATAACAGTGGAAGACAGACTCTACTAAAGATGACATAAAATGAGAGCAGTAGAACTGTGTAATATCATGGCCACACGCAGAGCTCTGCCAGGATTACGTACAGATTCCATCACTAAATCCTGATTGAATCAGTTCACATACCTCATTCACAAAATTGATTGATGTCTACAGAGATTTTTTTCATCCACAGACACCTAAACCTTGAAGAAAAAGAGCACATTCTACAAATCACACATCTGTCATAAGGAATAGACGAGTGTCTCCGGACTGTTCTGTATCGCCTATGAGGGCAGATTTTTCAGTATGGCATGCATACCGACTAAATTACTTTAACTCAGCTCCTTTGCAAAAGAATATATGCATTAAACAACCGACTGATAGAAATAAGATCTTCAAACTATTGGATTGTGGGGGTCTTGCTATTGTAGCTCCACACTGGTTAATGGCATTGTCCAGTCTATTCACAAGTACAAATACACTTGCATTGAGCGAGGCCGTGCCCATCAAGTCTGATTCTGGTTAGGAGTATGCCTAATGTATACTCCCGGCCACGTGACTGCCCAAACCCGGTGCTGACCCTGGAGAATCCTCATAGTGCACAGTGCGTGAGATGTGAGGATTCACAAGTCTGCAGTCACATAGAGTGACACATAGACAATGTCTGAAGACTTGATATTTTAGACTGGACAACCCCTTTAAGAATAGGAAGTCTCATGTCATGAATACACTTCCACTATATCTAAATATGCCTATGAATAGAGCTTATCTGCTTTAAAATGATAAAAAATTCTGAGATAATCTTTCCTTAAAATACCCCCTCATAATATGCAGACATTTTACTCTAGATGGTATTGATAACAATATAAAGGCACATAATAAATAAAATTAAACAGACACTTGCCATAATGACATATTGATTTGGATTTGTAAACATTGCCATAAGGATTTTAGAGTTTTCCATTATAGCCGTTTATGGCATATTTATAGGTTTTGTCACACAAAGCTGAGACTCTGCTCACAGTAGGGTATGTCCTCACGCTACAGTTTTGTGTTCACCACTAAACTGCACCGTGTGGCCACAAAAATGCAGCCTGTGGGCCAAAAACTCATCCAAAAACGCATGTATTTTCCATGGGTTTTTTGACCATGTGTTTTTTATACATTTTTTATCACCAATGGGTGAAAAACGCAGGGAAAAACGCAAAAAAAATGACATACTGCAGTTTTGTGGTCACCACAAAACTGCAGCCCCCTCCAAAAAAAAAACAACATGCGACAGCAAAACGGAAATCTTATAGACTTTCCCAGGGTAGGAAATGCATACAGTTTTGTGCCACAAACTGCGCCCAAAAAGGGGGGCAAAAACCTAATAGTTTGTACACTTATTAGATTATGGCATATATAACCAAACGATCAGAAAACCCCTTTGAATTTTATGCAGCCCTTGTGAGTGGTGGAATCACAAATTTTAACAACTAGAACAAAGAAACGTTGTGCATCTCTGCCTTAAAGGAACACTAAGAAGTAAACAGACTGTGATGTCTGGTGAATGACAGAAACCTTCTACGCTGGCTCTAGGAGTAGTGTCTGCCATGTTCGGATGTTTCTCCGATGACACCAAACTGATGCAGCCACTTTCAGGCTGAAGCGGTGCTGTGACTCCCGGACAGGGCAGACTGCTGGAAGGTAATAATGCTTTGGTTTATGATTTTTAATCAATCTATGACTTTAAAACTCAACACACAGAAACTTTGTGAGAAAGCAATAAGCTTCATTAGGGAAAAACATTAAGAAGTGTAATAATTCCCATGTTCAAGAAGATCCTATCCTAATGTATAGTAGGTGTAGTAATAATATTACCAAATACCTCCAATTAGAAATGTAGTATAGTTCTGATTTACTATGTCTCTTGCCTCATGTTCAGGGCACTGCAAGACCTTGGGTAATCATGGTTACAACCATGCATATAGTCATAGTTAGTTAATTGCTTGTGGTCCTAACCATGGGTACATAAGGTCCTGCAATGCCCTGAACATGAGGTAAGAGGCATAGCTAATCAGAAGAACTGTACTACATATCTAATTGGAGGTATTTGCATTATTATTACACCTGCTACATATTGTAATAGGGTCTTGGAGAATACCCCTTTAAGTCTGTTTTGATCAATTCTAGTACAAAGGGCAGATTGATAAAAGCAATTTAGAGAAAACTTACCTTTTTTATTGATTTGAACAATAAGAATCAATAGTTAATTGTTTATACATTAAGCAGTGATCATAGGGTTGTAAGTAAAAAGTGCAGAGTGAATGAATATAGCTATATATATATATATATATATACATATATATATGTATATATATTTCGGAAATACTGCTCCAAATGTATCCTATTGCCTCTGATATCGAAGTGTTAGCATTGTACTTGCTATACTTACCATATGTCGTAAGCCCACATTATATATAAAACAATATTTATTGCATCTTCATCACATTTTGTGGATTTTCATGTAGAACATTCACCCAGTAGGGCCGGTTTTCTGTGCTATGTTTGCAGCTACCATTTATTTATTTTTTTTGTTGAAGTGATATAATATTAGTTCACATCCAAAATTTGAAGCATTGTCACTTGTTCGATGTCACCACCTCTATGTCTGAGCTCAGGAACAGAGGTTATCCCCAATACTGCTGCAGATTTTGTCTAATAGAAAAGGAGGACAGTGTGAGCTGTGCTGATCACAAAGTTGGAACAGCCCAGGCTTGTACAGAGAATAAAGAGGGCAAAGGCAAGCCAATGATTCCACCACAGCTCGCTGGCATCAGAAGAAATTCACTATTCCTCTTGTTGGGTAGGCTCACGACAGCAGAAGAAGAAAAGCAATATGTTACGACAAACAAAATTTATTTTTACTCCACATTGAGCTTTAAATGAGAAGTGAAAGACCTTCATCATCTGAGACAATAAATTATAGGACTCCCTTGCTTGTCCTATGGGTTTTTTCAAGTTGGGGAGAAGTTCTGCAAAACACAATTAGAAACAGAATCTTTCAGAATCCAACTTGTAGATATATAGAATTTAACTGTATTTCGTTAACATTATAACATTATGTTACATATATTTGCATGGAAATATTTTAGTGAGTGAAAGTGGGGCTATTCTATACCAGAAGTACAGACCCAAATGTTCAATTAAGTTAAACAAAAGTATCTACAGATTTTCTGGTTTTCAATATTGGCTTATATGGTACAACATCCTACTACATTAGCAAGAGGTCTAAACCAATGAAACGAATACAAATAACTATACAGGACATAATGTAAAGCCAAAAACATACCTTGTAGACATTCAGGCTGTATGAACTTGATGTAAGCAGGGGTAAGACACCAGGAGATGTGAGGTGTTTTTCTTTCCTGGACCTCTAGGACTTATATATTAGAGGAGCTTCATTAGAAGGATGTATGAGGGATGTGGAACAGGCACAGAACTAGCTCCCAGGCATATATATACCATTGTGAAACAATGCAGATCAATACAAAGTGTGCCCCCCTGGCACACTTTATCTTATCATGGAGTGTGCCGGGCTCATTACAACCTGGGAAGTGGCCAATCAGAATCATCAATGACATGCGAGCCTCCCCACTGCCAGACACAGCTGGAATCCCAACAAAGGGCCAAGTGGGAGGGAGAGCAATGAACCCCCACCCCTCCATAAATGATCCTTACAATTAATATGTACATGACTCTAGGAGCTGCCCATTTAGCTCTGTGGTATCAAGGAGGGGGGAAAAAAGATTAACTTGAGACTGAACTTTTGTAATTCTTCAACTTTGCACAATTGCCACAGAATTTTGGAACCCTTGTTTTAAAATGCACTGAAAATGTTTATCCATGTGGAACCTCTGCACGCTATGGAGAATGCACACCTAATTCCTTTAAGTATGTGAATAGCAAATCTAATTGATTTTAGGTAAGAATAGGAGCATGAGAGGCAAAACTTCATTCTGCTCATCCAGCAAATAACAATAATATCTAGATGCATTATTGAGAGGAACATTACCTAGATAAACTGATGTCTACTACATACACCTAGGCATTAAGAACAGTGATATCCTCCCAACTGATAAATAGGGCAATTCTGCACAATCAGGACAAAATTAGAGGACATTTCTTAGAAGATAGAATTCATATTTACAGAGAATTCAGCTTGATTTTCTGCCAAGTGAAGTCTGTTAATACCAGAAGTCATTACAAGTATATATTCCCCTTTACACTCACTAATCCCTTATGAAAAGGCACATTACAGATCCTTGGACAAGAAAGGCCATAATTGTGCCCTTCGTACATCATCTTAAATCCTTGCATTAATGATTCTGAAAATCTATTCTTTCCTTTTAGATAAATGTGATATTCTGACTCATTTCTTTCTGTTAAACATCTATAACCTCCAAGTGGTCAACCAATGCAGCCATCTCCTACATTGTCACTTGCTTTGAACAACCAAGTTGGAAACGGTTAAGGGACCATTTTTTAGCTACATTAGTTCAGCACCAGTTTTAGACATCTTCTATCATTCTCTTTCGCAGCTGATATAACATCTTCGGTTCCAAAATTAACACTATTAATATGCAAGCCCAAAATGAATAGAGTAGCACGTTTTCAGATCTGCCTTCCCCTGTCCAAAACGGGGCTGGAAAAGTCAAGGTGTTTTATCCCAAGGAAAAGTCGAGGCGTTCTCCCTCTCACAGATTGGTGGAAAATCCAAGTAAGTGAATATTCAAGGTAATTTTCAGATTGCTTTTAAGATGAAACAATAAGAAACTCAAAACACAGAATATGTTCCCCAGGCTCAGGAGGATACATAAAGATGCTCTCATTGATACTGTAGATATAGATGTCCTACTGAGTGTTATAGCTAATTACTGCAGGAGCCTCGGGAAATTAGCTCAATAGTGGTATAGTATTTTCGCTCTCCCTCAAGCCCTTTTCTTTCTGGTGAAAGTACAGCCTCTTTCACTTATCTGAAGAATCTTCATCTTTGAATTTTAATGCCTTAACCTCAAAGACTTTTCACTCTGTTACCCCCAAATCCACCTAGTACCTCTTGTCTTAAACTTTGCCTTTTCTGCATTCCTACCTTGCTTTCCATGCCATCCATTACTTCCTTATTGCTGCATTCAACTTCTTTTTTGTTGGAGAAAGAGCTGCATATACAAATTCCAGCATCATAGAAGAGCAGCACTTCAAGAATAGGATGGGCATTGCCCTCTACTGCTCTTGGAGCTGCCAGAAAGACTAGTCCTATTGCAGATAAAGTGAGTGCAAAATACAAGTCCTGCTCTTCTCCACATCCCAATTTTTTAATATATTCATGAACCATATGAATTGGCACCACAACAGAAAAACAAATGGAAGATGATGCTCCTTCTGATAAGGCACCCCCTACAATGCCAGTCATATTTTCCTTACATAAATCAAAGTACATCATTAATTGACCACCTTAAAGGTGTGATAATTTCAAAGTTAAAGGTGTATTCCCATCTCCAAGATCCTATCCCAATATGTAGTAGGCATAATAATAATAATATTAGCAAACACCTCCAATTAGAAATGTAGTATAGTTCTCCGACTAGCTATGTCTCTCACCTCATGTGCAGTGCATTGTAGCTTAGGTATCCATGGTTACGTCAACTCATATAGCGACCGCTCATGGTCATAACCATGGATACCTAAGCTGCAATGTGCTGCACATGAGGTAAGAGACATAGCTCTATCAGGAGAACTATACTACATTTCTAATTGTAGATATTTGTTATTATTATTAATACACCTACTACATATTGAGATAGGAATACCCCCTTTAAGCTTCCTTTCTTTCATTTCGCCCACCTTAACTTTGGAAAATGTCACCTACACTTAAATTGGGTGCACTCATCTATCAAAGCAGATGTCAGTACTCAAGATAGAAAAAGTAATCTTAAACTTTTTTTCAAGAAACTTTAGTTCTTGTTCAAAACTGTAAATTGAAGTTCACTGCCTTATGTAAAGCTCTTCCTAGATTTCCTTGGGGGTGGTAACCTTAGTATTTAAATCAGGCACATTTTGCCATATACTGGTTGTTCGCAAACCACCAGCAGAAATCTTCCGTATTAGGGCTGACCAACTGGTACCCAAAATGTTTGCTTTCTCTTTTAAGGATGTTGACCAATACACTTCTAGACCACATGGTGCACTACAAGTAACTATGTGATTGACACTATATATGTAGACACTCATTTTTAAACAGTAGTTGTGTGAATGAATTCCCATCAATATCTTGTAACTCCCACCTTTGTATAACATAGTATCTTGTCTGTACACTGCTGGGCACTGGCATTCCCATTTCTTAAAAGTATTCCTGCAAATTGTGGTTACCAAACCATGGTGGGATATAATGGTGTCATTACTTTCTAGACCATACGTAGAAGCTGCCAACATGTTCACTTGATCAATTCATTTGTACTGGGTATTAGCACAAAAATGTCACTGGAGATAGCAATAAAGATAAGAAACCCAGCAACCCCCTTCCTGCTGATTAATAGTTTGCATCTGTTTATCCAATGGGGAACTGGTATTTTGTACTTTTCTTTTAATATGTAGCTTGTTTATTACGCTAGGTTCACACTTCCGTTGTTTTGCTTCCGTCAGGTCCGTTGTTGTGACGCAATGACAGATCCGTCATTTCTGAGATGTCAACTGATGCAACGGATGTGTAATTTCACAGGATTCCGTTCACAGGAATCATGTGAAAAAACTGATCCGTCGCGTCCGTTACATCCGTTGTGCATCCGTTCTTTGACGGATCCGTCGTGATCCGTTTGTGTTTGGGACAGGCCAGTGGGTGTGTCAAACATGCTGGGCATGCTCGGTAGAGCATGACGGAATCCAGCACTGGATTCCGTCGTGTGACGGATTACGACGGAATCCTTCACCATAGACATTCATTATAGCTTGTGACGGTGTGTGACGGACACCTGTGGAGTCCGGTTTTTTGCCGCTCCAAAAAACGTTACATTCAGCGTTGCTCCCGCCTGACGGTCAGTCACTAAACGTCTGATCCTTTCGCAGCGGATGCAACGTAAGGCCATCAGTCACAAACCGTCGCTAATAGAAGTCTATGCGGAAAAACTGGATTCCAGCAAAATATTTTGCAGGATACCGTAATTCCTCAAGGCGACGGATTGTGACTGATGCAAAACAACGGAAGTGTGAACCTAGCCTTACAGCAATATGTTTTTATTTTTCTCAAGCCTAGAAGTCTATTATGATCAATTTCATATTCAGAATGACCGATGACCAGTAAAAATAGTTTATAACAATGTCAATAATTTCACAATATATACCACTTTGTCAATAGAAAACAGAATGATGCTTTTTGCAGAATTTGTTTTCTGGGACAATGACATAAATGTAAATAGTAATTTAGTAATTTCCTATACCTTTACTTTCCCCTGGTCCTTCTTGTCACTGGGATCTAACTCTAATGTGTTAAAGTGGAGAATGTCACTTCAGGAAGGCCTACAAAGCAGTATACGTGTCTGGCCTGAGAAGCTGAACCCTCACAAACTCCCAAAGGTTTCTCTCATTTCTCACCATAAATCACTGTTTATGACTGTAAAGTCTTCTGCCTGTTTTCCGACACACACAAGAGCAAGGGTCTAGTTCTCACGTCATTCTAAGGAACAGCCTTAGCGGCCCTTTGCACACTACGACATCGCAGGTGCGATGTCGGTGGGGTCAAATCGAAAGTGACGCACATCCGGCGTCGCTCTCGACATCGTAGTGTGTAAAGCATTTTTGATACGATTAACGAGCACAAAAGCGTTGTAATCGTATCATCGGTGTAGCGTCAGTCATTTCCATGAATTGGGAAAGACCGATGTTACAATGTTGTTCCTCGTTCCTGCGACAGCACACATCGCTGTGTGTGAAGCCGCAGGAGCGAGGAACATCTCCAACCTGCGTCCCGGCTGGCTATGCGGAAGGCAGGAGGTGGGTGGGATGTTTATGTCCCGCTCATCTCCGCCCATCTCCTTCTATTGGCCACCTGCCGTGTGACATCGCTATGACGCCGCACGACCCGCCCCCTTAGGAAGGAGGCGGTTCGACGGCCAGAGCGATGTCGCAGGGCAGGTGAGTGCATGTGAAGATGCCGTAGCGATAATGTTCGCTACGGCAGCTATCACCATGATATCGCAGCTGCGACGGGGGCGGGGACAATCGCACTCGGCATCGCAAGCATCGGCTTGCGATGTTGTAGTGTGCAAAGGGCCCCTTAGGCTAGGGACACAAGGCGAGAAAAACGGAGCGAGTGGAATGCGATAAAAAAATTACATTCCACTCGGACCAATGTTACTCTATGGGGTCGCTCCCATGAGCAATGTTTTTCTCAGCCCTAATTGGACCAAGAAAACAATCACAGCATGCTGCGGATGGAATCAGTTTCGTTTGCTCTCGCACACATACAAGTCTATGGGTGCGAGAGAAACATCAGACTGCACTCGCATTACACCGGAGTACCATGCAATAATCGCATCAGCTGACAACGAAGGAGATAGGGAGATTACTCCCTTCCTCTCCTCTGCAGTGCCCGCCCTCTCCTCCATGGCTGTGCTGTGATTGCAGGATAGCATAACAGTGGCATGACACTCCAGCAGAGCAGGAGCCGAGTATCATGCGATGCACTCGCAGTAATGCTCATGTGGCCCCAGCCTTATTGCCAAATACACTGATCATGTGATCCTTTAGGATTGGCAGTGGCCTTCTTGTAATGTGGCTTATATTGTACTGAAGGCCTCATTCTTTGTTGGATACTGCCCTTACACTTCAGGTTTTCTCCTCACTGGAACTCTTACTCCTTCTGATCAATATTCTTCTTTTCCTTCTCTTTTCTTCTAGTCTTTTATTATTTAGAAACTCAACTGAATAACCTGAGAATACCCTCTCATTTATTATTTCAGATATTCCTATTAAGCCACTTCAAACCCTACCTTATTCTCCAGTGTGTACTCCTTATTTCTTTCCCTTTTACCTTTAGTAGAATTAAATGTTTGAAACTACCAGTGTCTAGCCTACAGCAATATAAGCTGACGGACAACATATAAACTATGTCATGAACAACTTCTTCAGTACAGATTTTTTAATTATAGGTTCCCTGCATACAGGGAGTAAACGCATCTCTTATATACAGTGCTATTTCATTTCCATTTGTACCTCTCACCGGTGGTTATATTTCCTTACCACTTCTGCCATCCATCTCCCTGCAGTTCCCCATGCCCTGAATGACATCTTAAACCCAGACGCTTGACATGAACAATACTTTCTTTCTTAGATCCCTATCTGGACTAGTGCTCAATCTATTAGTATCTATATATATAATTGCCTTATTCTGTCTGTCTTGCTCCAAAATTGTGTCACCGTGACAGTGTCGTTAGAGTGACAACTGTTGGATTGGCCGCTGGGCTCGGCCTGGCCTCGCCCCCCCCACGGATTGGCCGCTCGCCTCGGCCTGGCCCCGGCCCCCCGCATGGATTAGCCGCTCGCCCCAGCCCTCCGCACGCATCGCCCGCTCCAGCGTACACCGGCTCCAGGTACACATGTGCAGGGAGCCGGCATACGCTGACGCCTCGCCCACTCAGCCCTGCTCTAGCGTACACCGGCTCCCAGTACACATGTGCAGGGAGCCGGCATACGCTGACGCCTCGCCCGCTCAGCCCCGCCCCCGGAACACGTTGCCATGCTCGGACCCGCCCCGGCGGCCCCAGCATGGGGGATGGAGCACGATGGGGGGTGTGCAGCATGGAGGATGGAGCACCATGGGGGGGGTGCAGCATGGAGGATGGAGCATGATGGGGGTGCGCAGCATGGGAGATGTAGCATGATGGGGGGTGCGCAGCATGGGGGATGGAGCACGATGGGGGGTGTGCAGCATGGGAGATGGAGCACGATGGGGGGTGCGCAGCATGGGGGATGGAGCACGATGGGGGGTGCGCAGCATGGAGGATGTAGCACAATGGGGAGTGTGCAGCATGGAGGATGGAGCATGATGGGGGGTGTGCAGCATGGGGGATGGAGCACGATGGGGGGTGCGCAGCATGTCGGATGGAGCACGATGGGGGGTGCGCAGCATGGGGGATGGAGCACGATGGGGATGCGCAGAATGGGGGAAGGAGCACGATTGGGGGTGCGCAGCATGGGGGATGGAGCACGATGGGGGTGCACACCTCCCCCCAAAACACACACACATCGCCACACGCGCACCGCACAACACACCACACACACACTGGGAACCACAGACACCGCCCTACACAGACACTCACACACACACAGACAACGCCGCACACACACAACACCCAACACACAAACACCGTGGCATACATAAATATACGCACATACCGCGCAACACACACTGCACAAAACATACCTCCCCCCAAAACACACACACACACTCCACACCCACACAAACCACGCAACACACACAGCACCACACACACAGAATGCTGCAGACACAGCGCTCCACAAACAATGCAACACACACCGCAACACACATACAACACCGCTCTCACACACCCCCACACCCAGACAACACCCAGAACATGTACAGCGCCCTACACAAACACTTGGTAACTACACACAAAAACATATATATATATATATATATATATATATATATATATATAAAACAAAAATCATACATTAACTACACCATACGTAAATTCTAGAATACCCGATGCGTTAGAATCGGGCCACCTTCTAGTATAATTATAGTTGTCTAACCTTTGGGTCCTACTTCCATCCCAGTAGTTCTCCAGTCTCCACACCTAGATCGGCCTCAGCTCCATCAAGTATCCTACCTATTGGAGCCTCCATTTCTATCCTGCTTCTTCTTCTGATCACAGGCTCTGCATCCTGTTCTCAGTCCATGATCATTTGGCAGCCCAGTTACCACTCATTACTTAGAATGAAAAAAAAAGTTGTCTCCAACCCCCTTCTACCTTAATTTGCCTTCTCCAACATTGCGACCGGGTCAGTGTTTGGTTGCGGTGTCCCCTCAGTATCTGTTGGGTTTCGAGTTTGCGACCCTGTTATTCTACTAAATTTTAACATTTTTCTCTAAACCTATTTGCTCAGTCTTATAACTGATACATTTTATAATAGACGTAGCTCAAAGAACTGATATACACTTGTATGAATAATAAAATGTAGCATTGAATCGAATACATTATTGTAATTATATATTAATAAATTTCAAATGAATGTTTCAATAGACCCCGGCTATGAGATTTCACCAATGGGACATCGTTATCCTGTAAGTAAGCCCATTTGGAGAGTGTTGGTTTTGCTGTAGTTCCAGTGGCTCTCCATATATAAACCAATGGTGCTGAAACAGCTCCATATCTGGGTTCTTTTCCAGGAAGTTCTTAGTTTGAACTGTTTCAGCCGGCAAGTGCTTTGTCTGAGGTCGCTATATGTCCTCCGAGCACTTGCAAAAGTACAGGAATGAGTGGGCCAACTTCCACCTTTCCAAGAGAGGCATCTGTTTAGTGGCTACATTTTCAAGTATGGAAAAAAAGGACAGTTGAGTATAAAAGCCTTTATTTCTCTACATCTTCACCAGGGGGACTTTTCTCTTTTTTTCTTCTTATTTTCTGTGCCTTTTTACATGTATATGAAGTGATAAAATGAATAGCTAAAGCTTGGCAGTTTTCTTCTCTTGCACAATTGGATGGACTAAAAAATCTGGTGAGCGAGTTTCCAAAGCCTGGACTACCCACTTCAATCTTCCTTCAAACAAAAGCTGTAGAAGAAATGAAAGCCCCACCTGGTACCTCTGTTTGCTAAAATAATAATAAATGGATTTTGTTTAATAAATAATTACAAGAGATTGCAAAGTGGAGTGCTCTGGAAGGCATTAATCACAAGGCTCGGGGCAGGTATCACCTGCTCCTACACAAGGCACGTTTATTGTTAAAGCACCTCCGTCCGGCTCCTCTCTCTGATAACTTCACTATGATTGAACATCGATATTTACTTATAGTTAGCATAACAAGCACAAAAATACCACAACCCTGATAAAATATATAAAGCAGAAAACTGTTAGGTTTATACTCCCACCTGTCTGCCCAGCTTTGCTCTAGGCCTGACACTACATGGCCCACTCAAGGAGGGGTTTGCACAGTTTACATTGCATTATTTTATCCTGGTTTACTGCTATCCATATCTCCACGTCCTATTTGTCTTATTTTATTGAAACATATGGTAACCAGCTTAACTGTATCCTGTGTTTCTTCTGCCAACAATGGGCAGGTTTTGCAATCAGGCACTTGCTCGCAGGCTGCTGTCACACAAGGTGCTGTTTAATTTGGAGAATGGCAGTTTGCTTAAGATAACACTTACCTATTCTATCCCCCACACACTTAGACTGTAAAATAATAAGAGACAACATAACACAGATTCTTAGGAAAGCAGCCGCATGGATGCCCTCCTGGATGGAGTGTGGAGAGGGTACCATATGCCACCTGAGGCACACAGCTAAGCACTTGTGCTGAAAAAGACAATAAGACAATGAAAAACACACTGGACTCTCCAAATTGGTCACTACACATCCAACTTTCCCTTCCAGAAACAATATAGCACAAATTCAGGATATTCCTAAAGTGGTCCAAAAAGAGAAGGGCTGAAAAGGTGCATGACGTTCAGGCTGGACACCTGGTGGGCTTCCATTCCTGAGAGCGGTGGCTTTCCCAGGCCAAAATGTGGACAGCCACTATGAAGGATACTGTGATTTGTGATGACATATTTTTAGCGGATATCCAGAAATACAGAGAAAGGAGCAGATGTTCCCACTGCTAACATAATGTATTATATGCTAATATGATAAATAATAGAGGAAATTCAGCACAATTCCCGTTCCATACTTGTGGATCTTAGTGACAGGAATAGCTCCATAAGTATTTTAGAATCAAGGTGCCTACTTGTGGAAGACGTGAATGATCCCAACAGTAGTAGAAGTCAAAAGTGGTACTCTACATCTGTTAAAAAATATTATTGCAAAAAAATGAAACATGAGGGAGGAAGCAAAGTGTGTGGAGACAACAGCCGTTTTGCGTTACATATGCTTCAATCGATCCCACCCCCAGTTGAAGCGTGTGTAATGCGAAACAGCCATCGTCTCCACATGCCCTGCTTTCTCCAGTATGTTTTAATTTTTGCAATAACATTTTTTAACGGGTGGAGAGTGACACTATTGATGTCCACTACTGTTTGGATCACTATTAAGCTTATGGTCTTAAAAGGGTTGTCTGTTAAAAAAAAGTTATACCCATCCCAAGATAGATGATAACTTGTTGATTGGTGGGGCAGAACAAGACATTTTTAAGCCCTGTTTGAATGGAGCTGCAGTGCACGTCCGACAACTGCTCCTTTTATTCCCCTTTGTGGTTGCTGAGTGCTGCGCTCAGCATTTGCAGGCAGTCCCATGGAGAATGAAAGGAGTGGCGGTCAGTCGTCCACCCTGCCATGAAATTTTGAAAAGTGGATAACAGTTCCCCTGCAGAGACACAAATTCCCCATTATCAGATCTGATCATGCTCGATCCACCTCTCAGCAAGTTATCCCCTAGCCTGAGGATAGGTTATAACTTGTTTTAACTGGACAATCCCATTCTATGGAACCTGTCATCTCATAAAACATTATATACCTGCAGATAAAGGGTTAATATACAGGCTAATGGAATTACAATGCTGTCCAACCACCTTACTGAAAATGTGGGTACCGGAAGAAAATTAATTTATTTTCTCCTGGAAACTGTCAGCTTTCAGTCATTGACACGCGCATAGACAGACTACAGTCATTACTCGTTGCACAGTGAGTGGCAGCTGTAAGCATTCCCAAACACTTGGACAGCAGGCTCTGCAGAACATCTGTAGTGGGACATGCTTACAGTCACCACTCACAATACAGCGGGTGATGCTGTGAGCAATGATTGTAGCTGCTCCATGCATGTCGTTATGACTGAAAGTAGGCAGCCCCCAGGAAGAAATAAGTTAATTTTCTCCCAGTAGCCGCACTTTTCAGCAGAGGAGCCATACAGGATTGTAACCCTCTTAACCTGCAGAATAAGGATGAATAACATTTTATAAGGTGACAGGTTTCCTTTAATGAAAACCTGACATGCTGATACATGCTGCTTCATCCACATACAGCATGTATCAGACACTAGATGCACAAGATCATGCAGCCATAGACTGAGACCTGTCAATCCAGGGCAATGGGCGGGGAGAAGCTGACTGTTCAATTAGTTTACAGCGCAGTCTTGGCCCCCGGCGACTTTTCAATTATGTTTTTCTTTGAAACGCCACAGTGTTTCAGAGTTTAGCATGCATGGTTGAGCTCATACTGCCACAGTCTGATACATAGAGTCTATAGATTGGGCAGCATGTATCAGCTGTCAGGTTCACTGTAAAGAACATATTCTATAGGTGGTGTCACACACAGCGACAACGACGTCGCTGCAACGTCACCATTTTCTGTGACGTTGCAGCGACGTCCCGTCGCTGTGTGTTGCTGTGTGTGACATCTAGCAACGACCTGGCCCCTGCTGTGAGGTCGCCGCTCGTTGCTGAATGTCCAGCTTCATTTTTTGGACGTCGCTCTCCCGCTGTGACGCACAGATTGCTGTGTGTGACAGCGAGAGAGCGACGAAATGAAGCGAGCAGGGAGCAGGAGCCGGCATCTGGCCGCTGCGGTAAGCTGTAACCAAGGTAAACATCGGGTAACCAAGGTGGTTACCCGATATTTACCTTCGTTACCAGCCTCCGTCGCTCTCACGCTGCCAGCGCCGGCTCCTGCTCTCTGCACATGTAGCTGCAGTACACATCGTGTAATTAACCCGATGTGTACTGTAGCTAGGAGAGCAGGGAGCCAGCGCTAAGCAGTGTGCGCGGCTCCCTGCTCTCTGCACTGTGACATGTAGCTGCAGTACACATCGGGTTAATTAACCCGATGTGTACTGTAGCTAGGAGAGCAAGGAGCCAGCGCTAAGCAGTGTTCGCGGCTCCTGCTCTCTGCACATGTAGTTGCAGTACACATCGTGTAATTAACCCGATGTGTACTGTAGCTAGGAGAGCAGGGTGCCAGCGCTCAGTGTGCGCGGCTTCCTGCTCTCTGCACATATTGCAGCACAGCGACGCGTGTCGTTATGATCGCTGCTTCGGCTGCTGTGTTTGACAGCTAAGCAGCGATCATAACAGCGACTTACAAGGTCGCTGCTACATCACAGAAAATGGTGACGTAACAGCGACGTCGTTGTCGCTGTCGTTTAGTGTGACCCCAGCTTATCAGTGCAGCAGCCAACATGAAAATGATTTCATAAGTAAACACTATCTCCTATTTAACAGAAATGAGCAATATATAACTGAGCTTCATCTTTAAATAATAATAATAGCTTTTATTTCTATACTTATTCTGTGGCGCCCCTGACCTGGTCAGGCACCACTGAGTGCTGCACCCATGCTGGGGACAGTACAATACAGGTAATCCAGAAGGCTGACCGAGGTGTGACTACACAGGCGCATAGTGATCAGGTCTCACACATGTACCTTTGAGAGGACCCCTGGGGATCCCAGGAGGGGGCAAAGCCTTCACCTCCACTGGAATAGTGGAGGGGGCCAAAAGCCTCCATCTCCACTCAAGGGGTGTGGTAAGAGAGCCTGGTTGCTAGGTGGCGTAGGCAAGAACAGGAGAGGAGGAGCAGTGAGCCGGTTTAGTGCAGAGTCCAGGGAGCTCCGAGGAGAGCAGACCCCTGGGGCTGTTGCAGTCTAACAGCGCCCGCGCAGTGGCTACCGACGGGGGAGAACGGTCACCTAGGAGTGCTACCCGAAATCCATCTTCAGCTAAAGAGAGAGCACGGAGTGGGAAGTAAGGAGACTGCTAGGGAGTACCAGGCCCAAACGGGCGGCAGATCCCGGAGCGGGGATAGATCCACCTTTCCCTGCTAAACCTGCCGGTGTGGGGCCCTCAAAGCCCACACCACAACACCCAAAAGCCGCAGCCACGTAGCCACAGTTAGGGCCCATAGTTCACAGGAGGCAAGTAGCTGGAGTGATCTGGTCCAGGCGACAAGCAAACGGCAACCAAACGAAGGGGAGAGAGGCTTCAGCAACTTCCCTGGGTGACCCCCATAGGGACTAAAAGTCGGGGTTACCCCAAACCACCAAGGGCTAAGGAAGGCGAGTCGGTAGTCACCATCATCAGTCAGCCTGAAGGATACCTGGTTCCAGCCTGGTTCATCCCAGCTACGCCCGGGTTACTCACCCTGCCATCAACTGTGAGTAAAACCCCTGAAAGACATCCTGCTTGTGTGGAGTTATTCTGTGCCTTGTGGTTCTACACACCTACACAGGGCCCTGGGGCTTGCCTCACTCTCAGGAGGCTATTACAACTAACTGCACCCACCATCAGCCCCAGGCGTCCCTTAACCTGCAGTGGCGGTCCGCACTGACCGCAATTCTGAGAGTGGCGTCACAACAATCCTACAAGAAGGTTTCCTACCAGTGACAAGATCCAGCCGAGTGGAGTCCCTGAAGGTAATGCACCGACACAGCGTTCTCGGGGCTTCACATCTGGCGTCACGAACAGGATAAGGACTAGACCTGTCCAGACAGGTGACCATGTGCCTGGGCGGTCCGCTTGAAAAATTGGAAGCGCCGCCATATTGCCACCATGAAAAGCGCGCTGAAAAACAACAGCAGCCCGCGCTGGGAGAAGTTACCGCCCACGAAGAGGTGTGGCTACCCAGAGATCCCCTGCAGAGTTCTGACCTCGCTTGTGAAGAGAGCGGAAGCGTTCAGAGACGTCGGGACAGAAAGGGAGCCAGAAGTCTGCTGCTAGAGGAAATGGCGTCTGAACACCGAGACCCAGAGCCAGGCTCCACTGCCTGGTGGAGTCGGGAGCTTGCCGAGTTCTGCGATCAACTGGAGGCCAGGGTCGGAAGGCAGATCAGAGAGGGACGTGCGGAGTTTCTGGAAATGACCGCGGCGGTTCAGGCCTATGAGGGGAGAGCCGCGCGCCGAGTGCCAGACCGGACGGTGACGACTCAGACCCCGATGCTGCCAACGATGGGTGAGTCCAGTGTTGCCCCTGCCAGCACGAGTGCCCCGATCCCTGCTGCCATGCCCGCGGTCCCTGAAGAGGCGCCCGGCGCGGCGACGCCGAACCAGGCCGCAGCCACGCCAGGTGCGGCCCGCCAAGCCCAGGCCGCCGCAGCGATGCCCTGCTCGGCCCGTAGAGAACCGGCTGCCACCGCGACCCTCATCCGCGCCGCAGGTGTGACGCTGACCCAGGCCGCCGCCATGCTAGGCCCGGCCCGCCGAGACCCCACCGCAGCAGCAACGCTCGTCCGCGCCGCAAGTGAGGTGCTGAACCAGGCCGCCGCCACGTCAGGTGTGGCCCGCCAAGCCCAGATCGCTGCAGCGACGCCCAGCCCAGCCTGCAAAGATCCCATCGCGACAGCGACGCCGATCCAGGCCGCCGCAGCGATGCCCTGCCCGGCCCGCCAAGAACCGGCCATAGTAGCGATGCCCGCTAAGACGCCAGCTGCAACAGCGACGCTGATCCAGGCTGCCGCCATACAGGGCGCGGCCCGCCAAGACCAGGCCGCCGCCATACAGGGCGCGGCCCGCCAAGACCAGGCCGCCGCCATACAGGGCGCGGCCTGCCAAGACCAGGCCGCCGCCATACAGGGCGCGGCCCGCCAAGAAAAGACAGACGTACCATTGTTTACCCAGGCCTGCAAGGCCAGAGCAGACACCGCTCCCCAGTCTAAAGAAGTCCCTGCTAGGAAGTCCCTGATAGGTGCGGACCCCGAATACTGGAGACTGAAGGCTGACCTGGAGGCCAAGTTCCCACAGGAGATGGTGGACCGGTATCTGCTCCCTCCGCACACTCCCAAGCCGACTCCTGCAGCAACCACGCCAAAGAGTCCCCCGCCCGGGCCTGCTGATGAAAGTCCATCCCCAGCACTGCCACGACAGGAGTGTCCCGAAGAACTAAGGGGGAGGGGAGGCCAGAAGGCTGAGGAGCTGACTCCGGAGCCATCAGCAGTGGATTCATACCCCGAGCCAGAGATGTTGCCATACTCCCGCTGGGACGAAGAAGACCCGATACCCTCTGCTGAAGAAGATCTGCCCAAAAGCCTCACCTGGGAGCTTGTAAGCTGTACCTCGCAGAATCCAGCCCGCAAGACACGGCGCCGTAACAGAACCCAGTCTTTCCCTGCACCGCAGTCCCCAGAGCAGAGAGATGAAATAACGGCCAGAGACCTAGAGGAGAAACGGTTCCTGAGAAGAGCCAAAGCCCAGGTCAGAGGACCCCTTTGTCGAGGAGTAGTAGAAGATTTCAGCCTAAAATCAGGATACGGCTTTATAGTTGCACCTGGTATGAAGGACGGCATCTTTGTCAATAGAAGGGACGTGAGAGCCCATTTGCCCAGAGGACATCCTGGAAGAAACCTACGGATGGGAGACACAGTGCAGTTTACCATGCATCAAGGAGAAAGAGGCTGGTATGCACTAGATGTTACGCCATGTCCTAAAGAAAGGAAAGACAGAGACAGAGAAAGAACCGACAAAGAACCCACCGATGAGACCACCACGGACGATGAAAAAGACCAAGAAAGCAGCAGGTGCCGCAGCCCTACAGGTCCAAGCCCTGGTGAGGAGGAATCTGCATAAAGTAAGAAGTACAACAAGTTACTGTTTTGACAAGTTTGAAGTTTTGCAACGTTACTGTTTAAGCATGTGCCCACATAAACTAATGTGAGAAATGAACCTTAAGGCTATGAACTGGCTATAGCCACAAACTCTCGCAGTGTAAATAGTTACACCAGAGGGCACCACCACCACCAGAGCCAGCCTGTTTAGGGGCTTGGCTCGTCTGCAACCAGGGAGCACGTCCGTATATAGGGCCTTGGCTCACCTGCGACCAGAGAGCATGCCTGTTTATGGGGCCTGGCTCTCCACCACAAAGAGGGTACCTGGTCAGCACCAACTGTGAAGGCCGCCTCTGGATCCTGCCAGAAGTGGCTGAAGGCGCGGCTTCACCAGGCCAGGTATACCCTGAAACCACCAGACCATGAAAGCCGCCTCTACATCCTGCCAGAAGTGGCTGAAGGCGCGGCCAACGGGAGAGGCAGATTGGAGGAAAGGTCTGGGGAAGTAGATGGCCCAGATCTGGTTACCAAAAGGACCGGTGACCTGCCTCCTGAAGGGGTTTAGGGTGGGTTAACGGACTTGTGGGTGGAGGGTGGTGATGTATGGTACCTGGTGGTTTTAAAAATGTTTTACATGTTTTAATGTTTTATGTATTTTAAAATGTTGTCTTGCAGCCCGAGGACGTGCTGGTGATAACTAAGGGGGAATGTGGCGCCCCTGACCTGGTCAGGCACCACTGAGTGCTGCACCCATGCTGGGGACAGTACAATACAGGTAATCCAGAAGGCTGACCGAGGTGTGACTACACAGGCGCATAGTGATCAGGTCTCACACATGTACCTTTGAGAGGACCCCTGGGGATCCCAGGAGGGGGCAAAGCCTTCACCTCCACTGGAATAGTGGAGGGGGCCAAAAGCCTCCATCTCCACTCAAGGGGTGTGGTAAGAGAGCCTGGTTGCTAGGTGGCGTAGGCAAGAACAGGAGAGGAGGAGCAGTGAGCCGGTTTAGTGCAGAGTCCAGGGAGCTCCGAGGAGAGCAGACCCCTGGGGCTGTTGCAGTCTAACAGCGCCCGCGCAGTGGCTACCGACGGGGGAGAACGGTCACCTAGGAGTGCTACCCGAAATCCATCTTCAGCTAAAGAGAGAGCACGGAGTGGGAAGTAAGGAGACTGCTAGGGAGTACCAGGCCCAAACGGGCGGCAGATCCCGGAGCGGGGATAGATCCACCTTTCCCTGCTAAACCTGCCGGTGTGGGGCCCTCAAAGCCCACACCACAACACCCAAAAGCCGCAGCCACGTAGCCACAGTTAGGGCCCATAGTTCACAGGAGGCAAGTAGCTGGAGTGATCTGGTCCAGGCGACAAGCAAACGGCAACCAAACGCAGGGGAGAGAGGCTTCAGCAACTTCCCTGGGTGACCCCCATAGGGACTAAAAGTCGGGGTTACCCCAAACCACCAAGGGCTAAGGAAGGCGAGTCGGTAGTCACCATCATCAGTCAGCCTGAAGGATACCTGGTTCCAGCCTGGTTCATCCCAGCTACGCCCGGGTTACTCACCCTGCCATCAACTGTGAGTAAAACCCCTGAAAGACATCCTGCTTGTGTGGAGTTATTCTGCGCCTTGTGGTTCTACACACCTACACAGGGCCCTGGGGCTTGCCTCACTCTCAGGAGGCTATTATAACTAACTGCACCCACCATCAGCCCCAGGCGTCCCTTAACCTGCAGTGGCGGTCCGCACTGACCGCAATTCTGAGAGTGGCGTCACGACAATCCTACAAGAAGGTTTCCTACCAGTGACAAGATCCAGCCGAGTGGAGTCCCTGAAGGTAATGCACCGACACAGCGTTCTCGGGGCTTCACAATTCCACATCACTTGGCAATTCAGAAGGTGTTTTTCCAAACAAGACAAAGCATTACAGAGTAACACATAGTTCAACACATACCAAGAAGAGTGAGGGCCCTGCTCACAAGCTTACAGTCAATGAGAAATTTCAAGGGGTTGTCCACCAAAGGAGAACTTGAGTTAAATCAATTCAGGACCACATGTGAAATAAAAAGTTTACTATCATCTTTTTCCGCGGGACTGTCCCAGTGATGTCAGAGCTGATGTTCCTGGTGGTGACATGAACATTGTTTCATGGGCCAGCTGCAGCTAATGAACGGCCGTCCTCCTGTTGCATCAGCGTGGTGAACATTTATCCTGATGGAATAGTGATGAGCTGAATATGTTCTAATAGCTGCACCACTGTGGGGTACGTGACTCACGGCGGCCGATGTACCCACCCGGCATCACACTTTCAACTGTAACTGCGTCCTGTATACAAATACCATTGTAAACAATGATGAAGCGAGAGCCGTCACCTCCCTCCTCCATAATTCTCCAATTGCATCAGATGCGATGACATCATTACATTGGGCGTGGTGTACAAAGCTTTAGAACACATTCTGCAGTAGTTTTTTTTTTTTTTTTTTTTTTTAATCAATGAGTACATTGTTCTCACTGGAGTGATCATACTGTTGAGTGGACTATGTGGGGGCCATAATACCATTTGGAGGGCTATGTGTGATATATTATATTGTTTGGAGGGCTATGTAAGAACCATTATACTGTGTGGAGAGCTTTGTGTAGACCATATATTGTGTTCAGGTTATTATACTGAGTGCATGCTATTGTAGCGCCCCTGATCCCCTCAGGGCACTACTAGGTACTGCATCCTAACTAAGAGGCAGGGCCTACCCCCCAGGGACCTGGAAACCCAGTGCCAGTACCAACAACACACCTAGCATCCCCAGTTCCCCACTCCCCATTAGGGATGACTGACTAGTCCGGGACCCAATGGATGGCCGCCTAGAGGTGGAGCCAGTCCAGTCCACTAGAAGGCAGCCTAATGGGAGGGGATAAGACAGACACAGACAGACACTCAAGAGGAGAGTCCCGTAGTGATAGTGGAAGGGGACGGATGTGTCTCCAGACAAAGGTAGCAAGGTGAGTGGTTGCCAGGGATGGTACACTCTATCCTGTGCACTTTTAGCAATCATGGTCAATCTATCCTGTTCACTTTTAGTAATCATGGTACAATCTATCCTGTGCACTTTTAGTAATCACGGGGTGGTTTTAAGTGATTTAATAAAGTATTTAAGTTTTATAGGGACAGTCTATGTGCATGTATTTTGTTATTCCCTAGTTGTTATCACATATATGAGTCTTGTTTCAGGGACGGTACAGCCAGGTACTCTGGAACCAGAGCACTGTCGGGGCACAGGGCCCTAGGTCAGGCGACAGCTTCACGCGACTTGACAAACACCTGCACAGTGAGGGGACCTTCACGGACCTCTCTGACCCAAAGAATCTGGGCACCAGCAGTAAAAATTGAGCCAGGGTCCGGAATAGAACACCAACCCTACAGAGTTCACACTGCCCGCCGTACGAACAAGAGACTGCCAAAAGACAGTAAGTGACCCACAAACGCTCCAGGCTACGGGGTCCGAACCACAAGTGAGAGGTGCCGGAGAAAGTGACTACCAAGTCACCACACCAGCACTGGGACAAAAGGGACAAGGGGTCTGTACCAGCCATCCTCAAGGCCACCATTCCATCTGACAGTGAGTAAACAGAAGTTATACTACATCCTCCCTGTGTGGCCTCTCTTCTTTCTGCGATGGACCCCGCCATCCATTCCCTGGGGCCCAGCCCTACTTGTGGAGGGCCTACCATCTCGGCTGCCACCATCAGCCCCAGAGGTAATAGACTGTTTAGCGGCGGTTCCATTACCATAACTGCAACCGACAAGTGGCATCACAATACACACTCTTTCACTCCCCTGTATATACCCCCTTTTAAAAAGCATCCTCAGGGTCACGGAATCGGGCATCGGCCATTATACAACTGTGACACAGCATCCCCATACATATGCGGCCCGGTACTGAGTTCCCCAAAGCCCTGGGCGACACACTATTACAGTGTGTGCAGTTCATTATACTTTGTACTTTGTGTTTGGAGGGGGGGGGCATAATACAGTGTTGAGGCGTGTGGGAGCCATTATGTTGTATGCAAGGTTGTTTGGACACCATCATATTTTGTGGAGGGCTATGAGGCCCTCATTCTATGTAGGATGACTGTGTCAGGACCATCATACTGTATCTAGTTAACTGTGGGGGTGTCACACTGTGTTTGGGGCATACTTTGCAGGGGTGGGGATACTGTAGAGTTATCATACTGTGTGTGGATGGTACTTTGTAGGAATTCACTGTGGAGGTATACTGTGTTAGGGGGCACTTTTGTTGGCATCATACTCTCTGGGAGCCGCAAAAGGGGTATCATAGAGGATGGGAACACTAAGGGGCTTCAATAGGAGAAAAATTACTTTGTAAGGGCTGCAAAGTTCTGAGATGTGATCAACACCAGTGACCCTACCAATTATTTAACTTTTTTGAGGAAGGGGGCAATTAGAACTTTTGCTATGGGGCCCAAGATTTCTATGTGTGCCATATGATGATAACGATATATCAGAAATGTATAGTCCCTTATAATGTCGAGGATTGATGGTCACTTGAACAGTGCTCAATATTCTGGAGGCAGATAAACTGAATTTTAGCAAGTTGATAGGTTTAGACATCTTATTTCAACATAACGGACATGGTGCAATACACATAGTTTGGTCTTTCCATTGGATTTAACTTAAGCAAGTTTCTCAGCCTGGGCTAAAACCATACACAGTGCATAGTGCTTACAGTGAAACAGTTACCATGAAAATGCAGCCTAATCTGCAGGCATCATGTCATAGAGCATGACGAGCTGAGTGATTGATATATAGTTTTGTGGGAAAAGATTCAGTATAAGGTGTGTTTTAATAATTAACAACGGCAGTAAAGGGGTTTTATTCCTCATCGCCGCATTTTAACGGCACTCGGAAAATTGGTATAGCACCCTCCAGCGTCAGAAAATATCCTGGATATCAGCTACCGGAGGTCACGATCTGGGTCGGTTTTTCCGGTCCCTGGTCATGTGATCATCGTTATATGCTGTATAATAGTGATCATGTAAAAGTGAATGCAGCACTCGCAAAAGAAATAATTACTCTCCCATCTGTTATGATCAAACAAGTCAGATGGGAGAGAAATGTCCTCCCCCGATCTCCTGATGTGGCCAAAGTCCCCCCTGGTCCCCCTCTTCCTCCTGATCTTCTAAAATGGTGAGTGCATGAGCTGTGCGCCTGCCGCAATTATTCTCCTCCTCTGATTTCTCTCCCATCTGACATGTTTGATGGAAAAGTTCTCCCGAAGTCTCCCCCTGTCACCCCCTGTACTCTCCCGGTCCTCGTCCTGGTACCTTCATTTGCACCGAGTCCACTGGAGCCTCTCCTTCTCCCCTTCTTCTGTAAAAATGGCAGGCGCATGTGTGGCGCCCCTGACCTGGTCAGGCACCACTGAGTACTGCACCCATGCTGGGGACAGTACAATACAGGTAATCCAGAAGGCTGACCGGGGTGTGGAACACAGGCGCATAGTAATCAGCTCTCACACATGTACCCATGAGAGGACCCCTGGGGATCCCAGGAGGGGGAAAAGCCTTGACCTTCACTGGAATAGTGGAGGGGGCCAAAAGCCTCCATCTCCTCTCAAGGGGTGTGGTAAGAGAGTCTGGTTGCTAGGTGGCGTAGGCAAGAACAGGAGAGGAGGGGCAGTGAGTCAGTTAGAGCAGAACTCCATAGGGCTCAGTGAGGAGCAGACCTGTGGGGCTGTTGCTGTCTAACAGCGCCCGCGCAGTGGCTACTGACGGGGGAGAACGGTCAACTAGGAGTGCTACCCGAAATCCATCTTCAGCTAAAGAGGGAGCACGGAGTGGGAAGTAAGGAGACTGCTAGAGAGTACCAGGCCCAAACGGGCGGCAGATCCCGAAGCGGAGATAGATCCAGCTTTCTTTTGCTAAACCTGCCGGTGTGGGGCTCTCAAAGCCCACGCCACAACACTACAAAAGCCGCAGCCACGTAGCCACAGTTAGGGCCCATAGGTCACAGGAGGCAAGAAGCTGGAGTGATCTGGCCCAGGCAACAAGCACACGGCAAACGAAGGGGAGTGAGGCTTCAGCAACTTCCCTGGGTGACCCCCATAGGGACTCAAAGTCGGGGTCACCCCAAACCACCAAGGGCTAAGGAAGGCGAGTTAGTAGTCACCCTCACAAGTCAGCCTGAAGGACACCTGGTTCCCGCCTGGTTCATCCCAGCTACGCCCGGGTTACTCACCCTGCCACCTGAAGTGAGTAAAAACCCTGAAAGACATTCTGCCTGTGTGGAGTTATTCTGCGCCTTGTGGTACTACGCACCTACATCGGGCCCTGGGGCTTGCCTCACTCTCAGGGGGCTATTCCAACTAACTGCACATACCATCAGCCCCAGGCGACCCTCAACCTGCAGTGGCGGTCCCTACTGGCCGCAATACTGAGAGTGGCGTCACGACAAGAAGAAGATCTCCTACCTGTGACCAGATCCAGCTGAGTGGAGTCCCTGAAGGTAATGCACCGACACAACACCTGTGGGGCTTCACATCTGGCGTCACGAACAGGATAAGGACTAGACCTGTTCAGACAGGTGACCATGTGCCTAGGCGGTCCGCTTGAAAAATTGGAAGCGCCGCCATATTGCCACCATGAAAAGCGCGCTGAAAAACAACAGCAGCCCGCGCTGGAAGAAGTTACCGCCCACGAAGAGGGGTGGCTACCCAGAGATCCCCTGCAGAGTCCTGACCTCGCAAGTGAAGAGAGCGGAAGCGTCCGGAGACGTCGGGACAGAAAGGGAGCCAGAAGCCTGCTGCTGGGAGAGGAGCTGCTGAAAGAGGCAGAGCAGAAACTGAACAGCTTGCTATTAGAGGCAACGGCGAGTCCACAGCTGGAGAGTCGTGCAGAAGAGGGCGCAGAAGAAATGGCGTCTGACCGCAGAAATCCAGAACCGGGCTCCGCTGCCTGGTGGTATCGGGAGCTGGCCCAGTTCTGCGACCGACTGGAGACCCGGGTCGTGGAGCAGATCCGAGAAGAACGTATGGAACTTCTGGAGATGGCTGCCGCGGTTCAGGCCTATGAGAGGGGAACCGCACGACGAGTGCCAGACCGGACGGCGACGACTCAGACCCCGATGCTGCCACCGATGGGTGAGTCCAGTATTACCCCTGCCGGCCCGGATGCCCCGACCCCTGCTGCCACGCCCGCGGTCCCTGAAGAGGCGCCCGGCGCGGCGACGCTGAGCCAGGCCGCAGCCACGCCAGGTGCGGCCCGCCAAGACCCGGCCGCCGCAGCGATGCCCTGCTCGGCCCGCCAAGCCCCGGCCGCCGCAGCGATGCCCTGCTCGGCCCGCCAAGCCCCGGCCGCCGCAGCGATGCCCTGCTCGGCCCACCAAGACCCGGTCCCTGCAGCGACGCCCAGCCCAGCCTGCACCGATTCCATCGCGACAGCGACGCCGATCCAGGCCGCCGCCAAACAGGGCGCGGCCCGCCAAGACCAGGCCGCCGCCAAACAGGGCGCGGCCCGCCAAGACCAGGCCGCCGCCATGCCGGGCGCGGCCCGCCAAGACCAGGCCGCCGCCATACAGGGCGCGGCCCGCAAAGAGATTGCATCACCATTTACCCCGGCCTGCAAGGCCAGAGCAGACACCGCTCCCCAGTCCAAAGAGGTCCCTGCTAGGAAGTCCCTGATAGGAGAGGACCCCGAATACTGGAAGCTGAAGGCTGACCTAGAGGCCCAGTTCCCACAAGAGATGGTGGATCGGTATCTGCTCCCTCTGCACACCCCCAAGAGGGTTCCGGCAACCCCTGCAGCAACCACGCCAAAGAGTCCCCCGCCTGGGCCTGCTGAAGAAAGCCCATCCCCAGCACTGCCACCAAAGGAGTGCCAAGAAGAACTAAGGGGGAGAGGAGGCCAGGAAACTGAGGAGCTGACTCCGGAGCCACCGGCAGTGGAGCAATACTCAGAGCCGGAGATGTTACCCTATTCCCGTTGGGATGAGGAGGACTTGACACCGTCTGCTGATGAAGACCAGCCCAGAAACCTCACCTGGGGCCCTGCAGGCATTGAGGTAACAGCCCAGCAGAACCCAGCCCGCAAGACCAGGCGTCGCAACAGAACAACGCTGTCCCCTGCACCACAGTCTCCAGAGCAGAGAGAAGTCACAGCCAGAGACCTACAGGAGAAAAGGTTCCTGAGAAGAGCCAAAGCCCAGGTCAGAGGACCCCTTTGCAGAGGAGTTGTGGAAGACTTTAGCCTGAAGTCAGGATACGGGTTCATCGTTGCACCTGGTATAAAGGAAGGTATCTTCGTCAATAGAAGAGATGTGAGCGCTCATCTGCCTAGAGGACACCCTGGCAGAAACCTAAAGATGGGGGATTCAGTACAGTTTACCATGCATCAAGGCGAAAGAGGACTGTACGCGCTTGACGTAGCACTATGTACCAGCAAACCTTACAGCCACCCCATGCTACAGGAAAGAGAAACAGATACAGGAAAGGAAACAGATGAAGATAGAGAAAGCAGAGACAAGGAACCTGCAGATGAGACAACAACAGATGAAGAAAGAGGCCAAGAAAGCAACAGGTGCCGCAGCCCTACAGGCCCAAGCCCTGGTGAAATGGAGGAGTAAAGTAAAGAAAGAAGTTATCAGTTAAAGTTTTGAAAAAGTTTGTTTTGCAACGTTCTCAAGTTCAAGAATGTGCCCACATAAACTGATGTGAGAAATAAACCTTAAGGCTATGAACTGGCTATAGCCACAAACTCTCGCAGTGTAAATAGTTACACCAGAGGGCACCACCACCACCAGAGTCAGCCTGTTTAGGGGCTTGGCTCGTCTGCAACCAGGAGGAGCCCGTCCGTATATAGGGCCTTGGCTCACCTGCGACCAGAGAGCATGCCTGTTTATGGGGCCTGGCTCTCCACCACAAAGAGGGTACCTGGTCAGCACCAACTGTGGAGGCCGCCTCTGCATCCTGCCAGAAGAGGCTGAAGGCGCGGATCCACCAGGCCAGGTATACCCTGAAACCACCAGCCCATGTAAGCCGCCTCTACATCCTGCCAGAAGTGGCTGAAGCCGCGGCCAACGTGAGAGGGTTTTGGGTGGGTTAACGGACTTGTGGGTGGAGGGTGGTGATGTATGGTACCTGGTGCTTTTAAAAATGTTTTACATGTTTTAATGTTTTATGCATTTTTAAAATGTTGTCTTGCAGCCCGAGGACGTGCTGGTGATAACTAAGGGGGAATGTGGCGCCCCTGACCTGGTCAGGCACCACTGAGTACTGCACCCATGCTGGGGACAGTACAATACAGGTAATCCAGAAGGCTGACCGGGGTGTGGAACACAGGCGCATAGTAATCAGCTCTCACACATGTACCCATGAGAGGACCCCTGGGGATCCCAGGAGGGGGAAAAGCCTTGACCTTCACTGGAATAGTGGAGGGGGCCAAAAGCCTCCATCTCCTCTCAAGGGGTGTGGTAAGAGAGTCTGGTTGCTAGGTGGCGTAGGCAAGAACAGGAGAGGAGGGGCAGTGAGTCAGTTAGAGCAGAACTCCATAGGGCTCAGTGAGGAGCAGACCTGTGGGGCTGTTGCTGTCTAACAGCGCCCGCGCAGTGGCTACTGACGGGGGAGAACGGTCAACTAGGAGTGCTACCCGAAATCCATCTTCAGCTAAAGAGGGAGCACGGAGTGGGAAGTAAGGAGACTGCTAGAGAGTACCAGGCCCAAACGGGCGGCAGATCCCGAAGCGGAGATAGATCCAGCTTTCTTTTGCTAAACCTGCCGGTGTGGGGCTCTCAAAGCCCACGCCACAACACTACAAAAGCCGCAGCCACGTAGCCACAGTTAGGGCCCATAGGTCACAGGAGGCAAGAAGCTGGAGTGATCTGGCCCAGGCAACAAGCACACGGCAAACGAAGGGGAGTGAGGCTTCAGCAACTTCCCTGGGTGACCCCCATAGGGACTCAAAGTCGGGGTCACCCCAAACCACCAAGGGCTAAGGAAGGCGAGTTAGTAGTCACCCTCACAAGTCAGCCTGAAGGACACCTGGTTCCCGCCTGGTTCATCCCAGCTACGCCCGGGTTACTCACCCTGCCACCTGAAGTGAGTAAAAACCCTGAAAGACATTCTGCCTGTGTGGAGTTATTCTGCGCCTTGTGGTACTACGCACCTACATCGGGCCCTGGGGCTTGCCTCACTCTCAGGGGGCTATTCCAACTAACTGCACATACCATCAGCCCCAGGCGACCCTCAACCTGCAGTGGCGGTCCCTACTGGCCGCAATACTGAGAGTGGCGTCACGACAAGAAGAAGATCTCCTACCTGTGACCAGATCCAGCTGAGTGGAGTCCCTGAAGGTAATGCACCGACACAACACCTGTGGGGCTTCACACATGCGCAGAGAGACAGCTCTCAGTCACCTCTTTGTGAGCAGTAAGACTGCAGTGACGTCAGTGTGGTGATGTCAAGGAGGTTACTGCAGATCTCACTGAGATCACCACAAGCACACTCCTCACTTGGAGTGCCTGCCCTTCCAGAACATGGAGAATACATTCTCTGAGTGTGCCCCCCCATATCCTAGAAGACAGAGTTGTCGTGGGACCTTCAAAATGGATTACAGCGGACCAGATTGGGATTTATTTGTTTTCTTTTCCTTGCAATTTTTTTTTTCAATATCTTGGTGAAAGAGGGAATGTGTTGGGGAATATTTTTTAAAATAATTTTTTTTTGTTGTCTTTATTTTTTTTTTATTACTGACTGGGTTAGTAATGTTGGGTATCTGATGCCTTCGACATTACTAAACCCTGGGCTTGATGCAAGCTGACATTACACAGCTGACATCAACCCCATATATTACTTTGTTTGCCACCGCACCAGGGTAACGGGATGAGCAGGGGCAAAGCGCCAGGTTTAGCAAATCTAATGATGGTGCCACCTCTAGGACGGCTGTAGCCTGCTATTTTTAGGCTGGGAAGAGTCAAATAAATATGGCCCTTCCCACACTGGGAATACCAGCCCGCAGCTGTTTTATTACCAGCCAAGGTGAACCAAATTTGGGGGGGACCCCACATTTTTTTTTATTATTTCTTCATAAATAAACAATTTAAAAAACAGAGTGGTGTGCCCACTGTTTTGGATTACCAGCCAAGGTAAACTTGCCAGCTGCGGTCTGCAGCTGTCTGCTTTACCCTAGCTATCAAAAATGGTGGGGACCCTACGTCATTTTTTACATTTTTTTTTTTTGCTAAATACAAGGCTAAACACTCTTTAGTGCCACATGAAAGGCAGCTTAGAATATGTAGGGGGACATTATATAGATATTTGACGTCTAAATATCTAGCTTAGCTTTTTAGGCTGTGTGCCCATGATCAGGGTTTGCAGCATGTTTTCACTGTTTCCAAAATGCTGTGTTGTACAGTACAAACACAGTGGATGGGATTTTTAGAAATCCCATGCCCACTGTGCTTCTTTTGTATGCAGCATAAACTGACATGTGGCGTGGCTTCCTGAGCCCCAACATGTCAATGTATGTGTGGCGACCCTGAGGCTTCAGTCGCCACAGAGTATTGTACCTTATTTTAGGTGCAATATTCGCCTTGGGTAAGGAGGGGGTTAGTTCTGGGACACGACCACCACAACCGTTTTCTTCTCTTCACTCCACGGGGCCTGGGGCTTGGAGCTGAACGCTCAGCCCAGGTGCCTCGCAGTTGGAAAGGCAACTCTGAAAAAGGACTTTCTTCTTCTTTCAAACATCGGTGACTTCTCCTAACTTATCCGGGTTTTCAACGGAGACCATCACAGCAGGTGACCAGTACTATCCAGGCGAGCGGCACAGCACAAAGAGTGAATAAAGACACCTGGAACCACAGCCACTGACTCGGACTCTTATTACCGGCACCGCCGTCCCGCACCTCGGCGCTCAAACGCCATCACTACTGCCCTCATCATCCCGGGGCCAGCTCCACCTGTGGGGAGCGATACCATCTCTGGCTGCTACTACCATCCACCCCAGAGGACAGCGACAGCAGTGGCGGCTAAATCCCTGGCCGCATACCACAGGTGGCATCATGACATTCATCCTACTACTATCACCATCATCTTCCCTCCTTAATGGTGTACACCTTGGGGCACGAAGCTGGGCAGGCCACCGCGACATCAAGATCATCACTCCAGCCCGGTGCCGAGTAATGCAGGTACGAGACACCCCGTGCCTGACAACCCCTGCTTCTTGGGTGCTACATATGCTGCAGAGACGAGAGCGTTCTTCGAGGTGAGAATAGAGCTAATGTTCGCAGCCGCCTGAACCCGGATCATGGACACGGGCAGCTGTATTATCCCGAGGACAACACTTGCATCTCCGCAGAAGAGCTGACACTGCGTCCTAGATGCAGTGTCGCCAAATAGTGGACACTTAGCCTAAAGTCAGAAATTTGGTGCTACAGTAACATTTTTTTAGAAGTCCCTGTGAGTTTATAATGCTCACTATACCCCTGAATAATATCCTTAACTTCCCACTATGAAGTCACTTGTTGGGGCTTTCTGCTGTTTAAGTACCTTTGGGGCCCTACAAATGTGACATGGTGCCCGCAATTTATTTCAGCCAAATATGTGTTCCAAAATTCAAATATTGCTTCTTCTGTTTCGGGCCTCCTATTTGTACAAACAGAGATTTCTAACCACATGTGGGGTATCAACGCGCTCAGAAGAAACCGGTAACACATTTTAAGGTAAATTTTGTTGCTTTATTGTATATAAAAGTGAATAAATTGGGGCTATAGCAACATTTTTAGGTAAAATGTTAATTTTTGGGTTTTTTTTCTTTCCACATCACTTCAGCTCTTCTGAAGCACCTGAAGGGTTAATAAACTTCTTAGGTGTGATTTTGAGTACTTTGAGGAGTGCAGATTTTAGAATGGTGTCACTTTTAGATATTTTCTTTCACCTAAACCTCTGAAAGTCACTTAAAATATGATGTAGTCCCTAGAAAAATGGTTTTGTAAATTTTGTTGAAAAAATTAGAAATTCTTGATGAACTTTGAACCCTTCTAAGTTCCTAACCCCCAAAATTTTGTTTCAAAAATTGTGCTGATGTAAAGTAGACATGTGGGAAATGTAATTTTTTAACTATTCTGACATAACTTTTTAATTTAAGGGCATAAAAATTCAAAGTTTGAAATGTGCTAAATTTTCGTAAAAATTTCTGATTTTTTCACAAATAAAAGCAAAAACTATCTTCCTAAATTGACCACTATCATCAAGTACAATATGTCATAAAAAAGCAGTCTCACAATTACCAGGATCCGTTGAATTGTTCCAGAGTTCATAAAGTGATAGTGGTCAGATTTCTAAAATTTGCCCTGGTCATTAAGGTCAAAATTGGCTTTGTCCTTAAGGACTTAAACTTCTGTGTTTTGGAGGAATTTTTGGTTCAGTGGGTGGGTCTATCAGTGATTGACAGTTTTCATTGTATAAAGGCCCCGTCACACACAGATAAATCTTTGGCAGATCTGTGGTTGTAGTGAAATCATGGACATATTGTTCCATTTGTACACAGCCACAAACCTGGCACTGATTGTCCACAATTTCACTGCAACCACAGATCTGCCGCAGATTTATCTGTGTGTGACATGGCCTTAAAGCGGGCTTTACACGCTGCAACATCGCTACCGATATATCGTCGGGGTCACGTCGGTAGTGACGCACATCCGGCACCGGTAGCAACATCGCAGCGTGTGACGCAAATGAGCGACGATCAATGAGCGCAAAAACGTGCGATATCGTAGCTCGTTGTCACATCGCTCATTTCCAAACTATCGCTGCAGCGACGGTACGATGTTGTTTGTCGCTCCAGCGGCATCACACATCGCTGTGTGTGACGCCGCTGGAACGACAAACATCTCCTTACCTGCCTCCACCGGAAAAGGAGGAAGGAAGGAGGTAGACAGGAGGTTCCGGCCGCTCATCTCCTCCCCTCCTTTTCTATTGGGCGGCAGTTCAGTGACGCTGCTGTGACGTCGCTGTGACACTAAACGAATCACCCCCTTAGAAAGGAGGCAGATCGCCGGTCACAGCGACATCGCAGGGCAGGTAAGTAGTGTGACGGGGGAGTGCGATTTTGTGCGCGACGGACAGCGATATGCCCGTGTCGCACAAAAGAGGGGGCAGGTACGCACAATAGCGATATCGTCACCGATATCGCTCCCATGTAAAGCCCGCTTTAGTCTTTGTTCACACGATGATTTGGTGAGTTTTTTACCTCAGTATTTGTAAGTCAAACTCAGGAGTGGGAAAATCAGCATAAAAATATGATAGAAACACGGGCACCACTTCTCTATTTTTCAGCCACTGCTAGTTTCAACTTAACAATGCTGAGGTAAAATAATGACGAAATACTGAACATGTCATAAGAGTGACTATAGAGATAGCTGTCAATCACTGATAGGACCACCCACTGGACTGAAAATCCCAGAAAAAGCAAAGATTTAAATAATTAAAATACAAGTTATACTGAATCTTTTCTCACAAAACTATACATCAATCTGCTCAGCCTGCCCTGCTCTATATAACATGGTGACTGCAGACTATACTGCATTTTCAATTTGAAAGGTCCCCTTTAAAACAAACATATAGAAGTGCAGATGTGTAAAGGGAGATGACAGATTGTGACTGACTCAACTCATATTGATTGATTTGATAACTTCCTTATAACGTCTTTATAAGATAGACAGTTTACATATACATTGTAACTGAGTTTGAAAACATTTTAAGAATCAATATTCAAAGTAATGGTTCTATATAAGAAAATAATCTCTGATATTTACTGTGTATTGGGGAATTCTCTGCATTGTGGTATAATTGGTTCCCCGCTTGTCAATATTTGCTCACAATTTGGTGACCTTAATCACTATATGAATGGCTGAAATTCAGGCTTTGTCTATGGTGGGGTTGTCTGTCTTGCACTGTGTGACGGTATTATTTAATAACTGAATAGCTGTATTATTGTCCTACTGTTTGGTGAATGGTAAGCAATGTGTATGGTGGCACTGCCTTTCTAACACTGCAGTGTTATTTTTCAGTCACTACATGGCGGTGCTATTCATGCGCTGCATAGCGGTATTACTGTGTCACGCTATAGCAGTGTTAACCAATTACTGATCGAAATATAGCCTAGAAAATTTACTAGGGTGCAATGACCATTTTCGCAGTAGATGCTTTCACTGTTTCTGATCTTTCCTCATTGGGACTGTAACAGAGAGATTGGAGCCACACAATGCGCATACTTCCTAACCGTCCCAGATTCAGGCTCTCTTCCACAGTCCCGCTGTTCACAGCTCTTGTCCCGGCTCCTCCTTTTAGTGCAGTGAATAAATTAACTCAGTTCAGTGCATAAATTAAATTCTCATCTGCTTTTGGTTTCCCAGATGGGACTAGAGTGTGAGCTCTGTGTCCATCATCATCATAATAATAATAATAATAATAAAATGTATTCATTTATATAGCGCTATTAATTCCATAGCACTTTACATACATTGGCAACACTGTCCCCATTGGGCCTCACAATCTAAGGTCCCTATCTGTATGTTTTTGTAGTGTGGGAGGAAACCGGGGTACCCGGAGGAAACCCACGCAAACACAGGGAGAACATACAAACTCCTTGCAGATGGTGTCCTTGGTGGGAATTGAACCCAGGACCCCAGTGCTAACCACTAAGCCACCGTGCCTCCATATATAGGCAGCAGCTCTACCACTGAGCCACTGCCTGCACTTAGAGACATAAGAGGATTTGGTAATCTCGACCTGTATTACAGGCAAAGAAACCAGAAGTAAATTATTCAGTTGCATAGAGATATAGAGCAACTCTCAATACACTAAATGCTGTGAAGAGTGATATTAATAGTGGCTAGAATTGAATAGATGTAGGCAGAGGCACATCTGCCCTGGGCGCAACTGTCAGGGGGGCGCTGTTGGGCTGCCTGCACTGTGAAAGTCTCCCCGGGGGCTGGGTTTGCCTCTCTGTAGTGGAAGCCGCCATTCTCTGAGCGCGGCTATCAAACTGACAGCCGCACTCATAGAAACTGCAGTGCGTTGGGTCCAACCGATCAATTGTCCTTGTATTTTTCAGATGCAAGGACAATTGAAGCGGTGAGCGCGGCGCTGACTTCCGGGTCAGAGCGACAGCTGTGTGATCGTGTTAGCTGATCACCCTGCTGACCCGGGAATCAGGGCCGCAGCACAGAGGCGGCAGAGAACGCTGATGATAACTGCTCCAGTGTGGAGCTGAAGACACGGAAGAAGAACATTATAGCATTAGGGGCGAGGTATCTATGGCATAGCATGAGGGTGGGGCGGGGGCAGTATCCATAGACACAGTATGGAGGTGATAGGATGGGGAGAGGGAACTATCTGTGGACACAGTATGGGGGGGGGACAGATGGTGGGGAAAGGGAACAGTATCCATGGACACAGTATGGGGGACAGAGGGTGGGGAAAGGGAACGGTGAACACAGTATGAGGGACAGAAGGTGGGAGAGGGGGGAGTATCTATAGATACTGTATGGGGGGAGAGGGTGGGGAGAGAACTGTGTACACAGTATGGGGGGACAAAGTGTGGAGGGGGCAGTATCTATAGAGACAGTATGGTAGGGAGAGGGAACTATCTGTGGACACAGTATGGGGGGACAGAGGGTGGGGAGGGGGCAAAATCTATATACACAGTATGAGGGAGGGTGGGGGCAGGAACTATCTGGACACATTGTGGGGGGAAGAGAGGATGGGGGGAAAGTATCTTTGGACACAGAAAGGGGAGGGTGAGGGGTAATGTATGGGGAGAGAGGGTGAGGGGTGATGTATACAGACATAGTACAGTGAGTGAGGTGATGTATACAGATATATTATAGGGATCGAGGGTGGGGGGGGAATGATTACAGACATAGTATACTCTTATGGGGCAGTTTGAATTATACCATGGACCTTTTTAATATGAATTTATAAATAAAATTGAATTATTAATGAAGAAATTTTTTTCCGTGGACTTGCTTGCTGGAATTCCTTTTTGACTTTATACAGCGTGAGAGTGAGGGGTGATTTATGGGGAGAGAGGGTGAGAGGTAATGTATACAGACATAGTATAGGGAGTGAGGGTGAGGAGTGATGTATACAGATATAGGGAGTGAGGGGTAATGTATACAGACATAGTATAGGGGTGAGAGGTGTTGTATGGGGAGAGAGGGTGAGAGGTGATGTATACAGACATAATAATGGGAGCGAGGGCGAGGGGAGAATGTATACATAGTATGTGGAGCGATTGGGGGAATGTATATGGACATAATATGGGGAGCAAACAGGGGAAATAAATTTTGAGGACACAGAATAAAGAGTGACATGGTATGAGGAGCAAGTGGGCAGGATGGGGAGTGAGGGGGAAAAGTATATTGTCACACCCTGGGGGTAGGCAGGAGACAGTAAGGGATGGAAAAATGTGAGGGGGCACTGAATAGAAACTGGGTAGTGGAGGAGGGCGGTATGGAGAGGGGGTAGCATCAGGGGATACTGTGAAACCATAGCGAGGAGGGGTGTGTGATGAAAGGGCACAGTATAAGGACTGAGCAGTATAAGGGGACACAGTGTAAAGGACAGTGTGAAGAGAGGGGCCCAGTATGGAAAGGAGAGGGAGTGTGGAGGGCATGTACCATAAGAAAGACAGTGTGTGGGTCATATTTTGTGCAGAGAACACAGTGAGAGGCAATTATTTATTCTGGGGCACAGTGTAGGGCAGATATTTTTAAATAGGAGTATTATGATCATTCTGCTATTTTTCAAGGCATTGTGTCGGCATAAGCTGCAGAAGACCGGAGAAGATGGAAATCTGCAAAGACGCAATGTGAATGTGAAAAGTCATCATCGCGTCAGGACAAGATGAAGAATAGAAGGAAATGACTTAGAGACAACATCATCTATAAGGTACCTGAATGTAAATGTTTATTTGTGATACTATGTCCCATCATTAGGTCTCGGTCCCACTTACGCATTGCTTCTGATATGAGAGCAATGGGACCCCCACTGATTAGCTGTTCTTGGTGCAGGTGTTCAGAAATGCTTATTTCTGGATCTTCTCCATCCTCTGATAATGTCCGCAGCCGGGTACTGCACATCCGACTCCTTGATTTTAATAGGAGGCTGCTGCCAGTATCAGAAGACAGAACAGATCCAGAACTGACCACTTACGGCCACCTGCCACCAACGGCATGGCACCTAGAACAGGCGATTGGAGTGGGTCCCAGGTGCCGGACCCCGACCAATCAGACATTGGCGACCTATCCTAGTGGACAATCTCTTTAATAAAGTCTTGTGCCGTTTGACAAGTTAAGGGTTACTATGTTTTTATTCATGTTGTTAGGAGCATTAAAGGGGTTCTCCAAGTTTGTGATGAGTCTGCGGTCACGCCATGTGTTCTCACAGTGCGCACACTGCACGCTGTCAGGATTCTCTGTTGCTGGCGGTGAGAGTGGGAGGTTATGAAGCTGCAAGTATGTGAATGGCATGAAAATGAATTGACTGAGGCCAGACACATCAAATCAGAATGTGGCCAGAAGTATACAAATCTTATACTTGTGTTCACATGATCGGCCACTCTCGTGACTGGCACCGGAGAATCCTAAAAGTGTATAGAGCATGCATTTAAAAAATTAAGAAGCCTGAAATCATGAATAGTCACCGCAGACTTTCATCTCAAACCTGGACAACCCCTTTAATTATAAAATTAAGCAGTGTAGTATCCTCAGTTCCAACAATGTGTAATATATTCCCTGTCAGGATTCAGCTCTGCTTGCTGGTTCCAGCAGTCATCAAATGGCCAGTCCACTCATATGTGATTTTCATACTTGCATGTGACAACTGGCTTTTCTTCCTACATTTTTCATTGAACATTGAGAGAATTATTAAGAGAAGCTCGTCATCACGTGACTAAAGGGGGCTTTACACACTACGACATCGCTAATGCTAAGTCGTTGGGGTCACGGAATTGGTGACGCACATCCGGCCGCATTAGCGATGCCGTTGCGTGTGACACCTATGAGCGATTTTGCATCGTCGCAAAAACGTGCAAAATCGCTCATCGGTGACATGGGGGTCCATTCTCAAATATCGTTACTGCAGCAGTAACGAAGTTGTTCCTCGTTCCTACGGCAGCACACATCGCTGCGTGTGACGCCGCAGTAACGAGGAAGCTCCCCGACCTGCCTCCCGGCCACAATGCGGAAGGAAGGAGGTGGGCGGGATGTTACGTCCCGCTCATCTCCGCCCCTCCGCTGCTATTGGGCGGCGGTTCAGTGACGCTGCTGTGACGTCGCTGTGATGCCGCACAGACTGCCCCCTTAGAAAGAAGGCGGTTCGCCGGTCACAGCGACGTCGCAGGGAAGGTAAGTATGTGTGACTGCTCTGGGCGATGTTGTGCGCCACGGTGCAGCGATTTGCCCGTGTCTCACAACAGATGGGGGCGGGTACCCACACTAACGATATCGGTACCGATATCGCAGTGTGTAAAGTGGCCTTAAGGGGTACTTTGCACGCTGCGACATCGCCGGCCAGAGCGATGTCGCAGGGCAGGTAAGTGCGTGTGAAGCTGCCGTAGCGATAATGTTCGCTACGGCAGCTATCACAAGATATCGCATGTGCGACGGGGACTATCACGCTCGCCATCGCTAGCCGATGCTAGCGATGTCGCAGTGTGCAAAGTACCCCTTAGTGTGCAAATCACATATGAATGATTGGCCATATGACGAGCACCCAAACTGCTTGGTTGGGGAGGGGGGGGCAAACTGAATTCTTGCCCCTGGTGCAGGAAAGCCTAGATACACCTCTGGATGTAGGACTGTTTTGATTTATTTTTTTGCCAGAAGATGCAGATTTGGTACAGGAATATGTTGTATAAATTTCAGCTCCAAATCTGCATATCTTGGCAAAAAAAACCACCCAAAAACAGTTTTGATGCTGTTTCGGTTTAAGTTTCTGCCAGGAGATGCAAATTTTATGCGGAAAACTGGTCCAGATATTTCAACACCAAATTTGCATCATCTGGCAGAAACTGCACCGAAAGGGCGTCAAAACAGTTTTTGTGCTTTTTTTGTCAAGCGATGCAGATTTGGTACGGAACTCAATCACTATTCTTTAGAAATGCTACAGATGTGTGTTTTGGATCATTGTCATGTTGTGAAAGTGCACATCTACAAAGAGCATGGAATATCTTATCTTTCAATATAGATAAGTACATGTGTGAATTCATGATATCTGCAATGTAGCTCCCTGACACCACTCCCTGACACACCCTAACATCACTCATGCAGCCCCACATAATGACACTTCCACCACCATGTGTCACTGTAGACATCATGCATTTAAGAAAAATGCACGTCTACCAGGGGAGTGATGGTAACATTTTCTCTTTCAACATAAATATGATACCATCAATGAAATGCTAAAGATTAGTGATGGGCAAGTATATGTGATGTCCCAGGGCTGTGGGTTACTCGGCCCGGGCTCTGTAGTGCTCGTGGGGTCAGTCGTGGTCGTGGACCGGTACCATGGCCTTTGGGGTGCTGTCCCTCAGGAAAGAAGAAGGGGCTTCTTTCCTGAGGGACGGCAGTGCATTATGAGGGTTGTAGTGGGTAAACAGTCTATGTGAGTGCACGCCGCCAAGGAAACAGTTCACACCAGTGTTGAAGTTTAACTTGCCTTGTTTGCTTTTGGTACTGGAACCACGGGTGCCAGTTCCAGGTGTACCTGCTCCCCTTGTTCTCCATGCCAGTTGGACCTGGGATGGCTGTCCTCCATGTACACTTGTTGTGATTGGACTCCTGTGGCCTGGAGCTACTTGGAAGTCCCTTTTTTATCTCTGGGCCCTAATGCAGGCAGCCTGGACTATTTAAGGGGTTCAGTCCCCAGTCCACTCTTTGCTGCTTGTGCTTCAGGCTTTTTAGGTTGGCGATTGACCCTGGAGATCTTCTCGCCCGGCAGAGTTAACAGCTGACCATAAAGTGTCCCACTGTCCTAGGGTCTGCACCCCGCCTTGTGCCGAGTCCAATGAGCCTTGGTTCCGAACTTCCACATGCCCTCCGTGGTTTCTGCAGTCTGCTGCTTCCACAGGTAACCCACGGTGCCTGGAGTCCTGGTTCCATACGCCACAGTTCTCACTCCTTTTACAGCTCTCAGTTTTCTCTACAGGTCTGCCTTCAGTACTTTACTCTTTCCTTCACGTGCTGTGACAGACTCTCTACTCTCCTCACACACTTATCCTGACTGACTGAACACCACTTCCTGCCAGCTTTCCAACTGACCACTGGCCCCTCCCCGTCACTGAGTCTCTCCCTACAGGCTGGGTGGCTACATCCAACTAGTGCCCTCCCCTTTTACCTGTTACTAGGCAGTCTCCCAGGTTAGGCCGCTTTCACACATCCGGCTTTTCATCAGTTTGTCAACTATGGCGCGCTCCCATACAGTGTATACAGTACAATGGTCACGCAACAAGCTCCAGTCATGTGCTGTCATATGACTGGAGCATGTGACCCGGAAGTTGCGGCGCTGCCACTGTACTGTATCGTACTATACTGGCGTGCCCCGCAACCGTCAAACCGGCGAAAAGCCGGATGTGTGAGAGTGCCCTTAGTGTCGGGGTTGTGTATGTGGCCTAAAGGTGCTGGTGTACTTACTGGCACGGATATTCTGGGATTTGGGTTTCCACGGGTTACATTTGTGGCACCTGGTACCGCAGGGGTGCTACACATGCTTCGAGAATCCTTGGTGCTCGAGCGGCCTGGTTGAGTCCCCACCCTGCATATTTCGTTGTTATTTTTCAGCCACTAATCACACGGGGATTGTAAGTCAATCATGGTTATTGCATAGCCATGTTGGCTACTGGCATTACTATGAATTATGAATGGCCGGCCATAACACGTCATCGGGTCTAAATAATACCAGGTGCTAAATAGGATAACTGAAGTGAGCACTAATATATATTCTGAAAAAAAAAACTTCATGGTGCTAAATAGGATAGCTGAAGTGAGCACGAATATATATTCTGAGTGCAAGCCAAAAAAATACATAGTACATAAGGATAAAGGCTGCACATCAAAGTTAGATAATAGTATAATGCTATAAGCATACCGAAAAACATTGAAGCATACAATGAAAAATGCCACTTGCTAACTTGTAAGTGTGAATAATGAAATGCATACCTGCCATGAATATTAGGAAAAAGAAGATATTTAGCAATCACATTGATCAATGTAACTGAGCCCCCAAAGTATCATGAAGTTTTGTTTTTTTTTCTGAATGTGAACACAGCTCCGCCCCTTTCGGCCATGTTTTTTCCATCTCCTATATCAGAAAGTCCTTGGTTACCCCTCTCCACACACAGCAGTTTTTAATTGCAATGAGATGACACACAGTTAGGGTCATAGAGCTAGGGACCCCAATATAGAGATATACCTTGACGAGGTTTTGGGGCTCAGTTACATTGATCAATGCGATTGCTAAATATCTCCTTTTTCCTAATATTCATGGCAGGTATGCATTTCATTATTCACATTTACAAGTTAGCAAGTGGCATTTTTCATTGTATGCTTCAATGTTTTTCGGTATGCTTATAGCATTATACTATTATCTAACTTTGATGTGCAGCCTTATCCTTAGGTACTAAATAATACCAGGTGACATGACACTTTGCTTACTCTATCCTGGAAACAGTGTAGGGATAGCCGCTGCAGAAGGGAAGTTAGGATTAGAGTCATACCAGCACGTATTAGAGCCTTACAGCTCTTGCTGTTGCAGCCTGAAACCAAAAATCCTTTGTGAGGGTTATATCTATTCAATTCCCTATTAATACTGCTGTTAGCTGCATTCACTGTAATGCTAGCTACTGGAGGGGTGATAGGTTAGGATTACAGACATATAGGCAGGGATAAGAGCCCTGCTCCAAACTAAAACCAAAAATTTTTGTCAAAGCTACATCTCTCCTATTTCCTATTTATACTGCTTTTAGCTGCATTAACTATATGGATAAATGCTGGAGGAGGGATAGTTACAGATTAGAGCAGGCATAAAGACAGGTTTAATTGCAAAACAGTTCTTTTAAAGTTATACTGCTGCTGCAACCGAAATCCAAAAGTACTTTTCATGGCTAATTACTGTCCTTACTTGGAGCCAAAAACAAATCATTGTTACCTGCATTCACTGTATGGCTAACTGCTGAAGAAGGGATAGGTTTGGATTACAGACAGAGGCTGAGATTAAAGTCTAACGTGCGCATGCTGCGATTTCTTGACGCCACGTTTTTGTGCGTTTTTGGACTCTAGAAATAAAAACACAGTCTTTAATCATAAGCTTATGATTAAGGACTGTGTTTTTATTTCTAGAGTCCAAAACGTGTCAAGTATCCATTCTTTGGCGTTATCATGGAACTTTTTGTACCTTTATAACTTTTATTATGACTTAATAAAGTTTTTTGGATTTTATCTTACTGGACTTGGTGCTGGGTCCTCCCCCCTCCTTCGTTTGACAGATTAAAGGGAACCTGTCAGGTGCATTATGCACCCAGAGCCACGAGCAGTTCTGGGTGCATATTGCTAATCCCTGCCTAACCGTCCCTATATACACTAGCATAGATAAAGAGATCTTTAGAAAAAGTATTTCTAAAGATCTTTTACCATATGCTAATAAGCGAGGGCACTAGTCCCCTGGGCGTTAGTCACCCCTCATTAGCATTTTAGTACGCCCCGTGTGTATTATCATGCGAATGAATACGCAGCATCATGGTATGAGCTCACTCACCTCTCCACTGCCATCGCTAGATTTCGGCTCAGTGCCCATGACCCCGGAATTTGGGTCATGTGCATTACTTCAGTTTGAAGCCAGGACGCGTACACCCAGCTTCATAGTGCGCATGACCCAAACTCCGGGGTCATGTGAACTGAGCCGAAATCCAGAGTCTGGCAGCGGAGAGGTGAGTGAGATCATCATGTGATGCTGTGTATTCATTAGCATGTTAGCACACCCCACAGGGGCGTACTAACATGCTAAGGAGTGGCGACTAACGCCCAGGGGACTAGTGCCCTCAATCATTAGCATACGATAAAAGAGCTTTAGAAATACTTTTTCTAAAGATTTCTTTATCTATGTTATTGTATACAGGGACAGTTAGGCAGGGATTAGCCATATACACCCAGAATGGCTCGTGGTTCTGGGTGCATATCGCACCTGACAGGTTCCCTTTACAGTCCATTTTAGGAAAAACTTCAACGTAGGAACCGAATCTACTTGGTTTTGAATCTCACTATGACTGCACATTGTACTGTAAGTGTTTGTAGAGAATCACTTTTGTGGTCCGAATTAATCTTTGTTTTCATTGCTTACTTACTCTGGCCACAACCATTTAAATCTTTACACAATCAGCTCATGTAGACATTGAGACAAAAGATTATTGGGCACAATATGTCCAGTGTTGACATTACACAGCACTAATATATCAGTCAGTGTTAGAATAGCCACTGTCATTTTCATTTAACACACAATGAACAACATGGTAATTGTTAAAGACAATTTCATTGAAAAAAATTGTGTAAATATTAAGAAAAGGAAAATGGGCCAATATTGTATCAACAGCACAAAGCTGTATTAAAATGATGCTTTACGAAAAAAACGCTCATGTTGGAGATGGTGATGGTGGAGAGGTGCAAAGAAAGGATGACAGCAACATTTTTCAGTAAATGGAGAAAGTTCATAAGCGTTATATGTTCTAGAGAAGAAACAATACAAATAAATGTCCACATTTGTGTCTACGGAATGGTACATGAAGGAAGACCTGTCAGGGTCCCTGTGCGAGCTGAAAGTATAGTTTGCCAAATTCTGGGTTGTGTCGCATGGAGAGGTGAGGGGGGGAATGGGAGGGATAGTGTTTACAAGTAATGTATGTAACAAGTTATCAAGGAATGCTGAAGGGGGGTAGCGGAGACTGAACAATGGAAATATACACTGACGAAGAAGGGGAAGGAGCAAATTTGATGACCGTGACAAGTATTTGATCGATAAATTGTAGAGACTATGTTATTTGATATTTTGATTTGTTGACCCTTATTTTCTTCATTCTGTACCCTATTTTACCATTACAAGAACAGAAATAAAAATTTGGTTTAAAAAAAATGATGCTTTACATTTGGACAGCAAATATTCGTTATGAAAAATGCAAATTTTTAAATAATTGAAATGGTCCACCACACAAGTATAAAGCCCCCCATACACACTAAATTAATGCCACGTTGATATAAGTTTGCCAACTCCAGTCCTGAAGGCACAGCACCAGATCAGGTTTTCAGGATTTTCTTAATATTGCACCTGTACAATACTGTGGAAAACCTGAAAACATGATCTGTTGGTGGGCCTTGAGCACTGGAGTTTGATAAACACTGCTCTAATGTGTATTGGCTCACTTTTCGAGGTAGCACAGGGACATCGTCACTTTAAGAGTCCATCAAGTTTATTTCTTCTGCATAAACTGGCTCTCCAACAAAATATGGTGGGACATATAAATGACCCAACACACAGCCTTTAATGTCTGTACTGCTGGCAACAAAACTTAGTACACCTTAAAGTAAAAATGGCCATAATGCGCCCAATTAGCTATTCTCCCTCACCGTAGTAATTTGACTCGCTAGTGTTACAAGGTCTCAGGTGTGAATGGGCAGCAGTTGTGTTAAATTTGATGTTATCTCTCACACCCTCTCTCATACTGCTGACTGGAGGTTCAACATGGTATCTCATAACAAAGCATTCGATGAGGATCTTAAAAAAACAATTGTTGTCACCCCAGAGCTCACAAATCCTCAGTATGACGCGCAATACAAAGGCGACAATGTGGATGGTATAAAAGGAAGGAAGGCCCTAGCAATAGGGAGAGGGGACAGCAGAGATACACCAGAAACGTGACGAATTTCTTGAGTAATGACCTGTGAAAAACATTATGTATTTTAGTGCTTGGGGTAGCTCAAGCTAAAAGGCTACAGGGTAAAGTGATCGTTTTATATGGACCGATGAACTTAGGATCCAGTTTCTATGATGGAACCTTCAACTTGATATTCCTAGTGGACAACCGTACGTATTCATTCACGCACATGCCCAGACCTGATGAATGTCTTTTGTCAGCCATGCATTTGTACCTTTCCCCCATAACCCTCAAGTTGTTCAGAACTCCATGCCATATAAAGAATAGTGAGGAGGAAAATCTTTTCTCCCCAGAAACCCTTGAAGACCCTTCTCTATTGAAAGCACTGAACTGAGGGTGGAACCTGTAGGCACCAAAAGGGTAACTTGCAAGTGGATTTATTGCAATGGTTATTTAACGCAAACTTAGCCAAAGGTAGATTAGACTACCAATTTTCCTGATTATCGGACACAAAATAGATTAGGTAAGTCTCCAAACTTTGATTTAAGCGTTCAGTCTGACCGTTAGATTGGGGATGGAATGTTGAGGAAAAAGACAGATGTACCCTCAGACAAGAACAAAATGCCTTCCAAAATTTAGAGACAAACTGGGTCCTCCGATCTGACACCACATCGGATGGAACCCGGTGAAGCTTGACAATCTCAAAAACAAGCACATAAGCTAACATTTTTACATTAGGGAGAGCAGGTAAAGCAATGAAGTACACCATTTTCCTCAACCTATCCTCCACCACTAAGATCAATGTTTTTCCAGCGGATGAAGGAAAGTCAGTTATAAAATCCATAGATAAATGAGTCCATGATCTATTAGGTATAGTCAAAAGTAGGAGAGTCCCAGACCAACCAGTATGCAGGGTCTTATACATAAACTCCACTACATCCTTATGCAACCTTGGCCACCAAAAAAAGACGAGAAAGGCGTCCTGGAGCGAGTTATGATTCTCCTATGACATTTTTGAGGCGCAATTGAAAAGACACGAGGAAATTTCCCTGAAGGGCAAGAAGCGTCCCCCTGAAACTTCAGCATCTCACCCTCAAGTTCAGAAAACACAGTAGAGATGACCACCCCCTCCTGTAAAATAGAGACAGAGTCATCCTAGCTACATCCACCAGGAAAATTCAGAGACAAAGAGTAAGCTTTAAGATTTTTAACACTGGGATGATAGGTAACCACAAAGTTTAATCTGGTAAATAAAAAAAGGACCACCTAGCTTGTCTAGGATTAGCAGATTAGCAAATTCGCTTAGAAGATTCAAGGTACAGAAAATTTTATGATCGGTAATCAGAGTGACAGGGTGAACTGCCACCTCCAAAAAATTACAACATTCCTCAAATGTCAGTCCAGTGGCCAAGAGTTCAATATTCTCAATATAGTTGTTCCTTTTGGCCAGCAACAATTTCCTTGAGAAAAAAAGTGCATGGATGCCACTTACTGTACTAGAAGACAGCCCTTCAGACAACTCCCACCTTGGATGAATCAATCTTAACAATAAATTGTTGTGAGACATGGGGTTGGACGAGTACAGGTGCCGTAGCAGAGCATCTCTCCAAAAAAGAAAATTCCCGGCGGGCCTCAAAAAGTCTGTACCTTTTTTAGTCATATCCGTGAGGGGTTTGGCAATCGACAAAAAGTTCCTGATGAACTTCCTATAATAATTAGCAAACCCCAGAAAGCACTGTAGTTCTTTCAGATTTCAAGGAGGATCCAACTCCAGAGTACCACAAACTTTATCTGGATCCATCAGGAAACTAGTAGATGACACCAGGAAGCCTCAAAATTTCACCTTCTGCACAGCAAATAAACAATTTTCTAGTTTGGCATACAGTTTATTATCACATAATATCTGTATAACCTGCTTGATGTTTACCTGAGGTGTTTTGAGGTTGGGCGAGTAAATCAAAACATTATAATACCACAACATATTTACCCACTAGGTGACATAAAATGTCATTGACAAAATGTTCAAAAATGGCGGGGCATTTGTCAAACCAAAAAGCATGATTAAGTTTTCATAGTGACCTTCAGACGTGTTAAAGGCCATTTTCCACTCATGCTCTTCTTTGTTTCTATATCAGATTATAAGACTCCCTGAGATTCAACTTGGAGAACCATTTGGCAATAACAGTCTGACTAAATAAATCAGGAATGAGTGGGAAAGGATAAGGGTCACGAATGGTAATTTGATTCAACTCACGAAAATATACACAGGGGTGCAGACTTGTTTTTTTTTTTTTAGAACAAAGAAGAATCCTGCTGCCACAGGGGAAGAGACGGGTCTGATATGTACTTAGCAAGACAAGACTGTCCTAGATATAATTCTTCATAGCTTGCCTTTCAAGACCAGAAAGATTATATAACCTGGTCTTGGGAATTTTTGCCCCAGTGAGCAGGTTAACAAGGCAATCATATACATGGTGAGGAGGCAGGTCAAGACTCTTTTTCCGAGAACACATCAAGAAAATCAGACAAAAAAGGGGGTACAAACATAGTGGAAATGGAAGAGATAACCGTATTCAGGCATTTATTCCAGTAGAACATAATCTGACTAGCTTTGTGCAGGTCTATATTATGCACCACTTGTGAAAATGTTCCCTGACTGAGAAATGCAAAGTCAATGGCGAATATGGAGATGGACTTAGCCAGCATATTAGAGGAGAGGCCATGACTCCATCCAAATTAAGAATCCACCATATTGGCTCCCTCCCCACTATCCAAAAGGTCAGATATGATCTCAGTTTCATTTTTAGTACCTATGACAACCTCAGCAAGTAAAAAACTGAGACGCACATGCAGAGGAAATATATATGCCGAGATTGTAATCCTCCACACAAGCTGGGATGAGAAGTTTTCCGACGACTTCTTTTACTTAGGACACGATGGACGGATTCCAATATAATGACCCTTATGATCACAGAAGAAACACACCCTGTCAGGAATCCAGACTGAGAGAAAGCCCCCCTAATTGCATGGGTTCATCAGAGCTTATGGGAACAACTTCAGCTTTAAGAAACACAACAGGATCAGAGTCAGCATAGGTCTATCTCTGAGGCGTCTACAGATAGGTATGGCCAGAGCCATGGCAGCCTCTAAAGTCTCAGAAATTTCATAAAAGACCAATGCGTCATTGAGCTTTTCTGACAGACCCTGGCAAAAATGAATTCTAAGGGCCAGTTCATTCCATCTAATGTCAGTGACCCATCTCTGGAATTCAGAACAAAATTCCTTCTTCAGCCGATGTCCCTGCTGGAGCTTGTGTAACTGAGACTCAGCAAGAGAGGCAAGGTCAGGGTCATCATAGATGAGGCCTAGGGCCACAGACATCGATCGACCGAAATGACAGAGAGTTGGTCGGAAAGGAAATGACTCAGGAGTGAGGGTGTCCCTAAGGCTACATGCGCACGCTGCATCTTTTTGTGTTCACAAACTGCAGCCAAAACTGCACCTTGTCAGAGAGAGCCTGGAAATGTCACAAAAAAATGCTTGTAATTGTAGGTGCGTTTTTTCTGCGTTTTCAGTGCATTTTTGGTGTGTTTTTTGTGCGTTTTTCACAACATGCATTTTTGCTGCGCTTTTGTGACAAATGTTGACAAAAACGCAGGAAGACTGAACATGTTGCATTTTTTTTGTCACAAACTTTTGACAAATAAAATGCTGACAAATAAACTGCAATGTGCGCATAGCAAATCTGACTTCTCATAGACTTTGCTGGGAAGTCAAATGTCAGAAAGTTCTGACAACAAAACTGCAACCAAAAACACAGCAAAAACGCAGCAAAAAACGCAGCGTGCGCATGTAGCCTAAAGGAGGGAGATCACAATCACCACCTGTTGTTCATCACTCCTGGAAGAGTGTGAGCGAAGCTTAAAATAAAGCTTGCAAGTGCCACCTTGGGTTTGGGTGTAGTATAGCTTGGTTGCTAGACCCACAGTCCACTGTTGTGTTTGCAAAACACTAGATTGCAGGTCTCACAGACAAAGGCACAAGCTCTGCACCCATTCTGCAAGGGCCTCTCCAGGATCCATTTAAGGTCAGGGAAAAAAAAAAGTGGGATAGTTATAATGTCACAAAGGAGACAATGGGGATGGTATAGAAGGAGAGCCCTGGTGATCGGGAGAGAGGACACCTCCAGCAACTTACCGGAGTCTGTACTCTAAGCTAGCTAACATCCCTATACAAGTCCTTTCCCCATCGCCATCACATACTAAAGCCCTCGTTTGCAGGTCAGATACAAAAAGTCCTTAAATCCTGCAGCACTTAAAGAAAGTAGATACAATAAAATACCAGTTATACATCTGCAAACAATAAGGTGTTGTGACCTTTTGGTCCCAGACTCGCCAGAGGCCTTCCCAGACTGGGACACACTCAGGGCAATTGTTTCTCTACGTAAATATAGCCTAGGCTATAAGAAGATTGCCAGCGCCCTGAAACTGAGCTGCCGCATCGTGGCCAAGACCATACTGTGGTTTATGAAGACAGGTTCATCTCAGAACAGGCCTTTTCGTAGTCCACCAAAGAAGTTGAGTGCTCGTGCTCAGTGTAATATCTAGAGATTATCTTTTCAAAATAGACATCTGAGTGCTGCCAGCATTACTGCACAAGTTAAAGGGGTGGGAAGTCAGTCTGACAGTGCTCAGACCATATGCCCCACACTGCATCAAATTCGTCTGCATGGTTGTCATCCCAGAAGGAAGCCTCTTCTAGAGATAATGCATAAGAAAGCCCACATACAGTTTGCTAAAGACAGGCAAACTAAGAACATGGATTACTAGAACCATGTTTAGGGGTCTGATGAGACCAAAATAAACTTATTTGATTCAGATGGTGTCAAGTGTGTGTGCTGGCAACCAAGTGAGGACTACCAAGACAAATGTATCTTGCCTACAGTCAAGCATGATGGTGGTAGTGTCATGGTTTACAACTGCATGAGTGCTATTGACTGTGGGGAGTTACAGATCACACGGATCCATGAATGCCAACATGTACTGGGATATATTGAAGCAGAGCATGTTCCAATCACTTTAAAAACTGGGCCACAGGGCAGAATTCCAACATGATAATGATCCCAAACACACTTCCAAGATGGCCATTGCCTTGCTAAAGAATTGAGGGTAAAGGTGCTTGACTGGTCAAGCATGTTTCCAGACCTAAACCCTGTGAGTAATCTTCAAACAGAAGGTAGAGGTGCACAAAGTCTATAACATCCACCAGCTCCATAATGTCATGAAGGAGTGGAAGAGGATTCCAGTGGTAACCCGTGAAGCTATAGTGAATCTCTTTCTGATTGAGCACTCTGCCCTATGACCAGGCTTTGTTCACTCCCCTTTATAGCTGGAATCTAGCTGCCAAGACAAGAAGGTTTTAACCCAGATAGCAGCATTTCAAGTTAGTTTTTTAGTCTAGCTGCCCAGACATGTAGGTTTTGAATCCAGATAGTGGCATTACAGGTTAGGTTCCCAGTATACAGAGATTACCTTGCCGTTAGTTACTGGGCTCACATGCATTGGCTAATACATATGCTAAATATCTCTCTTTTTTTCAAACATTCCTATAGCAGTAATGCAATACCAGAGTTCCCTTATTCATTGTTCGCATTTCAGTGTGCAGCTGTATATGTTTTTTAGTTGTGTGTTTTCAGCTAGCACCTGTTCACACCTGTTGGATGTGCGGGTCAGTCTTTTTGTATATAAAAATAATGGTAGCCACACAAAATATTGACAATTTGGAAACAGGTTGGCCATTTTCGCTTTAGGGTATACTCGTTTTTGTTGCCAGTGGTTTAGCGGACACACCAAATTTATACTGTTATACAAGATGTGTTGTCCCATGAAAAGTTGTAATAAAATATTTAAAAAAATGTAATGAGTGTACTCACTTTTGTGATAGACTGTATTTTTTAAAAGATGCCTAGGTGATTGGTCAGTTGTCAGTAGCACTTAATACGTTAATTAGAATGCATTGACAGTGAATGGCTACCTACTCTATGTATCAATACTATGTATTGAAGGGTTCCATTCAGATTTCCAATGGGCACCCTGGGAGCAGAATTGGAGGACTTAACCTTTTGCAGGTCAGCAAACCATTCACACTTCGCAATTCAACAAAGCTTACACTCAGGATTTTGAAGACAGCTAGTATAAGACAGAAATGTTACTTAGGCTAAAAGCTCTGAGCAGGGTGAACCTCTCCACCGGTCTTAAGTGTTTGCTTTCCACCATGTGTATACAACACGTTCTGTTTTCTTTGCAACATTAAGTTTTTTCTTCATTTTTCATCCATATCCTATTCTATGTTTCTTTAAACAAACCCTCCACCATATGTTTCCCATTGAAAGAGCCGATTGTGAGCAGACACTTAACATAATATTGTGGCTACTTTAAGCTATTTTGTTTCTTTGGAAAACACAGCACATTCTGTTAATGAGGCATTGAGGCATCTGCTTTTCTAACTTCCTGTGAAAAATAAATGAAAGGACCACTAAAGTGTCTCATTCACATCCAGCCTTATTCTTCCCTTCCCTTTTTATTTTGACACCCAGTGATAATCAGCTCTTTACACTGGCCTGCTGGAGGCTCTTTTTTGTCAAGGGATGGCCATCCATACAAGACAGAAGATGAGCTACTATAGAAAGACTGCAGCAATCACCTTAGATAATACAACCAAACAAAACTGAACACTCCAGAGATATTCATATCTGATAGCAAACTCTTCTTACATTGGACAAAGAAACTCAATGGCATGGGAAATGACAGAGGGTTTTTTCGCTTTATGAGGAAAGCAAGACCTTTGTTAGGGTTTTGGCATGAGGTAGGGATTCTAAACTGATGCCCGCTGTGAACATACTAGGACAACTCTGGAGATGCTTATAAAATTTAGACAAGGAACAATGGCTAGCGGATAACTTGCTGATCGCTGTAAGTCCTACCGCTGTGACCCCCAGCAATCCCAAGATCTGGGCTTTAGAATCTTGAGAATGGGGCTTTGCAGCCCCAACCTGAATGGAATGGCAGTGCGTATGCCAAGCTTCCACTCCATTGATTGCATGGAACTAGCCAAGCACTGCACGTGTCAGTCCTATAGACCATACACGATTGATCATGTATTCTCTGTGACACAGCTGCCGGCTGACACATTGGCCAATGGTTATATCAGTAAGAACAATGCAATCGGCAGTCTGAAATCAGAAAAGCATCATCGACATCTCTTCCAACCATCATCCCTATTCCCATTAGACTGTCTGGCTAACCCATTGATATAAGTGGGCTCAGTCGACATTAGTCTAGCGTTTATGGGGTCACTTATGAAGTCTTGCTGATTTGGCAATAATTGTGGACTCCCCAGGGTGACAAAAATACAAGTTCAAAACTTTTTATTCAGCAATATGTAAAGCAAAAAAGAAAAAGATTACCAATCAATAAGCTTGAACCAAATCAAACATGCAAGACAATGACAGATCTTGCAGATTGTTCAATTTATGAGGTCAGATGATATCACCATGTTGGTCTTTAAACCGAACCAAATCTCTTAAATTATCGTTAATTTTCTGCTCTTCCTTCTATCTGCGTCATTGTAAAATATTGATATATTTTGTTCTCCACCTGTTCCAAAAGCAATGGACCAATCGCTTCACACAATTCCACTGGTACTAATAAAGATCACTGTAAAGCGGGATTTACACGCTACGACATCGCTAATGCGGAGTCGTTGGGGTCACGGAATTCGTGACGCACATCCGGCCGCATTAGCGATGCCGTTGCGTGTGACATCGATTAGCGATTTTGCATCGTTGCAAAACAGTGAAAAATCGCTAATCGGCGACACGGGGGTCCATTCCCAATTATCGTTACTTCAGCAGTAACGAGGTTGTTCCTCGTTCCTGCGGCATCACACATCGCTGCGTGTGACGCCGCAGGAGCGAGGAACGTCTCCCTACCTGCCTCCCGGCCGCTATGCGGAAGGAAGGAGGTGGGCGGGATGTTACGTCCCGCTCATCTCCGCCCCTCCGCTGCGATTGGGCGGCGGTTAAGTGACGTCGCTGTGACGCCGCACGGACCGCCCCCTTAGAAAGGAGGCGGTTCGCTGGTCACAGCGACGTCGCCGGACAGGTAAGTATGTGTGACGGCTCTGGGCGATGTTGTGCGCCACGGGCAGCGATATGCCCGTGTCGCGCAACAGATGGGGGCGGGTACGCACACTAGCGATATCGGGACCGATATCGCAGTGTGTAAAGTAGCCTTTAGGCCGGGTTCACACGAGCATACGCAAAATTATCAGTTTTGTCCAGAAATATAAATTTTTTTGAATCCATACAAAGTCCCGCATGTCAGATTTTCATATCCATATGAGATCCGTATGTCCAGTTTTTGTGTCTGTTTGCTATCTGTATCTGTATGTCTGTTTTGTACATCTCTTGGGCGTAGAATTTTTTCATGAACAATTTAATAAATAAAAGGTCAAATACAATGTCCCATCTTACTAATTGTATTGGATCCATGAAAAACACTTGACATAGGTATGGTAACCTGTATGAGATCCATTTTTTGCACCCTAAGGCCCGTTTCACACGTCAGTGAAAAACACTGACGTTTTTCACTGGCGTGTAAAACACGCACATGTCCCTCCGTGTGCCGTGAATTACGGCACACGCGGGTTGTCTAAGTGCAATCCGGGCTCCGTTCTCCATGGCCCATGATTGCACTTAGAAATCAACTCACCTGTGCGCGCTCCCGCTCTGCATGGTGCTGAACGCTCCCGCGGTGCAGCATCCGGCCGGCGCTGACCCCCGCAGCAGCTGCTTCCGGGTCGGCTGTGTCGTGCATCATGAATATGCGCGACAGTAATGAGCCGGCTCTGAAGCAGCATGCAGAACAGGCTGCAGAGAGCGCCGCTGAAGCCGGGTGAGTAAAAATGTTTTTTATTTTAAAAGCACGTTTTTTTCTGGCACGTGTTTCACGGACCACACCACTGCGTGGTCCGTGGGACATCAGTAATGCCAGAAAAAAATGAACATGTCTCCGTGCGGCAATCACGGACACGCGTGAACGCTGCACGAAGACATGGTCAGTGAAACATCACTGACGTGTGAGCAGACCCATTCATTATAAAATAGGTCTGCGTATGTCAGTGATTCTGGTACGTTTTAGGCCCCATTCACACGTCAGTGATTCTGGCACGTTTGTGCTTTTTTTTAAACGTACCAGAATCACTGACATACGCAGACCCATTATAATGAATGGGTCTGCTCACATATCAGTGATTTTTCACTGCACGTGTCTCCGTGCGGCGTACCCGCGTGTGCGTGTTTGTCGCACGGAGACATGTCCATTTTTTTCTGGCATCACTGATGTTCCACGGACCACGCAGTGGTGTGGTCCGTGAAACACGTGCCAGAAAAAAACGTGCTTTTAAAATAAAAAACATTTTAACTCACCCGGCGTCCAGCGATGTCCTCTGCAGCCCGTTCTGCCGGCTGCTTCTGAGCCGGCTCATTATTGTCGCGCATATTCATTATGCGCGACACAGCCGACCCGGAAGCAGCTGCTGCGGGGGTCACCGCCGGCCGGATGCTGCACCGCGGGAGCGATCAGCACCATGGACAGCGGGAACGCGCACAGGTGAGTAGTTTTCTAAGTGCAATCACGGGCCACGGAGAACGGAGCACGGATTGCACTTAGACAACCCACGTGTGCCGTGAATCACGGCACACGCAGGGACATGTGCGTGTTTTACACGCCAGTGAAAAACGTCAGTGTTTTTCACTGATGTGTGAAACGGGCCTAAAAAAAAGCACAAACGTACCAGAATCACTGACATGTGAAACAGGCCTAATGGACATACAATGGGTGACTCCAATCTGGTTCAAAGTAGTGCATGCTGTGATTCTTTTACATGTTGATCATTAGTCTGCATTTAAAAAGGTTCATATAAACTAGCACATTAACTTACACGGTTTCTTGTGCTGTCCATATGCTCCCCATCTTGTATAAACAGCAGATGAACATTTAAGGCTATGTTCACAGACTGCATCTTTACTTAACCACAAAGATGCAGCGTTTTTGGCCCCAAAAAACGCATCCGCGGCAAAAACACATCAAAAAACGCATAAGTCATTTGGGTTTACAGAACACTTATACGATCAAGTTCCGGTTAACTCCTCAATGGGCTATTTTTAATATCCTACATGAAGCCCAACAGATTATCCCAGGAGGAACAAAGGCGGCACTCTCTATCTGGGCAGAGGCCACTAGAAAAAGCATCCTGCATCAGCCCGAACCCCCCAACTCTATAGCTTTGGTCGATACAAAAATTAAGTTCGTGTTTAAAATGGAGAGATTAGAAACGCTGCAAACAAGGAAAAATTGACTAAATTTTTTTTCGAAACATGGACCCCCTACATACAAACGCTTCCCATAGACACTAAAAACAATCTTAGATCTCAATTTGAGAATATCTTATGGTATCTACTAGAGGTTATCGATGGAAACAACCCAATACCGTAAAGGTTTAGGCATGGAGAGAGCACACACAGAAGAGGGGTGAGGGGAGGATGGGGGAGGGGGAGAGTCTGGGGATTTCATATCTGTAATTTAGTGTTATATCTCAGTTATAATGTATTGAGAGTCTACATGGTATTGTTATTAAAACTAATAAAGAGAATTTGAGAAAAAAAAACCCACAAAAAATGCATGCGTTTTTACCACATTTTGCCCAATGCGGTTTTTAAGTCAAATCTATTTATTTAAAAAATGCTGGCAAAAATGCAAAAAGAATTCACATGCTGCATCTTGGCTGCATCTTCAAAAACGCAACCAAAAAAAAGATTCACAGTGTAGACAGCAAAATAGAAATCTCAGACTTTGCTGGGAGAAGGAAATGCCTGCATTTAGGGGCATCTTTATGACCTCAAAAATGCACCAAAAAACACAGTAAAAGATTCAGTGTGTGAACATAGCCTTATATGTTTATCTGAGCGAGTCAAAATAACTGAAATTGTCTCTCCAGGAAAGGAGACAAACTCTAGCGCCACCTATTGGAAGTAGCAATCCTAAAAGTCAAAAGTGGCCTTTTAACAAGCCTTTTCATATGACCTAGGATATATGCCAGATCAGAATCCCAATTTGCAGACATTGTGTTTCGGGGGTGATTGCCCCTCGTCAGTGCAAAGTGTGGGTAACTGATCTGGCTTATGAGAAGCTATGTAAGGACCACGGGGGAAGACTATTCTCAACCAGTCTGGCTGTCAGTGGTGAAGGGACTTATAGCTGCAATGCCCCTCTGGGAATTATTAAAATTCTCTCTCCAGGAAAGGAGACAAACTCTAGCGCCACCTATTGGAAGTAGTAATTCTGAAAGTCAAAAGTGGCTTTTTAACAAGCATTTTCATATGACCTAGGATATATGCCAGATCAGAATCTCAATTTGCAGACATGGTGTTTCAAAATAACTGGAGATTTGAGGCCTGAAGAACAGGAAATCAAGGGGGGTGAGTTAATTGGGACAGTTTCATCAGTTAGAAGAGTGACTAAACCCTTCATACGTCAGTTGTGTAGGGTTCAAATCCAAAAGCAAAAAGCCCAAAATATGCCAAGCTATTCCACTCATTCAATTGCCTGATCTACACAAGTGGGAAAATTAGAGGATTGAACGCTGAGTCACAACCTTGGATGTTCAGAAGTTTGGAAACATTAAATTCTAACATCTTACATGCACCAATAAAGTTGTTTCATCTGTATAGAGCAGGGGTCTCAAACTCAGCTAGGTGTATAGGCCGCATATAGAAAAAAAAATTGAGAGGGGCCGCATTATTTGCAGGACAAAGTGACATTTTTAATGATTCCATGTTTTTTTTCTATACATTTTTGGATCACTTTTTGAACATTTTTGCTTGTTTATTATAACAAACTTGCACTTTTTTTGTTTAGTTAAGTTTATATATAAAAAAGCATTTTTAATGGCAAAAAAGTCATGTTTTATTTTGAATGTTATCACCTTCTTGTAATATTGTTTTAAAATTAACAGCATCAAAGAGTAATCTTAGCCAACATATTGTAGTAATGTCCCCATCTGTGTGCCCTATAGGAATGTCCCCCATACTCGTGGTATTGTGCCCAGTAGTATTGTGCCAATCCTTGTAGTATTGTTCCCATCCTTGTGGTATTGTGCCCTGTAGTATTCTGCCCATCCTTGTGCCCTGTAGAATTGTGCTCATCCTTATAATATTGTGCCCTGTAGTATTGTGCTCATCTTCGTGGTATTGTGCCCATCCTTGTGGCGTTGTGCCGAGTAGTATTGTGCCCATCCTTGCAGTATTGTGCCCAGTAGTATTGTGCCCATCCTTGTGCCCTGTAGTAAGCTGCTCATCCTGGTAATATTGTGCCCATCCTTTTAATATTGTGCCCAGTAGTATTGTGCCCATTCTTGTAATATTGTGCCCAGTAGTATGGTGCCCATCCTTTTGGTATTGTGCCCTATAGTATTGTGCTTATCCTTATGCCCTGTAATATTGTGCCCAGTAGTATTGTGCTCATCCTTGTAATATTGTACCCAGTAGTATTGTGTTCATCCTTATGGTATTGTGCCCATCCTTGTAATATTGTGCCCATCCTTTTAGTATTGTGCCCATCCTTGTAATATTGTGCCCAGTAGTAGTGTGCACGCTGTTCTGACCCCTCATCGGCGCTTCCACGGCTCGATCGCGGGACGTGGAAGTGCTGTCATGACAGCCCATGGTCGACGTTCATAGGAGGCTGTGATTTCTTCTATCTACAACACTGCTGAGGCATCGTTGTATATGGAAAAAGTGATCAGATCATTGCAGGGTCAAGTCCCCTAAGGGGATTATTAGTAGATGGGTGAACAGTCATCATATATGCCTCAAAATAATATCAGTAAAAACATCACCTCAGGGTGCAAAATATAAGCCCTCAAACATCTCCATAACTCAAAAATTGAAACCGTTATGGATCTTGTAAAGTCGTGAAACAAACAAGATTTTTTTTCAAAATTAAAAAAAAAAAAAATTTCATTACTTAAATAAAACTATACATGTTTAGTATCTTCGTTATAGTACTGACCTGGAGAATCTTACAGTCAGGTGAGTTTGTGGTAAGATTAACTCTGGAAATAAAATCCCCAAAAAACAATAGCAGAATTTCACTTTTTTGCTTTTTCGTCACACTTGGAATTTTATCTCCACTTACCATTACATCATGTGATACAATGATGGTGTCATTCAAAAGTACAACTTATCCCACAAAAAACAAGCCCTCAATCAGCTATATAGACGGAAAATACAAAAGTTATGACCCTCCTGCTCATACCTTAAAAAAATATATGCTGATGGTTTTCGAGATGATGTGTACTCTGCATATTCCTTGCAATGACGTGAAGTGGATACAGTTTCCTTGAAGGATACCTTTTAATGGCAGTAGTTTAGGGACCTTATTCCTCAGCGATGGTTTTAAATGATGCTGAGTAATAAGTGTATAGTACCGCACCATGCTTGAAAATCCCAAGAGTGTCAGCTGTAAATAACAGCTGACACCCGCGAGCATTGGCCTCAACAGGTTTTGGAACCAATCAGGCCCAATTAACCCCTTAAATACCACTGTCAATTGCATCAGTGGTATCTAAGTGGTTAAATAAGGGTTAAAAGTACCCCTATAGCAGGATCGGCCCCCTTCAATTATAATCGTGGGTGCCGATCATTGCTATGGTACTCTGGGGTCATCTGATATCCCCAGATTATGGTGGTCTGCAAGATCTAGCTATAAGCTGGGTTTTACCAGCAGCCAGTGAGACCCTGACAGATCTCATCTGCTACTGTACAACGAGTACAGCAGCAGATGAGATCAGATCAGTTATCAAAGTGAAAAAAAAAGCATGTCCTACAGTGGGACTAAAGCCTGCTTTACACGTTACAATTACACATGCGATCTCGTATGCGATCGCACACGCCCCCATCGTATGTGCGGCATGTTCAATTTGTTGCCCGTGTCGCACAAACGATTAAATCCCGTCACACACACATTTTCTTTCTGAAACAGAGCTTTTTGAACTTCCCTTGGTACACTTAGTTCAAATCTATTGGTGGCTGTCCTGTTCTTGTGCAGGTTGCACTGTTCAGTACAGCTTTATGTTATCTTCTATGAAGTCCTTTATTGGCCATTTGAGCCCCTGATACACGCCAAGGGGAATATGTGGTGTGTGCCACTTTTATAGATAACTTTTATTGAAGTGAGGGTTCTTAACATTTAATAAATATTCCTTAAAAGGAGGTAAAGTTTTATTTTTTTGTACCCCTTTTTGCTTTATCTGATGGCTCCCACCCCCCAAATAATTTCCAGTGATATCTGCGCTCCCAAACCTAAATGTCCCCTTCCTTCTGAGTCCTCCTGAGCTTAAACTGACATATGTGGCTCCACGTGTTTCATTATTCTAGTGGGGAGAGTGCACTTATCAATTTATGGGGTGCATAGATATCTTCACAAGAGGAGGCTGGGCAAAATGTATGGGTGTGTTACAGTATATGGGGGCACAATGTATCCGCACTAATTTGGCATATTGTAATTCTCCAGTAACACACCATGGCGTGGATACTACAAAATAGTAACTGCAGCCATACATAAATTATTTTGAGAGGTGCAATTTCTACAATGGGGTCACTTTGTGGGGTGTTCTTCTGTTCTGACAACTTAGGGGCTCTTCAAGCTATTCTAGCAAAATCTATGCTCTAAAAGCCAAATAGCGCTCCTTCCTGCTCAGCCCTATCCTGTGGCCAAACAGCAGTTTCCAATGACATATAGGGCATTTGACTCGCCCACCCCAGGGCTATGGGACACCCGGTGCCGGGCCGGACTAGTCCGGGGGTAGTCAGTGGTGGCGGGGCCCGACTCCGTGGCCCTGGTGGGTGTCAGTTACATATGGCTGATGAATTGGGGTTTGAATAAAGTTTGTGTTCGTGACGCCACCTGTGGTATGCGGCTATTAAGCTGCCGCTGCTGTGTAAGGCCTCCGGGGTGATGATACGGCAGCAATGGTGGTACTGCTCCCCACAGGTGGAGCGGTACCCCGGAGCACAGTAGGTGCTCGTGAGAGTCTATGGTGTAATGGAAGGCTAAGCAGATGAAATAACAGAGACAACTCCAAGGGTGCAGTTTCAAGTTGTTTACTCACACATCCTGGTAGATGCACACTGGTGCCTCTGGACTGCTGGAACCCACTGTCAGGGACCTCCGCCGTTTCTGGGTAATTTCTGGGATGAAAGCCGGTACCCTTCTCTCTAAAGTGTCTCTGTCTTTTAGGATGAACCTGCTGGCCTCCACTACAGCCTCCAGGCTGGGGGGTCACCTGTCGGATGATTATCCCCTTTCTAGAGGTTCTGCGGTGGGCTGTGGCCCGGGGAGTTTACAACTTTCCCTGGGCCTCGGTTTTTACTGTTTGGAGATGATTTTGCACTCCTCCGGTTTCTAGGGACCGTCCCCTGTTGCAGCTTGATCCCTCCACCGATGTTCCTGTGGAACAGGCCACCACAGCTCACCAGCTATCCGTGGCCCTGGAATCCCTTCGTTCCCTGCTTGGTGTCACCTGGACCCTCTGAGTCCCAGGATCTTCACCAGGAAGCGTCACTTTCTTTCCTTAGCTCCTGACTGACTAGAGCTGTCTTTCCTTCTCCCCTTCTCGTCCGCCTCCTCCTTCTTCCCTCTCTCTCCTCAACCCCAACTTCAACTGACTACACTTGACCTTCCTTTCTCTGACTGCACTCTGGTGGCTCCTCCCACCTCCCCAGTTGCTCTGATCTACCCTGTAGGAGCAGGGATGGGTCTTACGGCCCCTCCCAGCATGCAGCATGGGAGGGTTGCTGCCACTATCACTGGTCCCAGTGTGTTCCTAACAATGGTTGTAGTGTAGATTTGCCAGGGGACCGGCGTTCACTCCTTTCCTCACCCAGAATGGGGCATCACACCGCTGGTTGGGGTGCAATGTCCTGTGGCGACGGAAGCCTCAGGGGAGCCACACTTTCCCTCGTTTGAGTGAAATTGTGCAATAAATTATGAGGTTGATTTTCACATTTTAACCCTTGCAGCTAATCAAAAAATTACATTTACCACTAAAATGTTATATTTCCATGTCCCAATGTTATAAAATTCTGTGAGGGACCTGTGGGTTCAAAATACTTAAAACACCCATAGAAGAAATCCTTATGCAGTGACGTTTCCAATATGGAGTCACTTGTGGGGTTTCTGCTGATCTGGCAGTTTGGGGTTCGTCTATTGAAGGCCACAATCTATTCAAATAAAATATCAATCAAAAAGACTGCTGGAACACCATTGCAAATGTGAACAGGGTGCTAGCTAAAAAATACACAATCTATATAAAGTGAAAGCAGCACACCAACTTCAGAGAACTATGACTAAGCATAACTGCTCTATGATACATCAAGAAATGAAACCTGCTTGTGTGTATGGGTCTCTAACCAAATGTTCCACTTTGCATTCATTTTTGTGAAGAACCTGAAGGATTAATAAACTTCTTGGATGTGGTTTTGAGTACTTTGAGGGGTGAAGTTTTTAGAATGCTGTCACTTTGGGGTATTTTCTGTCATATAGCCCTCTCAAAGTCACTTCAAATGTGATGTGGTTCCTAAAAAATTGTTTTGTAAATTTTGGGTGAAAAAATTACAAATTGCTGAAAAACATTAAACCCTTCTAATTTCCTAACAAAAAAAAATATGCTTCAAAATTTGTGCTGATGGAAAAAGTAGATATTTGGTAAATGTTGTTTATTAATTATTTTGTGTGACATAATTCTCTAGTTTAAGGGCATAAAAATTAAAAGTTTTCAAAATTTTCAACATTTTTGCTAAATTTCCGATTTTTTTCATAAATAAATCAATTTTTAATCAAGAATTTAAATCAATTCTTTATAGAAAAACAGAAAGCACCTAAGACATTTAAATGATCAACAACCATATGTGTAAAATTATACATGGTTAAAAAAAATAGAATAATTAGCTTAATCTTGAAAAATTGTATGCCAGGGAACACATAGTGTGTCCACCCATATCCTGTCCACCGCTATTACCTTGAGAACGTCGGCAGCTATAGGCATAGAAGTGGTGTCTAGGTATAGTAAAGTAGCCATACGCTACTTGAAACCACCTATAGCGCCACCTGGTGGAAAACAACGGAGTTAGTATTTTTATCTCTTTATCTCGATAATGGAACGAGATAGAGAAAAAAGTGAATTCAAAAATTGTAGGGCATCATCAATTCAATACGAATCGACACCTTGCATACAGAAATGCTATGATATGAAACCCATGACCCCCCCCCACCCAAAACATTGAATGCTGGTCACACATATAGCGCTCATTTAACTTTGATGCTCAAAGTGGCCACCGTCAGCTGCAATGCACAACTGGACTCTGGGCAGCATACTGTATCTTGCTGCACGTTGTGTAATATGGTAGGTGACACGCTTGCAGAAGCATCTGTGATACATCGCCGTAGGTCCTGCAATGTTGGTGGAGGGGTCACATACACCTGCTGTATGATGTAACCTCACAGAAAGAAGTCCAATGGGGTCAGGTCGGGTAAGTGTGGAGACCACTCCATCCATCCACCATACCCATTGACTTGTAGGAAGGTCTCCATGAAATATCGCTTCACGTTTGCAGCCTTGTGAGTTTTACACTTTCTAATCATAGCATTTCTGTATGCAAGGTGTTGATTCGTATTGAATTAATGATGCCCTACAATTTTGTAATTCACTTTTTTTCGCTATGTCGTTAATTTGAGATAAAAATGCTAACCCCGTTGTTTTCCACCAGGTGGCGCTATAGGTGGTTTCATTGCGTAGTCCATGGATACTTTACTATGCCTAGACACCACTTCTATGCCTATAGCTGCTGCCATTCTCAAGTTAATGGCGGAGGACAGGAAATGGGTCGAAACACTGTATATAATCAGCAATGTGCACTCCTTCATTTCCTTCTGTGTCTGGAATTCCCTGATGCTCCCATTCCAGATCAGCCCTTGTATGACTATAAAACCTACAGTACAATGGAACCTTGCTTAACGAGAAAAATCCGTTCTGGGACTGTGCTTCTTAACCAAGTTACTCGTTCAGCAAAGCAAGATTTCCCATAGGAAATCATTGCAATGCAGACGATTCGTTCCACAACTTGTTAAATGTCCCATCCTGGTCCCCTATTCTGTCATTCCACACATGCAAAAACACGTACAAACACGTACAAACACACAACACACAACACACAAGCATGCACGCACACGCACATATTATGCTCACCTTACCTTCCGTTGCATCGCCGGTCTCCTGGGATTTGCTGTTCTCTGGTACGGGCCGGGCTGTGTATCGGGTTACCATAACGATGAGGGAGGAACTTCCGCAGCCAGAGCGCTGACGTCAAAGGCATAACCTTGCCTCTGATTGGCCAGCGCGCTGCCTTTGAGTAGCATCTGACAGGAAGTTCCTGCTTCGTTGCTATGGATGCCGATGCACAGCCTGGAGTGGAGCGGAGCGGAGAACTACACGACCCAGGAGGCCAGAGATGAAACGGAAGGTACACTATATTATATTATATGCTCACCTTACCTTCCGTTCCATCGCGGGCCTCCTGGGTGTAGTAGTTCACCGAGAGGACGTCGCGATGTACCTGGGAACTACAAGAACCATGAGGCCGGCGGTGGAATGGAAAGTAAGGTGAGCATAATACTGTATGTGCGTGCGTGCGTGCGTTTGTGCATACATGTGTGTGTTTGTGTGGACTGCAAGAGCGGGTCAGAGCGCAGAGGATGTACGGAACCGGAAGTGTGTGTGGTGAGGATTTTGCTCGTACAGCAAAGCTTTCTCGCAAATAGAGTTACAAATTTACAGAAAGCCTTGCTTGTTAAGTGAAATTCTCGTTAAGTGGGTTACTCGTTAAGCGAGGTTCCACTGTAATATGTTCAAATCATATGATCCGACAGTCATCTGTCCTACTATCTCTCAAGTATAAAATATACAGGCTGCAGTTATATCAAGCAGCCACAAGATGACAGTACATACAAAATATTACAGCCACTTATATGAGGTTCAGCCTAACAGATTTCTTCAGGTGGGGGCACCATGCATATGAACAGACATAACCAACAGTAATGTTTTATTCTCATTTATTAATAACTTAATTTCCCTAATTTCATATTATACACACAGTATTGTGCAAAAGTTTTAGGCAGATTTAGAAAAAAAATGCTGAAAGTAAGAATTTTTTCAATAATAGAAGCGTTAATAGTAGGAATGAGTAGAAACTAAGTTCAAATTTATTGGGTTCGGCCAGACTTTAGTTAAAAGTTTGCTTCAGGACCCAGACTTGACCTGAACGTGACTCTGGACCTCGAATCCCACATAAAAGTCAACGGGGACCCAAACTTTAGGCCTTTAAAATGGTCATAGTAAGGCCTAGAAGGCTGCAAAAGGAAGCAAGATGGGGGTAAGAGCAAGACAATTGCCCTGCAAACAAATGTGGATAGAGAATAGGCATCGTAGGACATTACACCTTGGATTAAGTCTGCTTTAGCTTGGCTTGTTATCAGACATAGGGCGTATCCCACACCATTTTAAAATTATTTAAAGGGAACCTGTCAGATGCAATATACACCCAGAACCACGAGCAGTTCTGGGTGCTTATTGCTATTCCCTGCCTAACTGTCCTAAAGAGATCTTTAGAAAAAGTATATCCAAAAGGTCCATATGATATACAAATGAGGCCAGCAACTAGTCGCAAGGGCGTTAGTTCCCATGGCAAGTCGGCCCCCTTAGCATGTTAGTACGCCCCTGTGGGTGTGCTAATGTGGCGCCCCTGACCCGGTCAGGCACCACTGAGTACTGCACCCATGCTGGGACAGTACTTCCAGGTAATCCTAAGGGCCAGAATGAGGTGTGTACGCACAGACACATAGCAACCAGGTCTCCCACACCAGTAGATGGGACCCTTGGGTAGTTTCCAGAGGGGGCTAGCTTTCAAATCTCATGAAGGGGTGGAGCGGAGAGGCTGAGAGCTAAAGTGCAGTGGTTGTCAGGAAGAGAGGAGAGCCAGTGTGGTGGTGGAGTGCAGCGGTCGCGAGGCAGATACGCGCGTGCACAGTAGTCAGACCCTGCGAGGTGTAGTGACAGTTGGCGGGGGGAGAACGGTCACCGAGGAGTCAGAGTAAAGAGGCGCCCCTGGTGACTAGGCACGTACGGGGAACAGGTCCCTAGAGCAGACTCAAGTTTAACTATCTGCTAAACCTGCCGGTGAGGGGAACTACAAGTACCTCACCAACCACACAGAGTCCGAGCCTCAGCAGCAACGCAGGGACCCATAAGGAGACAGAGCTAGGAGCCATCTCACCTGGTCCACGCTGCCGGCAAACGATCCAAAAAGAGGAGAAAAGACAGTAGCGATTCCCTGGATAGACCCCCACGGTACTTCCGGTCAGGGGGTTATCCGAACACAGAAGTGCTAGGAAGGCGAGCTAACCTGTTACCCTCAGACTGGCCTGAAGGAGCTCCTGATCCTACCTGGTTCATCACAGCAACGCCCGGGTCAGCTCACCATAACATCTGTGTGAGTAAAACCAGTTAAATGACTTTTGGACTCTGCCTAAGTTATTCTAGACCCGTTATTCTACACACCTGAGCCCCTAGGGCCTGCCTCACTCACGGGAGGCCACAACACCTGACTGCAGACCCCATGAACCCCAGACGCTCATAAAATCTGCAGTGGCGGTCATCTATATCCCTGACCGCAAGCCATGAGTGGCGTCACGACACATACAAAATCTGACATACCTGTTTGCTACAGTGCCTACAAGTAGTATTCAACCCCCTGCAGATTTAGCAGGTTTGATAAGGTGCAAATAAGCTAGAGCCTGCAAACTTCAAACAAGAGCAGGATTTATTAACAGATGCATAAATCTTACAAACCAACAAGTTATGTTGCTCAGTTAAATTTTAATACATTTTCAACATAAAAGTGTGGGTCAATTATTATTCAACCCCTAGGTTTAATATTTTGTGGAATAACCCTTGTTTGCAATTACAGCTAATAATCGTCTTTTATAAGACCTGATCAGGCCGGCACAGGTCTCTGGAGTTATCTTGGCCCACTCCTCCATGCAGATCTTCTCCAAGTTATCTAGGTTCTTTGGGTGTCTCATGTGGACTTTAATCTTGAGCTCCTTCCACAAGTTTTCTATTGGGTTAAGGTCAGGAGACTGACTAGGCCACTGCAACACCTTGTTTTTTTCCCTCTTGAACCAGGCCTTGGTTTTCTTGGCTGTGTGCTTTGGGTCGTTGTCTTGTTGGAAGATGAAATGACGACCCATCTTAAGATCCTTGATGGAGGAGCGGAGTCCAGGTAGGCCGTGCTATCCATCTTCCCATGGATGCGGACCAGATGGCCAGGACCCTTGGCTGAGAAACAGCCCCACAGCATGATGCTGCCACCACCATGCTTGACTGTAGGGATGGTATTCTTGGGGTCGTATGCAGTGCCATCCAGTCTCCAAACGTCACGTGTGTGGTTGGCACCAAAGATCTCGATCTTGGTCTCATCAGACCAGAGAACCTTGAACCAGTCTGTCTCAGAGTCCTCCAAGTGATCATGAGCAAACTGTAGACGAGCCTTGACATGACGCTTTGAAAGTAAAGGTACCTTACGGGCTCGTCTGGAACGGAGACCATTGCGGTGGAGTACGTTACTTATGGTATTGACTGAAACCAATGTCCCCACTGCCATGAGATCTTCCCGGAGCTCCTTCCTTGTTGTCCTTGGGTTAGCCTTGACTCTTCGGACAAGCCTGGCCTCGGCACGGGTGGAAACTTTCAAAAGCTGTCCAGGCCGTGGAAGGCTAACAGTAGTTCCATAAGCCTTCCTCTTCCGGATGATGCTCCCAACAGTGGAGACCCAACTCCTTGGAAAGGGTTTTGTACCCCTTGCCAGCCTTGTGACCCTCCACGATCTTGTCTCTGATGGCCTTGGAATGCTCCTTTGTCTTTCCCATGTTGACCAAGTATGAGTGCTGTTTACAAGTTTAGGGAAGGTCTTAATTAGTCCGAAAAGGCTGGAAAAAGAGATAATTAATCCAAACATGTGAAGCTCATTGTTCTTTGTGCCTGAAATACTTCTTAATACTTTAGGGGAACCAAACAGAATTCTGGTGGTTTGAGGGGTTGAATAATAAATGACCCTCTGAATAAACTTTTCACAATTTAAAAAAAAAAAAAAAAAAAAAGAAATAACATTCTTTTTTGCTGCAGTGCATTTCACACTTCCAGGCTGATCTACAGTCCAAATGTCACAATGCCAAGTTAATTCCGAATGTGTAAACCTGCTAAATCTGCAGGGGGTTGAATACTACTTGTAGGCACAGTATATACAGAAGAAGACTTTGTGGCGTCCCTGAAGTTGGATCGGTATCCCTTGGGCGACACACTAACATGCTAATGAATGCACAGTGCCAGAGAATGGTCGCACTGACCTCTCTGCTGCCATCGCGTCCGACTCCTGGATTTCGGCTCGGTGCACATTACCTCGGACTTTTGGTCATGTGCACTATGAAGCCAGGTGTACGCATCCTCGCTTCAAACTCGTAGTGGGTATGACCGAAAGTCTGGGATCATGCGCACTGAGCCGAAATCCAGGAGTCGGACATGATGGCAGCAGAGAGCGGTGAGATTTTCTATTCGCTCTAATACCTTCATGTCACTCACATTTTACTATTATATACAGTTTATTGGCATTCAAGTTCTTAAGAAGAAGAAGCTCCTAAGGGAATGTATCTTTCTAAACTTTACACAGATTTCTGGCAAGAAAAATAATTTTTAACTTAGATATGAATAGTGAAGAAAATGACAGAGGGTGGAAAATCAGTGAAAAGATAATGAATAATTATGTGCTCTGTTTTTAACTATTTTCACTAAGAGGTCAAAATGTAGAATACATTTGTATTTTACTTTTACTTTACTTTCTCACTTCTGGGGAACTAGACGTTAGGTTTTCATGTGATGAGTTAGTATTACTGCGCCACCTAGTGGCAGATGTTTACATTTTTAGTTCTGTGAGAGTAAAGTGTAACTACTATCATGTTTATATATTATATGTCCACATAGTGTTGATGAGTGGGAGTCCAGGTCCTGACGATCGATAAACACAGCTCTTATGTGCGCACTAGAAAAGTGATTTTTCTCAAGAAAATTTCTTGAGAAACTTCTGGGAGTTGAAGATTACCGCACCTGCGGTTAAAAACCACACCAAAACCGCGGGAAAAGCGCATGCGTTTTCGCCGCGGTTTTTCCGCAGGTTGGTCCCTGCGGTTTTTTTATGCTGTAACTGCAATAAATAATATAGATAATAGATAGATAATCGATAGATAGACAGACAGATAATGGATAGAGGGAAAGATGGATAGATGAATAGATAGATATATAGATAGATGAGAAAGACCTATATAATGTCCCACCTATCTGCATATTCTAAGCTGGCACCCTTTAGTGACTTTCATGTGACACTAAAGGGTGCCTAGCTTTGTATTTAGCCAAAAAAAAAAATAAAAAAAAAAATGACGTGGGGTCCACCCATCTTTTGTAGCCAGCTAGGGTAAAGCAGATGGCTGCAGCCTGCAAACCACAGCTGGCAGCTTCACCTTGGCTGGTAATCCAAAACTGAGGGCACCCCACGCTGTTATTTTATATTAAATAATTTAAAACAAAAAACGTGGTCCCCCCCCAAATTGGATCACCAGCCAAGGTAAAGCGGACAGCTGTGGTTTGGTATTCTCAGACTAGGGAGATCCACTGTTATTGGACACTCCCCAGCCTAACAATAGCAGGCCGCAGCCGCCCCAGAAGTGGCGCATCCATTAGACGTGCCAATCCTGGCGCTTCGCCCCAACTCATCCCCTTGCCCTGGTGCGGTGGCAAACTGGGTAATATATGGGGTTGATACCAGATGTGTAATGTCACCTCGCATCAAGCCCTGGGGTTACTGATATCACGCATCTATCAGATACCCGACATCACCAACCCAGTCAGTAAGAAATAAAAAATAGACAACAAAAAAAGTTTTATTTGAAAAAACACTCCCCAAAACATTCTCTCTTTTACCAATTTATTGAAAAGAGCAATCAAATCCGGGTCCGACGTAATCCAATAAGGGGGTCACATGCCGATCCATACCATAGTCACTGTCCCAGTCAATGAAGAACAGAATGTTTCCCATTGGCTGGGAGAGTAATGCAGTGACCTGAGCTACCATCAATAGGTCAGCCCAGGTCACTGCAGGGCATGACGAGCGCTGCTGTCAGGAGCTTAGATGAGATCATTACCTGCAGTGACGATCTCCTGCACTGCTGACGTCAGCGCCGTCACTGACTTCTATGCCCGCCGCGTTCTCAGCATTATCGCGATAGCCCGTGACGTCATTGCTAGTGACAGTCTCGGGCTGCCCGCGAGACGGGCATAGACGGCAGTGATGTCAGGAGGCAGGAGATCGTCACAGCAGGTAATGACCTCATCTATGAAGAAAAAACAAAAAGCCAGCACCAAATGTGCACTTCAGCACTAAACATTCCAAACTGTACTTATTATAAAAATTTTGAAATTTTTGGCAAAAAAATTGCAATTTCTTGAGCTGCCTCGCCACGTCACGGCAAATCTCATTTGAGGCAGTCCTAGACTAAAATATTTTTATAAAATGTGCCATACGGCCTCACATATGAATAGTAGAACTGCTCTTAGCAGCACTCACCTGGTCTATTTCAATCCCGTACCCATGACTGAGTCATGGCTGTGGGCGGGACAGGTCCAAGCAAATGCTGCATGAAGTAAATAGCCTGTGGACAAAGCCTGATGACTTAATGTGAACAGTCACCAACCGCCAAAATCTAGACAGATGGAATACATCCCAAATTGGGGTGCATAGACCTCATCTAGCCTCCTGACAGCAGCACTCGGCATCCCCGCGGCTGCACGCATTGCTGCCTGTACTGCAGCGTGACAAGCGGCTGACACTGCAGGCAGACACTGACACTGCTGTGCTGGCAGCGGCGCGGCTGGAGCGGGACACAGACTGCACGGGCACCCACCGGAGGTCACACGGAAGTGCTTCTGTGCGGCATCCAAGGAGTGTGATGTGTGTGTTTACTCTGCTCCGCTTCCTCTTCTGTCATAATGACATCACTTCCTGCAAAACCGCAGGCAGTGATGAGCATTACCGCAGGTAAATCGCGGCTATACCGAGGGTATACCGCACATAATTTGCTACCTGCGGTATACCCCTGGTATTTCGCGATTACATTACAGTGAATGGAGTGAAATACCGGGGGTATTCCGCAGGTACCTGCGGAAAAGAAGTGACATGCAGATTTTCTCAAGAAATTTTCTCAAGAAATTCTGCTCAAAGAATTTTCTTGAGAAAAAAACACAGTGTGCGCACAGCTATTTTTTTTTCCCCCATAGGTTTCGCTGGGAAATGTCTACAGGAAGATTTCAAACATTTCTCAAGAAATTTCCGCAGCAAAACCGCGGGTAAAAACGCAGTGTGCGCACAGGGCCTTAACCTCATATATCCTCCATGAGCTGTGAGCAGAGAGCGGTGCATGGGCTCAATAGTAAGCCTATGGATCCATACACCGCTCTGTGAGAGTGAATGTATGGACCCATGAGCTTACTATCGGGCATGTACTCCACTTGGTACTCCTGCTCATCCAGGAACTGTGGACTACAGAGCGGTGTTTTGAGTAATCGGTGAAGTTTCAGGGCTTTGACCCCCTACTTGTGGTATGATATGGGAACACAAAACACACATCGGATCTCAGTGGACAAAAGAATAAATTACTGTCAACAGTCGAAGAAAATCAAAGTCATCAACCAATTGGTCGCTGGATACCAAACCAAATTAAATAATGGAATCACAGGCGGATCCAATTTGAGTATATTTCGCTACTCGGTAGTATGACATACCTCACACAAAATATCGAATAGCATGAATTTTTAAATGCTCTTTTATTTTGGTAGGATGTTAGAAAAACGTAGCAGCCATTTCTCTTTTTCCAAGGAAATTTACAAATCCATTGTTTATTGACCTATTTACTTTTGAAGTCACTTTAAGGGACCTATATACCGAAAATCACTAGAAGTGATACCAGTTTAGAAACTGCACCCCTCAAATTATTCTAAACTTCTGCCAGGAAACTTGATAATTCCTTTGTAGCATCTACAGGGTTAAGACAAATTCGAATAAATTAATTAAAAATTAAAAATGTTTAACTAAAAAGTTAGAAATGTTTCATTTTTATAATGGGTAATAGAAAAAATGGACCCCAAAATATAATACTCCAAATCTCCCAAATGTGGAAATACCCCAGATGTTGTGAAAATAAAAAATCCTACTGTTTGACTTCAAATGGATGACATACTATTTGATTTTTGGAACGTGCATTTGACTGGAATAGATTGAGGCCGCCATGTTGCATTTCCAGAGCCCCTGGTGTGGCAATATAGCAGAAACCCTCCACAAATGACCCCATTTTGAAAGCTATCGGTCTCAAATAATTAATCTAGGTGTGTGTTGACGACTTTGTGCCCAATTTGTAATTTTCAAAATTAATAACAGGAGAAATTTGACCCAAACATTTGTTCTGTAGTTTGTCCCAAGTGCGGTGATAACTTGAATTTGTTCAAAAACTAATGTTTGGGTACACGGCAGCGCTCAGAAAGCGAAAAGTGCCGTTTGAATTTGGGAGCACAAATTTGGGAAACTAAACCACACAAGGAACTCATTTAGAAGGGTGGTGAGCATTTTTAACTCAACAAATTACATTACATACTTTATAACATTTGGCTGTGGTAATAAAAAAAAAATTTTTACCATTCAAATGTTACATTAGCTACAGTTTTTTTTAGAAACACAAGAGTAGTAAGTGAAAATAGACCCCCATGATTTGTTACTCAGATTCTCCCGAACACGTTGATAGAACTGTTTGGCGTTCATCAGGGCTGATAAGGTAGGCGCATTAGTTGGCTTTGGAGAGCAGATTTTGCTAAAGTAGTCTGTGGGTGCCATTTTCAGAGGCCAAAACAGCAGAAAACCTCCCTTCCAATGTGAACCATATTAGAAATTACACATTTCAATGAATTCATCTATGGCTGCAATTACTATTTTGGCCCCCTGGGTGTTTTCACACTGCAACATCCAACCCATGCTTCTCGAAAATTGCAAATATGCCAGCCTAGTGCCCATACACTGTGCCCAGATTGTGTGTCTGGAGATGAGCACTTTGTAAACTGTTAAAGGCTATCACCTCTACAGCAATGTGGTATGTGTGGGTGCAAAATGCGCAATTGTGGGGCTCAGAAGGGGGGGGGGATTTGGATTTGGGAGCGCAGATCTTGCTGTATTTTATTTGGGTGGGGGGGAATGTAACTTTCCCAGAGACTTTGTGCTGCCAGTAACAAAATTGTGATTTATATTAAACCCCCAGATGAAACCATGAACACAGTGGAGGTGGAATGACTCACTTTGGACTCTTTGGCATCTTGTCATTTTAGGCATGCACACATCTGTGGTTGATCGCAATTTTATGTGCTACAAAAAAAAAATGCCTGAAAGGTCAGACATAGTCGCAACAGAAGTCAGTCGGAGTCCAAAGTGACTATCTGCCTCATTATAGTTAATGGTTCCATTTGAGGTTTCATCTACTGTAGATCATGGATTTTGGAGATGTATATGGAAACTTTGAGGTAAACGCTCTACATAGAGCGCAGGATAAATGTGAACCGAGCATTATTCTGATTTTTGGGAGGCAGAATGAACAAATAAACATCAGTTCAAGAGGTGGTTTGTTTTGGGTCAGTACAATAAGAGAAACTAGATTTATACAGGTTTATGTTTTATATTTTTATATACTTTATTTCCTTGCTACGATCTGAGAGCTACTGTATAACTTTTTTATCTTTTGGTTAAGGCCATGTGTCCACGTTGCTTTTTACCTGCTTTTTACCTGCTTTTTTGCTGCTTTTTCAACTGCACCATTTAATGCCAAAATGGATGTGTTCTGCTTTTCAAGCATAGTCTATGGGAATTTGGGTTTCTAAACCCCACTAGTTCAAACTGCAGCCTTTTTGTGGCAGAAATTTGGGCAAAAACTCTGCTTTGCAGTTCAAAACCCAAATGGAAAAACAATTGACATGTTACACTGACAGAGCCTGTTAGACCCTGCAGATGGCAGGGCCTAACAAGCCATAAAACCCAGATGTCTGTGTGCAAAATCGACACTCATGAGTGCGGATTGACAATACTGTTAAAGAGGGAGCCCTCTCCTCCTTTTAAATATCTAGATCCTGCTGTCGTGATTGACAGCAGCATCTAAGACAGTGGTCCCCAAACTTTCTTACCTTGAGAGCCAGGTTCATCTCTGAGAGATGGACATGAGCCAAATTCTGTGCTCCCTCCTCAAAAGTAGTGCCACCCAGAAGCCACCATTATTGGTATAATGAGATCTAAAGCTTACCACAAGAAGTGGTTTCACACTTTAACGCCAATCTGTATTATCGCTTCAAGCACGAACACCACCTATCTCCAGTTTGCCATATTTCATTTAGTAGATGTGCATTCAGATCAGCTCTATTGATTTAGGTTTATACTGCGATTCTTAAGGGGAACATGTCATGTCCAAATAGATATTCCATTTACCTCCAGATATAGGGTAACATGCAGGTTTATAGCATTAAAAACTGTCTTATCGGAGCAGGGGCTGCAGGGAGAAAATTGAATATATCCTCCATGTAGCCACTCGTGTCCTGTGATTTGGGCGGTGCAGGTAGTAGTTACAGTCACTACTCACTAAACATGGAGAGCACTGTAATCACTCGATTGCACATTGACTGCCCTATGTGTCGTGTATTTGTTTAGAGTGGGCTGTCAAAGTGCCGAGGAGTGATTACAGTGCCCTTCTCCCCCTGTCGTTTCTGTCCTCAATTACTGTATTTGAACAGCTGCAAGGAGAATATAACATCATTTTCACGTTGAAGGTGCTGCTCCAGGATACCGGCAACAGATGATTTTAATCATGAATCTAAATCTCGGCTGGGTTTATGGGCTGCACATAGAGAAAAAATAACTTAGGGGGGCCGCATTGATTGCAGGACTTTAGTGACATTTTTATTGGCACTTTTTTTTTTTTTTTTTTTTTACTCTTCACCTTTGGATCAAAGGTTTTGAACATTTTTTGCTCGTTTATTATAACAAACGTACTTTTTTGTTATATACAGTACAGACCAAAAGTTTGGACACACCTTCTCATTCAAAGAGTTTTCTTTATTTTCATGACTCTGAAGGCATCAAAATTATGATAACACATGTAGAATGAAATACTTAACAAAAAAGTGTGAAACAACTGAAAATATGTCTTATATTCTAGGTTCTTCAAAGTAGCCACCTTTTGCTTTGATTACTGCTTTGCACATTCTTGGCATTCTCTTGATGAGCTTCTAGAGGTAGTCACCGGAAATGGTTTTCACTTCACAGATGTGCCCTGTAAGGTTTAATAAGTGGGATTTCTTGCGTTATAAATGGGGTTGGGACCATCAGTTGTGTTGTGCAGAAGTCTGGTGGATACACAGCTGATAGTCCTACTGAATAGACTGTTAGAATTTGTATTATGGCAAGAAAAAAAGCAGCTAAGTAAAGAAAAACGAGTGGTCATCATTACTTTAAGAAATGAAGGTCGGTGTTACGAACCGGCGCCGCCATAGCCGCAAGCAGCCTGCTGCGGTTCCTGTTGCGCCCAGGCGCCGGCTGCCGTTCTTGGCCGTGCCTCAGGTCGTCCAGTTGGCTGTTTCTTCCACCACGTCTAAGTGTGGAGAGGCGGCTAGTGCGCATGCGTGCGCCGATTTACCCCAGCCAGAGTTTAAGCCCGGTGTTTTGCCTAGTGAGCATGCTCAGCCTGATTGTGTTATGTCTGAGACTAAGTCCTCAGTTCAGGCTACTGAGCATGCTCCCACAATTAACCCTAATAGCCTCTTTGCACAGGTACTTGGACTTCGTGCTGTGTCTAAGTTCTGGGATGTGCCTACTGAGCATGCTCAAACTGATAGTCTGCTTTCTGAGCCTGTTGCTCAGGCTACTGGGCATGCTCAGGCACTTAGTGCACCAGAGGCTAGGTCCGGTAAGGACCTCACTGAGCATGTCCGTGAGGTGGCAGGCCCTGATAGGGCAGAGGGTGTCAGGTGTCCTGATGACGTGGCAACTCCGGACTGGCTCGCAGAGGCCCGCCCCTATGATCTGGCACCTCAGTATTGGTCGTCAGACGATGACTGGTGAAGTGTTTGGGGCGTGGCTGCCATGAGGTCATCAATGACGTGGCGGTTCCGGATAGGTCGCATGTGACGTCACTGATGACATGGCACTCTGCTATTTGGCCTTGGTGGTTCCACCCTGGGTTTGGGGCGGACCCAGGTTATAAAAGGGGCTGGAGACAACATGGAGGGGCGCAGTCTTCACATTTGCTCAGTCAGAGCACACCTCCATGTTAGAGCCTCATTGCGGCATAAGCCTATGTTGGGAAGCGGTAGGTAGGGTTAGGCGAACGGTGCCTGTCACCCCAAGATTCGTGGCTCGGCACATCAGGGTCAGGCGCCGTGCTTCCCTCCTGCCGTTCCAGTCTTGCTATAGCAGCCCAGTGGCGTTAACTGGGTTGCGGCTGCTGTGCTTCCAGTCAGATTGTGCCCCCTACGCACACGGACAACGCACCTGCTGCGCCACCTGTCTGATTGTGCCCCCTACGCACACGGACAACGCACCTGCTGCGCCACCTGTCCGGTTGTGCCCCCTACGTGCACGGACAGTGTACCCCAGGACCCCTGTGGAGTTAACAGGGTGTTCCTTATCCTCTTCGGCTTCCCGGTCAACGCTACTGGTGTACCCATCTGGCCTGACGTGTCCTACACACACGTGGCCAGTCGAGAGGTGGCCAGAAACGCTAATCGGAGGACCGCTCAGCCTGACGTGTCCTACACACGTGGCCGACAGGGTGCTTTCGTGGCGGTCTTCCGGTCAACGCTACCTGGTTACCACCCGGCCCGACGTGTTTCCTGCACACGTGGTTGGTGTAGCGCTAGGTGCACCAAAACGCTAATCGGGTTGTCGTCCGGTCTGACGTGTCCCAACACACGTGACCGGTTCCCAGAGTTCCTGGGTTATCTCAGAGGCATCCAGCTCTATAGTCTCCGCCTAACCCTCAGGTGCCAGCAGCTCCTTTGTCATCTGGAGCACGGTGGGCCCCGACTGGCGATTAGGATATATACCCCCTGGTCCTAATCTGCCGGTCCCCCCGTAACAGTCGGTCAGTCCGAAAAATTGGGAAAACTTTTAAAGTGTCCCCAAGTGCAGTGGCAAAAACCATCAAACGCTACAAAGAAACTGGCTCACATGAGGATCGCCCCAGGAAAGGAAGACCAAGAGTCACCTCTGCTGCGGAGGGTACGTTTATCAGAGTTACCAGCCTCAGAAATCGCAGGTTAACTACAGCTTAGATTAGAGACCAGGACAATGCCACACAGAGTTCTAGCAGCAGACACATCTCTAGAACAACTGTTAAGAGGAGACTTTGTGCAGCAGGCCTTCATGGTAAAATAGCTGTTAGGAAACCACTGCTAAGGACAGACAACAATTTATAAACTGAGGAGGAAAGACAGGGTCTTAACCGGTAAAATCAATAAAAGTGATAGGGTGCACTCACCTATGGATGTTGTGAAAGTCACAACACCTTATGAAGCATAGAAGTCGGTGGAGACAGCTGCAGACCCGTAACAATGAGATAGGAGTTTCATAAGGAAATCGGGGATCAGCGCCGCGCTTAGCCCCATTCAATCCAAAGGATAATTTTGTAAGTCATTTTATTAAGGAAGCATGAACAAGTCTACGCGTTTCAGGGGTCTCTGCCCCCTTTCTCAGGACAATGGAACAAGGACACAGAAGATTTTCTGTGTCCTTGTTGCACTGTCCTGAGGAAGGGGGCAGAGACCCCTGAAACACGTAGACTTGTTCATGCTTCCTTAATAAAATGACTTACAAAATTATCCTTTGGATTGAATGGTGATAAGTGCGGCGCTGATCCCTGATTTCCTTATGAAACTTCTAAGGACAGGCAACAAGCAGAAGAGACTTGTTTGGGCTAAAGAACACAAGGAATGGACATTAGAAGGCATACTGAGCCAGCATGGCTACCACGGCATCTTGCAGCGGCATGCTATTCCATCTGGTTTGTGTTTAGTTGGACCATCATTTATTTTTCAACAGGACAATGACCCCAAACACACCTCCAGGCTGTGTAAGGGCTATTTGACTAAGAAGGAGATTGATGGGGTGCTACGCCAGATGACCTGGCCTCCACAGTCACCAGACCTGAACTAAATCGAGATGGTTTGGGGTGAGCTGGACCACTGAGTGAAGGCAAAAGAGCCAAAAAGTGCTAATCATCTCTGGGAACTCCTTCAAGACTGTTGGAAGACCATTTCCGGTGACTACCTCTTGAAGCTCATCAAGAGAATGCCAAGAGTGTGCAAAACAGTAAAAAAAAAAGCAAAAGGTGGCTACTTTGAAGAACCTAGAATATAAGACATATTTTCAGTTGCTTCACAATTTTTTGTTAAGTATTTCATTCCACATGTGTTAATTCATAATTTTGATGCCTTCAATGTGAGTCTACAATTTTCAGAGTCATGAAAATAAAGAAAACTCTTTGAATGAGGTGTGTCCAAACTTTTGGTTGACAACTTGACAACTGCAGCCACTGTCAGCGCTTCATCTAAAATTCAGATGAATGTTTTTCCACTGTTGCGCAGAGTCAAGCTCTCTCTTCACTATTGCAATGGCAGCTGCCGGCCAATCAGATTCAAGCAGGTGACGTTCACATCAGATGCTTGCTGCCTCTGATTGGCCAGCGGCTGCCATTGGAATAGTGCAGAGAGAGCTTAACTCTGCGCTGCGCCAGTAAAACGTCCATCTGAAATAAAGCAGTGACGGCTGCTGCCCCTGCACCGACCGCAACGGAATATCTAATAGGTGGGTCCGGTTTTGCTAGTTATTCCCACCCCTGACGATCCTTCCTCCCCCTGTCTGTTATAACAGGGAAAGGAAGGAGGGAGGAAGGAGGGAAGAAGGACAGGGGGAGGAAGGACAGGCAGGCAGACAGGGTCGAGAATAACTAGCAAAACCCGACCCACCTATTAGATATTCCGTTGCACCTATCATCAAGCAATAGTGCATTTCACAAACTTTACTTGCCTATATTTCAAAAAGTATATATCCGATCTCACAATTAAAGGTATGTTTAGAATCAGCATGATAACGCGAGTATAGCACTGGCTTTAGTTTACATATGACACTCTAGGTGGTTGGACCCCTTTAAGTGTTGTTACTACTGAAGTATTCTAACTTTTGTTTTCAAATTCAAACTTTAGTATTTTCAAATAACTATAAACAAAAATAACAGGGAACAGAAGGTGTGTTCACACAGCGCAGCTCACCAGCCACTCCAGAATGTTCTTGCCTGAAGGCGCTCAATGGAAAAAAGCTGAATAATAATTTGTATTGTGATGTTAAATTATTCAGAGTAGAAGGTCCTGGATGTGAGCACCTAGTATGTGAGAGAACTATAAAAGGAAGGGAGGGAGAGGGGCATCGGAAGGAACCATGAAGGGCACGGGGAACATAAAAGGGAGCATCAGCAATCACATAAACAGAATAGAAAAAATGAAAACTAGACACCTTCAAGTGGAGAGAATTGATTGAAAGAACTATTCACAGGAAGAAATGGTGAAAATTGAGATTTTCCTTGTATCCTAGGATAGTTGGTGAGAACAGGAACACCTCAAAGTGGAACATTCCATTCATATTTCGAGCAGCTTGATAATGTGTAAGTAATGGTTCAAAGCTTCAGAAGGACCAGATCTCTCAAATATCACGGTTTGTTGTGTCTAGACGCAGGTACAGCAATATTGGACAGTGACTGAATCTTCACGATTTGTGCTCTGCAGACCGCTATTTTTATATGAAATGAAACAACTGAGATGTAATTGAAGTGCAGACTTTCAGGGTTAAGTAAGGAGGTTGAACAAAAATATCCTGTGAAATAATTAGGAATTGCAGCCATTTTTCTACAAAGCCTCCTCATTTCAGAGGTTCAAAAGAAATTGGACAAATGTACTTGGTCAGAAATAAAATGTTCAGAATCCTTTGCAGACAATGATTGCCTGAAGTCTGGAAGCCATGGACGTTACCAAACGCTGAGTTTCCTCCTTTCTGATTATTTGCCAGGCCTTTACTTCAGCTGGCTTCAGTTGTTGCTTGTTTGTGGGTCTTTCTGCCTTAAAGGGGGTTTCCCATCTCCAAGATCCGATCCCTATATGTAGTAGGTGTAATAATAATAATATTAGCAAACGCCTCCAAATAGAAATTTAGTAGTTATTCTGATGCACCATGTCTCTTACATCATGTGCAGGGCATTGTAGGACCTTAGGTATGCATGCTTATGACCACTGGCAACTAATTAACTATGCATGGTTTATTATGTTTGGTCCCGAGAAAAAGAGGCTGCTATATATTAAAGAGCTGTAATTACTAAGCCCTTCATCCAGTTAGGATGGAAATCACCCTCAAATTAAAGATTTGCTACATTGACGTATAACATGGCCGAGCGCTATCCGCCAACACATCGGATAACACTCAACCATGGTATACGCTAGCATGAGGGAGCCCTTAATTTTAGGGTATCTCCATCCAAATGTTATACTATAGGACAGTGCTGACCAGCGCTTTTTTTCCCCCATGCAGAAATCAGCATGGGGGGGGGGGGAAATGTATATTGAAAGGCGTGTGTGCAAAGCATTGGACTGCACTCAGATTTCAGTCAAGAGCAATCCAATATACGCAGACACATACAATGGAGAAGATAGGGAAATTAAGCTCTCCATCTTCTCACCTGTGATCTGATTCTCACATGAGAGGGGATAGGATCACAGTAAAATGACACTCAATATACAAAAAGACAGTTTGCACTCTGATAATGCTAAAGTATGGAAACCATGAGTGTGTGAACATGAACCTGCATTACTGCTAAGGAAAATCTAAGAAAAATTAGATATTTAGCCTACATAAATGGCCATTTGTAAATCTGCCCAGTTGCCACTTCACGGCATATCTCGTAACTGGGTACCTACACTATACTGAAGCCTCTCTGTGGGTTAAAAACCTCCTGTGTATGGGCAAGTAGGAACCTGCTATATAGGATAAGATTACCTGTGGCAACTGGTGGAAGGATGCACGGTCAGAAGGTATGACCCTCTACATATAGACAAAAAAGACTGACCGACGTGTGAACAGGTGCATAACTGAACATGACATAAAATATAAAAAAAGGATTTTTGTGTATTCACCGTAAAATCGTTTTCTCTTAGCCATCATTGGGGGACACAGGACCATGGGTGTTATGCTGCCTATCCATAGGAGGACACTAAGTAGATGCAAAAGCATAGCTCCTCCTCTGCAGTATACACCCCCTGGCCGGGCCAGGTAACCTCAGTTTTAGTACAGAAGCAGTAGGAGAAAAAAACAGTAAAAACTTCTCAACAGAGGAACATGAGAAAAGAAGAGTCATAACCAAATAAGGTACTGAGAGAACCAAGGCCCAACAGGGCAACAGGGTGGGTGCTGTGTCCCCCAATGATGGCTAAGAGAAAACGATTTTACGGTGAGTACACAAAAATCCGTTTTTCTCTGACGCCTCATTGGGGGACACAGGACCATGGGACGTCCTAAAGCAGTCCATGGGTGGGAAACATAAAAGAAGACAACACAACCCAAGGACTAGGAACCAGTCCCAGACAGCCTGGAGCGCCGACAGAGAGGTGCTCTACTGCAGTTTGCAGAATTTTCCTACCCAGATTTGCCTCAGTTGAAACCTGGGTATGGATTCTGTAATGCTTTGAAAACGTATGTAGGCTAGACCAGGTCGCAGCCTTGCACACCTGTTCCACTGAAGCCTGATGCCGAATGGCCCACGAAGCGCCAACTGCTCACGTGGAATGAGCCCGCAGCCCACTAGGAATGGGCTTGAGTTGCAAGCGGTAGACTTCCTGGATCGCAGAGCGAATCCAGCGAGCCAGAGTCGCCTTTGAAGCTGCCTGTTCCTTCTCAGGCCCCTCAGGAATGATGAGCAAAGAATCCGTGTTCCTAAAGGGAGCTGTCCTGGATATGTAATATCTGAGAGCTCTGACGAGGTTTAACGAATGCAGAGACCTTTCCACCCTATGAACCGGGTGTGGACAAAAGGAAGGCAGAACAATGTCCTCGTTCAAATGAAACGGGGTAAGAACCTTTGGAAGGAAATCCGGAAGGGGGCGCAGAACCACCTTGTCCTGGTGAAAGATCAGAAATGGCTCGCGGCAAGAGAGTGCTGCTAGCTCCGAAACCCGTCTGATGGACGTAATTGCCACCGAGAATGTTACCTTCCAGGACAGAAGTGCAAGGGAGGATTCATTGAGGGGTTCAAAGGGAGACCTCTGGAGACCGTCCAGAACGAGGTTGAGGTCCCATGGTTCCAGTGGTCGTTTGTATGGGGGAACTAGATGGGAAACGCCCTGGTGGAAGGTCTTGACTTGCGGTTTTTGAGCCAGGCGGCATTGGTAGAAGATTGAGAGCGCTGAGACCTGCCCTTTAAGGGAACTGAGAGCCAACCCCGCTTGCAAGCCAGACTGTAGAAAGTCGAGAATTCTGGGGATGGCCAGAGGCATAGGCTGGACGTTAGTTGTCCTGCACCAAGAAAGGAAGATTTTCCACATACGGTGGTAAATGCGGGATGAAGCAGGCTTTCGGGCGCTGATCATGGTGGAAATAACCGTGGGGGAGAATCCCGCTCTTGTTAATACCCAGGTCTCAATGGCCATGCCGTCAGCTTCAGGGCTCTGGAGTTCTGATGGGAAATGGGCCCTTGGGTCAGCAAGTCTGGGATGTCTGGAAGGCGCCACGGTGCGTCTGAGCATTTGTACTAATTCGGCGTACCAGGCGCACCTTGGCCAGTCCGGTGCTATCAGTATCACCGGGACTGCCTCTGCCTTGATCTTCCTGATTACCCGCGGCAGCAGGGGTAGAGGTGGAAATATGTAAGGCAGGCGGAAGTGGTGCCAGGAGCAGACTAGAGCATCTGCGCCGATGGACTGCGGGTCGCGTGACCTGGCTATGAACGCGGGTACCTTTGAATTCAACCTTGAGGCCATTAGATCCACATCTGGTGTGCCCCAGCGAGTGCAGATATAGAAACATGTGTAGAAACACATCTGGGTGGAGAGACCATTCTCCGGCAGCCAGGCCTTGGCGACTTAGAAAGTCTGCTGCCCAGTTCTCTACCCCTGGTATGTGTACCGCTTATATCACTGATCCCGACGATTCGGCCCAGCTGAGGATCTTGTGGGCCTCGAGATAAGCAGCTTTGCTGCGGGTGCCCCCATGCCGATTGATATAGGCTACAGCTGTCGCATTGTCCGATTGGACTCGAATCTGACGACCCGCTAGCAGAGGGTAGAACTCTCTGAGCGCGAGGAAGATCGTGTGGAGTTCCAGTATGTTTATGGGTAAGAAAGACTCCTGGGGCGTCCAACGTCCTTGAGCAGTGTGGTGCCGGTACACTGCTCCCCAGCCTAGGAGGCTGGCGTCCGTGGTCAGGACCAGCCAGTTCACTGGGAGAAAAGATCTCCCCTTCGATAGGGATGAGGACCGAAGCCACCAGCGGAGTGCGTACCTGCCTGAAGGCGTCAGGTGAAGATGTCTGTCCAGGGAGAAGGGGCTCTTGTCCAAGGCCGCTAGAAGGGCTAGCTGCAGTGGGCGGAGGTGCAGTTGAGCAAAGGGTACTGCTTCCATAGCTGCCACCATCCTGCCGAGCACTTTCATGCTGAATCGAATGGAGCGAGATGGAGGACGTAGAAAGCAGCGTACTGCTCGTTGAACAGCGATCGCCTTGTCCTGAGGGAGAAGGATCAAGCCCCGACGGGTGTCCAGGGACATGTCCAGGAAGGTGATGGATCGTGATGGGCTCGGGGATGATTTGTCTAGATTCACTAGCCACCCTAAGCGGGATAGGGTGTCCACAGTGATCTGTACGCTGGTTGAGCAGTCGCGGAAGGAGGGGGCCTTGATGAGGAGGTTGTCCAAGTAAGGGAGAACGACTACTCCACTGGCGTCAAGGACGCTCATGGCGGCCGCCATGACTTTGGTGAAGACACTTGGTGCGGTGGCAAGGCCGAAGGGTAGAGCTACGAATTGAAAGTGGGAGTCCTGAATTGCGAAGCGGAGGAACTTTTGGTGATCTGGGGCGATGGGTATGTGCAGGTACGTGTCCTTGATGTCTATGGAGGCGAGGAATTCCCCTTCGACCATGGATGCAATAATGGACCTTAGGGACTCCATTCTGAATCTCCGTACGTGCACATGTTTGTTTAGGTGTTTGAGGTCCAGGATGGGTCGATCTGACCCATCCTTTTTGGGGACCACAAAGAGGTTGGAATAAAAACCCCCAAACTTCTCGTCGTCTGGGACAGGTATTATCACTCCTGCTGTTTGGAGCGAGTGGATTGCTGAGAAAAAAGCTTCGCGTCATTTTCGAGTCTTTGGGGGGTTTGAGAGAAAGAACCGACTCGGGGGTCGGGTCCGAAATTCTATGTGGTAACCGGAAGACACAAGGTCTCGCACCCATTTGTCGTCTGAGGTGGCAGCCCAGATGTGATGAAAGAGCCGCAGTCGACCTCCTACAATGAGTGTGTCTTCCGGGGCGCCGAAGGAGTCATGAGGGGGGAAAACGTCGTGGCAGAGTCTCCCTAGTCCTGGACTGTTTCGGTCTAGGCTGCCATGACGAAGTGGGTTTCGGGGAGAGCTGAGAAGGTCGGTCCCTGCGTAGTCCGCGGCTGGTAGCGGGGACAGCACGGGATGTTGACCAACCAAATGAGTTCTGAAAGGAGCGGAACGAGGACTGTGGATGTCTGGTGAAGGACGTCCTGGACTTCAGCTGGGGGAGGGAGGTACTCTTTCCTCCCGTGGCGTCAGAAATGAGCTTGTCCAGACGTTCGCCAAACAAATCGGTCTGGAAAAAAGGGAAGGCCCGTGAGAGACATCTTGGAGGCAGAGTCCGCTCGCCATTGTCGGAGCCAGAGAGCTCTACGGATGGCTATGGTATTTGAGGTGGCAAACGCTGCGCAGGTAGCAGCGTCCATGGAGGCCTGCATGAGGTACTCCGCCGCAGCGGCAATTTGAGCTGTTACCTCTGTGAAGGTATGAGTGAACTGGGATTCCTCAAGCGAAGTGTTAAGGGATTCTGCCCAGACCGAGATCGCCTTTGCGACCCACACAGCGGCAAAGGAGGGCGAGAGGGAGGAACCCGCAGCCTCAAAAGCAGAGCTGGCGAGGTGCTCCACCTGTCTGTCTGTCGGGTTCTTGATGGAGGAACCATCGGGTAAAGACAGGAGCATCTTTGTGGTAAGGCGGGAGACCGGGGGGGTCGACCGAGGGCGGATCGGCCCAGCCCTTAGGGGCAGGTGAGGAAAAAGGGTACCGGGACTCCATGAGTTTTCGGTTACCGAAGCGCCTGTCAGGCTTCTCCCTTTGCTTTGTGAGGATATCCTGAAACTCTGGGTGATCAGCAAAAACCTTTTGGGGTTTCCTTGCCCTCTTAAAGGAGACCGCATGGTCAGTGGTAGTGGATGGGGGATCCTCCAAATGCAGAGTTTGGTTGATTGCTGCTATAAGGGAGTCTATTGCAGTTTGATCATCTGAGGAGGCTGAAACCAAGGAATCCTCTTGGTATAAACAGCATTCTCCCTCCTCCAGCTCTTCAGAAGCCGTGGAGCGTGTGGGAGAGCCTGCCCTGTGTGCTCCCGAGGGAGAGCCCGCTGGAGACACCCGGCCGTGTGCTCTTTTCCTGATCCCTGCAACCGGTGAAGCATGTGCCCGGATTACCTCAGAAGGATCTTCCATAGGGGTATCCTCAGGCTGCGTTCCGTCCAGGGACCCAGAAGGGTGTGGAGGATGACATTGCATAGCCAGCACCAAGTTCTGTGACAGTTTTTCCATGGATTGGGACAGAAACTGTGCCCATTCCGGTGGGCTGGGAGCCCTAGGCTCTGGGCTGACGGTTGCGGCGGTGGTGGTAGGGGGGTCTTGGGGGGCTATAGGGGCATAGGACTCACAGAGAGAAGAGGTGTGTTTACGTGGTAGCTCAGCGTGGCAGGCAGTGCAGGCTGAATAATAGACTATGTGGCCCTTAGAACTCTTAGTGCCCTTAGAATTCTGCATGTTCCTAATAGGAGTATGCCAGGAGGGGGAGCAATGCTCAGCAGAGCTACAAGTGAAGCAAGCACCTCACCAGAATCAGCCGATGGCCCTATCCTCAGGAAGGATTAAGCTCTATGGAGATCTTCGCACGCTTTCCTGGGCTGGGGGGGAAGGGCTTATCGCGGCCGCGGGGCTTAGCGCTAAAAGAGCGCGAAGATGAAGTCAGCGTGCCCCCCGCTCCTCCCTCTCCCTCCAGTCAGCACACAGCTTGTCACTGGTGGTTATCAGCCGGCTTTTCTGCTAGAGCAAATAAACAGCGTGAGTCCCTGGGCCCTCCCCCTGCCACCAGGAAATTATCTGCAGGACTTTCTGCAAACAGAAGTGACTTCCCCCCTCCTCCAGCCAGCAAGCTAGAGAAAAGTTAACACTGTGTGTGCAGGATCCTTGGGGCTCTCCTCCTTGCACTCAGCAAGGGACTTTCTCATAAATACTGTAAATGTCCTGGGAGCCTTCCCTGCAGCGTCTTTTCTCCCTTTGTCTGGGAAACCAGTCAGGGGGATCTCACCTTCAAACACTGCTTTAGTCCAGGCAGTGAAAATAGCAGAGTCAGCTTGCTGTGTCCGGTCACACCGGTGCCATATTCAACTCAGAGCCTGCAAAGAGGGGCTGAGGAATTGGTGCCATATTCAACTCAGAGCCTGCAAAGAGGGGCTGAGGAATTGGGCTATAGGGGCACAGGCCTCTACCCTGGGCTTTGGAAAATCGGTGTCTGTGGAACCCGTCCAGGATCCAGCGTCGCAGGAGGGGGTACGTGGAGGCGACACTCCACGTTCCCGCCCGTTGATGGTAGTGGGAGATCGGTCCCAAAAGGAAACCGTCGCCCTCAAATAATAACAAACCTTGAAAGGAAGTGCCTCCTACAGACACTAAGCTAAAACTGGGGTTGCGTGGCCTGGCCAGGGGGTGTATACTGCAGAGGAGGAGCTATGCTTTTGCATCTACTTAGTGTCCTCCTATGGATAGGCAGCATAACACCCATGGTCCTGTGTCCCCCAATGAGGCGTCAGAGAAAGACAGTTTGCACTCTGATAATGCTAAAGTATGGAAACCATGAATGTGTGAACACGGACCTGCATTACTGCTAAGGAAAATCTAAGAAAAATGAGATATTTAGCATATATAAATGGCCATTTGTATATCTGCCCAGTTGCCCCTTCACGGCATATCTCGTAACTTCACGTAGGCTTCAGCATAGCATTAGGTACCCAGTTACGAGATATGCCGTGAAGGGGCAACTGGGCAGATATACAAATGGCCATTTATATATGCTAAATATCTCATTGATTATATAACAGTATCTTGAATATGTTTTGGTAAACCGCTAAAATGCCAAAACATGTGTCACTGTCCAAATATTTCTGGTCCTAACTGTAAATAAATACTCAACAAAAACTACTAGAACTAATTTACCAGTTTTTTCTTGTAATGGGGTTCCTGTTCACAGATGACCTTAGCATTGTATCTACATGCTTCTTGTGACCATTAACAGTACTTCATCAATCCAAAAGCTCCTCTTCTTTTTCTCCGGTGTTGCCATGTGTCCACATTAAATAGACTGTATTAGCATGGATATAACCTTAGCTAAAAAAAATGAGTCATGGTCTTCGACTCTTGATATCACGAGCCTTAAAGCAGTTTTCAGGAAAAAAAAATTCAAATTAAAAAACTTGACTGTCCCTTTAATGAACCCCCAAATCAGTTAACTTAATTTTCACCATTTTACTTCCCCTTCAGCCCGATGCCACATCTCTATGGCTTGTAATGGCTTCCTGCATTTCCTTTTTTGTTCTCTTTATTACATTTATTAGGAGGTGTAGCTGTATGTGTTCAATGCTCCTTTCACGCCACCCGCAATACCCCCTCCCACGCCACCAGCAATACCCCCTCCCATTCCACTTAGGAAGCACCACCCCAAGTCTCCTATACAGATAAATTACTGCTCAGCTCCTTGTTCCTAACCTCCATCCCACCTCATTTAGTATGTGCGATCATGACACTCTCCTGAAGTTAGTGTTACAGGTGCGCACACTGGCTCGCTTAGTGTAGTACAGGGGAGCAATGAGTCAAGCAATGTATTATACTACCAATCCAAACCACCAGTCCCATTCCTTCTGGCTAAAGTCACAAGCCGATATTATTTCTGTGTAAAGCCTGCAATGTGCTCCCTCTCTACCCCACCATGATAACTAGAGCTATTTCCGACCATTATGTGGCCTTCATGCTGCATTTATCAACACTTTACCACCTCAGAGAGCCTGTAAAAGGAGCAGGGCTTGAGAAAACCACACTCAAAAGTTGGTATCTTGGGGCAGTGTCTGGGAACAAGACTAAAATGTCCTGCATTTTAGATTTTTAATGATGGCAAGCATTCACAAAAAAGCAACTTCATTTGATATAGATAAATCAGCCTTTGTACTTAGAAATATTTGCCAGACAGCAATCCTATTTTCTACACAAGCTATGGTGAGAATTTGCTAGGCCAGAGGTGAGAAATGAATATTCCCGAGGGGCCACATTAGAGACCATGACTGGTGTGGAAGAACGAACCAATAAGCTGAAATTAATTTGGCTTAATATAACATATTACAATATTAATGTAAATTAATAATTGTATCACTTAATATGAGCAGATTAACTATGCTGACATTCCTCTATATACAGTATGAGCCCTCACATAGCCCATCTATATACCGTATGAGCCCCCACATAGCCCATTTATATACCGTATGAGCCCCCACATAGTCCCTCTATATACCGTAAATTATTTTACCCACGCAGCCTCCTACATACATGCAAACATTCCATATGAAAATAAAAACCACCACACTCCCCTTGCTGTACATCGGCCTCTGAAGCACCAACACTCTCCACATCATATGCTATGAGGTCCACTCATGGTGTCTGCTGTGCCTCACACTGATTGGTGGAAGACACAGCAAGGGTAACCTCCTCCACAGTGTTTACTGGTCTGCATCCTGTGGATGCAGATAACGGTGAAGTCGGAAAGTATGCGGGGGAGGGTGTATTGCGGTCCAATGTCTCGGTCTGCATGCCATAATGCAACAGCCAGAAGGCCGATATAGCTCGCGGGACGCACTTTGCCCAACCTTGTACTAGGATAAGTCACGATCAGGGGGGGCAAGTTTGGAATTTTCGATTCAACTTCAGGTTTTCAAATAGGAAGGTACATACACTTCAGACTGGTAAGAGAAGTTCAAAAGAAAACTATGGTGTGATTCACATTAATGTAACCTTATTTGTTCTTCTGTAATATTATAAAAGTGATTTTTCTCTGCACAGGCTGTGTAAAGGATAGCGTTATCCCAAGCAGAATGTTTTACGATCACCTTATTTCTTGTTACGGAGGCCTGCATGTCATCACAGTGTTCAACCAGCGCCAAACGTTTCATTACAGACAGTGCAGAAGCCAAACTTCTTCTCATCCCTGAAGATCACACATGGAAAATGAGGGTTTATCTGCCGTTGCTGGGCCACTCTTCCCACACATTCTAATTAACGGCCTGGATTGTCCTCATTGAGGAGTTGCAGCATCTTCATTTTGTAAAAGGAGCCAATAATGATTAGATAAACTTTGCACGGCGCAGCCAATACCAGACTATAGGTGTGGACAACAATGAATGAGGCCAAAATATGGATTGTTGTTATACATCAGTAGTGGTTGGTTTATTGGTAACAGATCCTGTTTCTCAGAATTTGGCAACTGCACTGTGGGTGATGGAGGGCCGGTTTACATGGAGGTGATTCAAATTCGTGTGTGAGAATACGTGTGCTTCATTCACCATATACAAGAAATTCTCTACTACTTTGATGTGTCACACACCTACCTTCCTAGAATTCCCTTTCAGTCCACAGGTTATATCCAAAATTGCATCATTTGAGAAAACATTTTTTCCCCCATTACATAAGCGTTTCCTGACTGAGTGGCATTTAATTTATAATATAAACATATGTATGCCGCATGTGTAATTTAAAAAGGGGCTAATCACCATTTGACTACTCAACACAATTTCTGGGTGGTAGCTTCTTCAACAAGAGATAGTCGGAATCAACAGAAAATCTGTGTTGCCGTCAAAACAACAAGCGGCTTTTCGTGGGTGATTTCATGCATCGAATTCATGCTAAAATAAACTTCAATTAAACTCTTGTGTAAACATATGGCAATACCACATACTGCCCAATGAAAAAATAATGTGTAGCTTGTAGGTGTTCATCCAGTTCACTATGTTCTGATCTTACATAACTACAAATAAAAAGTTACTCTGGCTTTTTTAAAACAAAGAAAAATGGTAGAAAATGCTGTAAAACCTAAAAGTTAAAAGGGGTTGTCGACTACTAAGACAACCCCTTCTCAGTGTTTCCCCCCTTGTAATATAATAAATATCTACTCACCTCTGATTCTGGCAATGTCTCTCCTGGGGCTCACGTGACATCGTTGTCAAATAATCCCTGCAGCCCATCAGCAGCCATTTTACTTCCTTTCAATTGACGTAACCGACATCCGAAAAAAGGAAGAACAGCGGGTCTCTCTCTCAGTTCCTCTGGATGTAGTATTTGTCCAAACGACAGGACAGTAAAATAGCTTCTGATTGAGTGCAAGCATTACGTGACTACAATGTCATGTGAGCCCCGGGAGAAACAGATTCAACACCAGTGGAACAACGCCAGCACCGAAGACTTTAAGTGTTATTATTTTACAAGGGTGAAACCTACTGATTGACAAGTTGTTGTCTTAGTACTGGCCAACCTTTTTAACACTACTTACTTTTTCTATTGCTTGACTAAGCGCTTATTCACATGACCGTTCAGTTTGTCCTGGTTAGTTTCTGTTTTTTTGCGGACCCACGGACAGAACCATCTTTTCAATGTCTTTTGTGTAGGATCGGATGGCACACGGAAGAACTTCCGTTTGCATCCGATGCTACAAAAAAAAAAAAAACACATCGGATGCCATATGTCCATTCCGTTATTATGGAACATGTCCTATTCTGTTCCGTAATTGCGGACCGTGACTCAATACAAGTCAATGGGTCCGCAAAATCACTACAAGCCGCACGGAAGCACTCTCCTGCACTCGTGACGTCAGCGCTGTCACTGCCTTTTATGCCCGCCGCGTTCTCACATCACGTCTCGCGGGCGGCCCGAGACTATCACTAGCGGTGACATCACACGCTCCTGCGATTATTCGCTGTGAACGCTGTGGACAATGGAAGTCAGTGACAGTGCTGACATCAGGAGTGCAGGAGATCGTCACAGCAGGTAATGCTCTCATCTAACCTCCTCACAGCAGCGCTCATCATCCCCTGCAGTGACCTGGGCTGACCTATTGATGTTAGCTCAGGTCACTGCACTGCTCTCCCAGCCAATGGGGAACATTCTGTTCCTCATTGACTGGGATAGTGAGTATTTTATGGATCGTCGTGGGACCCCCTTATCAGATTACGCCGCACCCGGATTTGATTGTTCTTTTCAAAAGAGGGAATGTTTTGGGCAGTGTTTTTTTTTCAAATAAAACTTTATCTATTTTTTTTTTTTTATTATTACTGACTGGGTTAGTGATGTCGGGTATCTGATAAGACGCCGTGACATCACTAACCCCAGAGCTTGATGCCAGGTGACATTACACATTTGGCATCAACCCCATATATTAATTACCCCGTTTGCCACCACACCAGGCAAATGGGATGAGTTGGGGCGAAGCGCCAGGATTGGCACAGCCAATGGATGCGCCACTTCTGGGGCAGCTGTGGCCTGCTATTTTTAGGCTGGAAAGTGTCAAATAACGGTGGACCTCCCTAGTCTGAGAATACCAGACCATAGCTGTCCGCTTTACCTTGGCTGGTGATTCAATTTAAGGGGGGACCAAACGTTTTTGGTTTTAAATTATTTATTTAATTTAAAATAACAGCGTGTGGTGCCCTCTGTTTTGGATTACCAGCCAAGGTGAAGCTGCCAGCTGTGGTTTGCAAGCTGCAGCCGTCTGCTTTACCCTAGCTGGCTACAAAAGATAGGGGGACAACACGTCGTTTTTCTTTTACTTAATTATTTATTTATTTTTTGGCTAAATACAAGGCTAAGCACCCTTTAGTGCCACATGAAAGTCACTAAAGGGTGCCAGCTTAGAATATTCAGGGAGGTGGGACATTATATATGTCTTTCTCATCTATTATCTATCTATCTATCTATCTATCTATCTATCTATCTATCTATCTATCTATCCCTCTATTCATTCAATCTATCCTTCTATCTCTCTGTCTCGATCTATCTTTATATCTACCCATCTATTCATCTTTCTAGCTGCTTCCGTTTTTTGCGGTCCGCAAAAAAAACGGAAGGCATACGGATAACACACGGATGCATCCGTGAAAAAAAACGTGCTGTTTTTTGTGGACCGCAAAAACGGAACGGTCATGTGAATGTAGCCTAATGCAAATGCTGTGGAAGTCCTCCTAGTCTTTATTTATATGCTGCTAGTATATGACCACTGCGTCCAATCTGTAGCCTTTACTGGCATCAGCGTTGAATCATGACGCTAATAGTGCAGCTCATGATCGCTAAAGAGTCTACACTGGATCCACAGCAGATAAAAGATGATTGGTATTTGCTAAACCCTTACTTGATACACCACATCTAATATTAAAAAGACTATGGGCATGATCTCTGGGCTGGAGTCACTTGCTTTGTAGACGATGCCACATTGCACACGCGAGCTCACCCGTATAGTGCACACAGTCATGATACAAGGCTGAACACACAGTCACAACCCATTTACCACAGTCATCTAATAGCCATAAGATTTTATTTTGGTCAGAGCTCATACTTTCAGACAAAAACACAAACATTTCCACGCAACAAAGGAAAAAAAAAACCCACGTCAGATTCATTTTTAATAGAACTATTTTATATATTTATTTGAAAAATACTTACAAAAGCAAATGTTTTGACACTAAAATATTTAATTTATCCTCTAGCTGTTAACATCAGTGGGTTTAAGCATGCAATGATAACAGTCGTCTGTTATGAACTTGCTACAATTACTGGAGAGAAGGAAAAAGGGGTGGGCAGGGCATTCTTCAATAACCGTGGCATTGCCCCCCCTCCTCTCCCACCTCCCTTACAGTAGTCAAGATTTGTGCTTAACTATCTGCATGGTTAATGCTGGGTTTGCTTTTCAACTAATACTTCCAGTCCCGTGACTGCACGCTGGTTTTTTTTGTATAGAGTGCCACTGGAAAACCAGCTGCCTGAGCGCAGAGTCTTTACAATAATTTTCCCTCTGCCAGTGGTTAACAAGTCCCCTTTCTGGCAGCAAAAGCTATTAAAGGTAAATTTAAGGGAGGACCGACTATACTATACACCCTGTAGAATTGCAGTGCATGGGTAAATAAAACGGATATGGTCCTTTGGTCGCAGAGATGCCAAAAGGAATCCAACACATAACAAAAAAAACGGTCTGCTTACTCTAAGTATCACCACTGCAACATATAACTATTGCTAACTGAAGCAGGGTCTGAAAGAGCAAAGGCAATGATTTCCAAAATACTTAGTGTGCTGCCACGATGGAGCTGAAAAACACACCAACGTGCTGCACTGAAAATTGGTGCAGTTTTCAAATTAATTGTTAATGTCCTTGTGGTTTAACAATGTTTATCTGAAAAGTTGTGTGGCCATTATCAATCAATTTGTAAGACGTACGTTGTCGTTCGGTCAGCTTGGTGTTGGCTTACCCTCAAGGTTTTACTCCCTACAGAGTAGCTGATAAAACACCCTGTACATATTAACGCTCACTTTTTAAGCATATTATTGCTAAACGAGCACCATACTGACAAGGTCGGAAATGAGCGGTTGTTCTCACGGTTTGTTAAGTGGAAGAATGATTTGTCAGCAATTCACACACCTGAAAGAGCGGTGAGCTTGGAGAGTATGGACGTCTGCTAGCTCTGATGTTACTTCATTGCAAAGCCCTCCTGCACCAGTTGGGCAATCTAAAATAGTAATTACGATTCCAAATCTTGACCAAACATCTAGCACAAAGGGACTTTCCACAGGCTTATAGGTGTTAAGACAAGACTGGCGATCACACTACGAACAAATAACCTTTGCGTTACAAGACTTGGATCAAAAGTGTAAGATGCAAATCTGGCAGCTTCTGTAGGCAGGCATTCTGGACAGCTATACACACACATTTACCTCCCATTTCTAGGTAAGGCAGATGTACCCCTCCAGCTGGTTGTACCAAACATGTCAGAGGCAGAAGAATAGGTCCGATGTGGGGAATATGCTGGATGCTGCCTCCATCCATTCATTTGAGGGGCACAACTGTTCTGTCTCCAGTCTTCCTCTGGTGGTATGTCTACTCTCCTAGGACCCTGCATTCTAGACTGTGGAGCAAAAACGTTTGCAAACACATCTCCTCTACCCATGGAAGAGCTACGTGGCATACTCAAGGTGCAGTACTCTGTAGATGGTGATGGTCTGCGGTCCATCTTATAGGCCTCATACCCCCTGTAATTCGATTCTTTCTGATAAAACTCATTTTGTCGTCTTCTGCCTGGTGAGCTCAATAAGCTAGAATTGACCATGTTTTGGTCGGATCCATTTGCCTGCACTGTGAGACCTGACCACTGGCGGTAGGTTGGAATAGTATGTTCCACAGCTCCTGGTTGTTGCCAAGATTCAGGTGAAGACCTCTGCGAGGAGTATAAATTGGAACCGATCTTGGATGCCCTTGGGAGACTTGCATAGCTTACTGCCATATCTGAGTGTTCGGTAACTCTGACACTTTCACTCCTGTCAGGCAAAGCCAAAAGCTTTTGGACAATTGGGTCTCCTGAAGTGAATAGAAAAAAAAAGGACATTCAGAGCCATTAATTTGACAGACTAAAATAGATTGCAATACTTATCTAATAAGGTAACAGACACAGTACACCAATCACCAACGGGTCACAATCATTTAAGCAGTAATATACATTTTGGCTATTTGGGAAGTGTTCTAAAATATTATATTAACACAGATTTATTAAAAATGAGTCTTCCTTTAGAGAAAATAAAAAGAACTATAACTATGAATCATGTCATTCTGCATTTCTCCTGTGGTTGTGCTGTAAGGAAATTGAACACTTGTCCAAATTGCTCCAGATCACAAGAGATAGCAGAGACTCCATACAGCAGGAAACTTTATGATCAACTACATCTGGAGAACTTTTCTAATAAACATGGGTTATTTAAAAAAAAAAAAAAAAAAAAAAGCAACCCCTCCCCCCACAGAACAGAGAAGTCCTTTATTGTTTAACAGTGACTGTACTTTGCTAAAATGATCCATAATAGGGTCACGTTTGTTGTATGGTTACATGGGACAGACACACCCAAGCAGATCTTAAATCCACAGCATGTCACGTTATGTTGTGAATTTAGTACTGTGGGATTTGCAGCAAAACTCATAAGATCAATGGCCAAAGGAACAGTAGACTGCGTTATTCTTTACTACATAGTTAGGGATACTTGGCTTTCAGGTGAAATTTCAGGATGACCCTAAAATGCCCTCTGACCTCTTCAGGTGAACTTAATGTGACCTTCTCTAAATCTTTGAATGCACATGTCCAACTGCTCAATGTTTCAAGACTTATAGCACAACTTGCTGTTCTCTCACAAGGAGCTTCATGGCAAAATTCTCAACAGATGTTTGATCCATGAATCGCCCAATAAATTTCGGAGAAATTTGGAAGAATAATCTAGGGTTTGCCGAAACGAGTCTCATCTAGACCTCTATATTCCAATTTTTCCCATTACTTTTTGGCAAAATTGATACCTGGTGTATGCAATTTTTGAACAAAATTTTGAATAAAATGTTAATTTTTAATCTTTTCCATCAAGTTCACTGGATTTTTCTTCCAAATTTCTTCTCATCCATGTGCAGTTGGCTTTTGTACTGATCAGTCGCTGAACTACAAGTAGAATAATCCCACCTGGTCTTCTCATCAAGCAGTAAGATGGCTATTTTTTCTTTTCCTCAAATTTCAGGGGTCAATTAGAATTTGTATTTAAAAACAGTCCTCCTCATCATGCTGTTCACATTCTGATATCATGAGACCAAGATGACATCTAACAATTAATCAACAGTACCTCGCCAATGGGAGGCTTCAAGCAGGATGTTCTCAGATGGAAGTGGTCACTAAGCATGGAGTGTCATCAGCAGGCTGTACACAGTTATAGATATAAAGAGACTGGAAGAGTCACAGAAAGGCATAGAAGTGGACGTCCTTTGGCCACATCCCACAGTGATGATCACTTCATTGTGAACAAAGCCCTTCAGAACCGGATGATGAATTCCACACACAGCGTCGGACTGGCTACCTGAGGAATCTCCAGTAATGCCAGGCCTTGCCGCGGTTACCTGCACTGAACTCCGGAGCTCTCACCTGAGCTCCGGAGTGCAGCCCGGACTGAACCGCAAGCGCCGAGTGATTGATTCCCCGGTGATTGTGGTTCAGTTCATGACCGCTGCAGACAGACCAGGCTGCACTCCAGAGCTGTCACCTGAGCTCCTGATTGCAGCCCGGCCTGTTTGCAACTGTCATGAACTGAACCGCAATCGCCAGGGAATCAATCATTTGGAGCTCGCGCTTCAGCCCTGCAAACCCAGAGTTCAGTCCAGGCTGCACTCCAGAGCTCAGGTGAGAGCTCCAGAGTTCAGTTCAGGTAACCGCGGCCAGGCCTGGTAATACTGGAGATTCTTCCAGTAACCAGTCAGACACTGGCCACACAACTCCAGGCACATTTAAGGGAGGTGACAGGCACTCAGACCACACTGATGTAAACTATTTTGAATTGGCTGACGTGACACTGTGTGCTAGACGACCTGCAAGGGTACCTGACCGCACCACCATGTATAAGTGTCACTATCTTGCTGGACAAGGGACCATTGGACCTCAGTGTTGTTCACTGATAAAAGTTGATTCATGCTGAGCAGAAATGATGGCTGCCAATGATATTGGAGACATTAAGGAGAGCGCTATGCATCAGCCACTGTTATCACCAGACGAGCCTTTGGTGGTGGTGGTACAGTGTGGGCAGGTGTGTCTAGCTAATACAGAACTGCCCTACACTTTGTGAATAGTACAGTGACAAGCATCTACTACTGGAATACCATTAATCCAGTCATTGTGCCTCTGCATAAACACCAGCCTAATTTCAACTTCATGGACGACAATACTCCAGCTCATAAAGGTCACATCATTAGGGAATGGCTGATGGAGACTAGGCTACCTCAAATGGCGTGGCCTCCACTCTTTCCAGAGCTGAATCTTTTAGAACACCTATGGGATCAGCTGAATCGCTGTGTAGAGGTTCGTAACTGTGTACCCCAAACCTTGAATGAGTACAAGCGGTAATTGATGCTCGTTATTGAGGCATTGACATTTTTTGGAGGTACTGTATATCCACCACTGTTGTTGGAGTTTGTTTTTAAAAAAAAAAAAAAAAAAAAAAAAAAAAGGTTGAGATGAGGAACTCACCATTGCATGCCTCTACCTAAATGCCCTACTTATATGATAAAATATCACTGTAGCATTAACTTCTTAGATTTTACATAAATTTCACCCGAAAGCCAGATAAACCTAACTTTTTGTGACATATATTACAGAGGTACGCTACCCTATGGATGCAAATGTATGGCATTTGTTAGACGCCTCCAGTTATTGTATAACCCATGACATGATGTGGCCAGAAGCAGCCGCTCATATAGATTACTGATTCATATTAATTAAGATTGGCTGTTTGATAGCTGAACATGTTCTTGTTGGTACCAGAAATACTATGTCAGATAAAGCTCCACATTTGGGTGATGATATAGTCACTGCTCACTCCACAATAGGGGTGCTGTATTCCCTCCTCAGCACATTGACAGTCAGCCTGCTCTGCAGTGTGTGTAGCTTGTGTGTGTAGCGCGTGTGTGTGTGTGTGTGTAGCGCGTGTGTGTGTGTGTAGCATGCAGGTGTGTGTAGCATGCAGGTGTGTGTAGCATGCAGGTGTGTGCGTGCAGCAGGTGTGTGCGTGCAGCAGGTGTGTGCGTGCAGCAGGTGTGTACGTGCAGCAGGTGTGTGCGTGCAGCAGGTGTGTGCGTGCAGCAGGTGTGTGCAGAGCATGCAGTCTATCAATGTGCTGGGGATTAATAACAGTGAGGGATGACGGTTACTGCTCTCTGCACAGCCCGATGATCCCTGCAGCCATTGCTCCAGTAAGCCAATTACACAGGGTTTAAATACTATCAAAATGCCAATTGCCTATGTATCCATAGGTAAAGGGCATATCTGAAGGTGATCGGTTCCATTTAGAGCTGGACAAAATTTGACATTTATCATCACAGCCAGCAGATGGCACTACAGCGGCACCTGCTGGAAGTTTGGCTGCACTGCACAGCAGTGTGTAATAATCCATATGACACTAAACTGGAAACAAAAGTAGCTTTAGTTGTATTGTGAGGCCATGTATATCTTTGTAACCAATTGCTTTTTTAATTTCTCCAACACACTTCTAAGGAAAACAAGAGCCATGTTTATTATACGTAAACGTCATTAAAATACACTACTGTTGTGTCCCCGCTCTTATCCGACCTGGGTCTTTCAGTGGTAGACTACAGATATTTCTTGTGTAGTGGTATCTTGTAGCCATACTCTCTTCTACGTGTGCCATTCTTCTTTCTAACCTACCAAATGTGAGCGATTATCGAATACTAAACAGTAGGGAACACATAGACGGGAGTAACATTTGTTGGTAATTTAGAGATTAAAATAAAAATTGGTTATGACGGTATACACAACCTATTAATTTAGGAACAGACTCCTATAGAACCATCCAAGCATAGAAAGAAAAAACAGAACAGTGCGAATAATACAGGACAGCACAAAGGAAATCGAAGGAAAACATGAATGGCTTTCAATGAAGTAACAAATCCATACAAGAGAAATAAAGCATGCAGGAGGGCGGTGTGCAATTACCTGGTGGTCTGTGTGCCTCACCCACCATGCTGGGCGCCAGGACCTCATGAGATGGGTAGTGCTGGGGTTCATAGGATAAGACAGGAGGATTGTGGGTGTAGGGGTAGGAGGAGGAGCTGTGAGAGCGATGACTGCTGTCCACAAGCGCTTTCCTCTCATTGGATGCCTCCTTTTAACAAATGAAACAGAAAAAAAAAATGAATACAGCCATAGACCAGATGGTTAATGTGAAACAGGATAACATTTTGTCAGAGACCAAATACTTGCTTGGGATTACACGTGGCTAAACAATCAGCAGCACACACAAGAAGTGATAGTAACACACGGCCAAAGAGAAAGCCGTGCTACGAGCGGGGGCCATACAACTGCCGGCCACAAGACATGACCCACCGCAGTCACCCCCGGTACCAAGAAGACGTTTACTACTTCGCAATGGCTGAACTTTGTGTGATGAGCCCTTCTAAACAATAATTAACAGACATTCAGGAACAAAGAAAATGTATGATACCAAATCCAGGTGAAAAACCCGTGTAATGGACGCATTGTGCCCTCAACCCATAGCTATCATGTAGTACCATGATCCACTAATTACGGAATGGGGCAGCGAGGTGCATGCATCATAGTAAGAGTGGCTGGCTTGCAACACTGGAGCAAGGCCAATAACAATATCTGCACGAAGATTGTGCATTTCCCCGCTCCCCCGTCCTTGTGCGCCCCCTCCCCATTTTTGTGCATCCCCTCCCCACCCTCGTGTGCTGCACCCCTTACCCAGTGTTTGTGCCCCCCTTGGTGATTGTGCGTACTCCCCGTATTTGTAACTTGGCCGACCCCATGTTTGTGCACCCCCCTCCCTCAGGGTACATGTGGGTCTCTTGGCCCATTTCAGGTACAGAAAAAGCAGGTGTTGAGCCTCTGACAGGGAAAGATTAGTGGTGGCACTCTATTTCACATTGTTACGCACATACATTGTCATTATATAAGCAAGAGGGAAGAAATGTGCCATGTTTTTAAAAGGTTGTCCACCCATGAGTAGATTTCCAGGAAGCCAAGCCAGACCCTAGTGTACACACAATTAGGATTTTGCTCTTCTTGCCAGCTCCAGCGATCATCATGCAACCACAAATATGCGATTTGCACACTTGCAGCCATGTGCCAACTAGAGTATCTGCTGCTTTGTGCAATCAAACATTGTGGGAGACAGCCAAGTCTAGTCGGTGTGGCAAAGTAGGTGTGCAAATCATATACTCACAGCCAAGTGATGATCTCTGGAACCAACAAGCAAAGACAAATCAAAACTGTGTACATTACAAACTGTTAGGATTTAGCAAGTTGCCAAATATTTACTCTGTGTGGACAGCCACTTTAATAGTGCGATGAAGCCTGGCACACATGATTGACAAAAATATTTAAAATACAACTGAGAAAAGAAACTTTTGAGAAAATGGCTAAACTGAGCAGAGAGGAGGAGAGGTAACAGGAAAGTGGGGAGCAGGAGCGTGCTGGTAAGATAAGCAAAGAAATTAGTATCACTGTTCAATCTATCCATGACTCTTACACAGTGGCACATTTTAAACCCATTTATGCACAGTGGTCCGTAAAATGATAGAGAAATATTGTGTCCGACTAATGTTGTCAATCAAGTGGTTACTACTTACAAAACTGTGAGAAGAGACTAGAGTCTCTTCTCTGCTAGAGATGACAGTCCCACTGAGGCTCCTTGCCAGCCGCCGGAAGTTCTCTGCACTGTACAGCTCGTCTTCCTCAGACGTCCTGCTCTGGTCCCTGCCATGAGTGACCTGCAGGTGCACACACAATTTGGCAGGAACGCTTATTATATATAGCACCAATTACACTGCCATGCACTCCTGGCCCTCCAGGTCAAATACTCATTGCCCATAATCTTTAGGGGCATAAACAGTATCTTAACTGATGGGACACCAGGGGTTAAGGGCCATTTACATGGGACAATAAAAGCATAAATTCATAGGAATACCTAATCTCAATTTTCTGCAGTTGATTGGATTGTTTATGTTGCTCCCCCAAAAAATTAAAATGTGGCTGGTGCACATACCCCTGAGTAACCAGAGGATGTGCTGCCGACATGATGCCCGCTGTATGGAGACCGATCATATCACAGGTCAATCTGTCCCCATACAATCTGAACAAGCGCTATCGACATCCATATGGTTGATCAGCTCTCGTATATGGGCAAAAATTAGCCTGTCTAAATGGACCTCTAAAATATCTAAGAATAAATGTATTTATTTCTGAACACATTAGTCCTTAAATTAGCAAAAGTGAAATGAAGACAAGAGAACAATGTTTTATCTTACATCCTTAAAGGGGTTGTCTACTACATTTATATTGATGACCGATCCTTAGGATTGATTATTATGATATCGGTGGGGGTCCAACACCCTACACCCCTAGCCGGATGAACACAATATGAAACAACTAGCAATGATCTGCCGCAGTAACAAGACCGGGTCTGTGCTGCGCTGGGTCTGCACACCCAATGCATCATCCAGCTGCCACAGGAGCAGATCAGAGCTGATTGGTGGTGATATCTTCTTTTTTTCTTATTTGTCACACCTAAAAAGGGATTATCCAGGATTAGGAAAGGAGTCTTTTTTTTTATTCTTTTTTACAATGTCCTATTCTAAGGGTGGTGTCACACACAGCGACGACAACAACGACGTCGCTGCTACGTCACTATTTTCTGTGACGTTGCAGCGACGTCCCGTCGCTGTCGCTGTGTGTGACATCCAGCAACGAGCTGGCCCCTGCTGTGAGGTCGCCGCTCGTTGCTGAATGTCCAGCTTCATTTTTTGCTCGTCGCTCTCCCGCTGTGACGCACACATCGCTGTGTGTGACAGCGAGAGAGCGACGAACTGAAGCGAGCAGGGAGCAGGAGCCGGCATCTGGCAGCTGCGGTAAGCTGTAACCAGGGTAAACATCGGGTAACCAAGGGAAGACCTTTCCCAGGTTACCCGATATTTACGCCGCTCTCGCTGCCAGTGCCGGCTCCTGCTCTCTGCACATGTAGCTGCAGTACACATCGGGTAATTAACCTGATGTGTACTGTAGCTAGGAGTGCAGGGATCCAGCGCTAAGCTGTGTGCGCGGCTCCCTGCTCTCTGCACATGTAGTATAGCGACGCGTGTCGTTGTGTTTGACAGCTAAGCAGCGATCATAACAGCAACTTACAAGGTCACTGTTGCGTCACAGAAAATGGTGACGTAACAGCGACGTCGTTGTCGCTGTCGCTGTCGCCATGTGTGAACCCAGCTTAAGATATCAGCTCACTATCATTTAAAGTGGATAGAGTACAACTGCTGTAAAGAACAGACAGATGTGCCTCGCTTTCTGAGACCTTAAAAGGGAACCTGTCATATCGTTTTTTGATATTAAACTGCCTCCAATGTGTTTTAAATGATGCAATGTGCATCACTAACATGATTAAAAAAAAAAAAAAAAAAAAAAGAGAATTTTGTTTACTTACCGTAAATTCTTTTTCTTATAGTTCCGTAATGGGAGACCCAGACCATGGGTGTATAGCTTCTGCCTCCGGAGGACACACAAAGTACTACACTAAAAAGTGTAGCTCCTCCCTCCTAGCATATACACCCCCTGGATAACCAAATATAGCCAGTTTAGTGCAAAAGCTGAAGGAGGACAGCCACCCACAAGTAGAGATAGAGCAAAAAACCGGAACAACCGGAGCCTCTCTGTCTACAACAACAGCCGGTGAAAACACACGGAACAAGAAAACTGCCAACAGGCAACAGGGAGGGTGCTGGGTCTCCCATTACGGAACTATAAGAAAAATAATTTACGGTAAACAAAATTCTCTTTTTCTTCATCGTTCCTTATGGGAGACCCAGACCATGGGACGTCTCAAAGCAGTCCATGGGTGGGAATAAACAGAAAACTGAGAAGTAGGCGAAACCCAACTTCACAAATGGGCGACAGCCGCCTGAAGGATGCGTCTGCCCAAACTCGCATCTGCCGAAGCATGAGCATGCACTTGGTAGTGCTTCGAAAAGGTATGCAGACTAGACCAAGTGGCAGCCTGACAGACCTGCTGAGCCGTAGCCTGGTGCCGGAAAGCCCAAGAGGCACCGACAGCTCTGGTCGAGTGTGCCTTGATCCCCGGCGGGGGAGGCACTTGAGTACACTGGTAGGCATCGGAAATGGCCGACCTAATCCAACGAGCTAGGGTCGGCTTAGAAGCCGAGAGGCCCTTGCGCCGACCTGAGGTCAGCACAAAAAGAGAGGTGCACCGCCTAAGAGCAGCGGTGCGAGACACATAGATCCGGAGCGCCCGCACCAGATCCAGAGTATGCAATGCTTTTTCAAAGCGATGAACAGGAGCCGGACAAAAGGAAGGCAGGGAAATATCCTGGTTAAGGTGGAAAGGAGATACCACCTTAGGAAGAAAGTCCGGAGTCGGACGGAGAACCACCTTGTCCTGATGAAAAACCAAAAAAGGTGACTCCGAAAAGAGAGCAGCCAAATCAGAGACTCTCCTGAGGGAGGTTATGGCCACTAGAAAGACCACTTTCTGTGAAAGGCGAGACAAAGAAACCTCCCTAAGTGGCTCAAAAGGGGGTTTCTGCAAGGCCGTGAGGACCAGATTAAGGTCCCAGGGATCCAAAGGCCGCCGGTAAGGCGGAATGATGTGAGATGCGCCCTGCATGAAGGTGCGCACCTGAGCCAGTCGGGCGATACGCCGCTGGAACAATACTGACAGAGCCGAGACCTGTCCCTTGAGGGAAGTGAGGGATAGTCCTAGCTGCAGACCGGACTGTAAAAAGGACAGAAGGGTCGGCAGGGAAAAAGGCCAAGGAGCATGGCCGGAAGAGCGACACCAGGACAGGAAGATTCTCCAGGTCCTGTGATCTATCTTGGCCGAGGAAGACTTCCGAGCCCGAGTCATAGTGGAGATGACTTCAGGAGGGATACCAGAAGTCGTCAAGATCCAGGACTCATGAGCCACGCCGTCAATCTGAGAGCCGCAGAATTCTGGCGGAAAAACGGACCTTGTGAGAGAAGGTCTGGACGGTCCGGAAGATGCCACGGCACCTCTACGGACAGGCGGAGCAGGTCTGGATACCAAGCTCGCCTGGGCCAGTCTGGAGCAATGAGGATGACCCGACGGCCCTCCATTCTGATCTTGCGCAGGACTCTGGGCAAGAGAGCTAGAGGGGGAAACACGTAAGACAGACGAAACTGGGACCAATCCTGAACCAGCGCGTCAGCCGCAAAGGCCTGAGGATCGTGGGAGCGAGCCACGTAAACCGGAACCTTGTTGTTGTGCCGGGATACCATTAGATCCACTTCCGGAGTGCCCCACTTGCGGCAGATTGTCCGAAACACTGCCGGATGCAGAGCCCACTCGCCGCTGTCCACGGTCTGACGGCTGAGATAATCTGCCTCCCAGTTTTCCACGCCTGGGATGTGGACTGCGGATATGGTGGACTTTGAGTCCTCCGTCCACTGAAGGATGCGTTGAACCTCCAACATTGCCAGGCGGCTGCGTGTCCCGCCCTGGTGATTGATGTAGGCAACCGCTGTCGCGTTGTCTGACTGGACTCGAATGTGCTTGCCCGCCAACAGATGGTGAAAGGCTAAGAGAGCTAGAAGCACAGCTCTGATTTCCAGCACATTGATCGAGAGGGCTAATTCGGACTGAGTCCAAGTGCCCTGCACTCTGTGGTGGAGATATACTGCTCCCCAGCCGATTAGACTGGCATCCGTGGTGAGGATCACCCAGGACGGGGCCAGGAAGGAACGTCCCTGAGACAGAGAGAGGGGCCGAAGCCACCACTGAAGGGAGCCCCTGGTCTGTGGCGACAGAGCCACCAACCTGTGCAAGGAGTAAGTCCGCTTGTCCCAACAGCGAAGAATGTCCAGCTGCAGAGGACGCAGATGGAACTGGGCAAAGGGAACCGCTTCCATTGACGCCACCATCTGACCCAGCACCTGCATTAGGTGCCTGATGGAGTGACGGCGAGACCTCAGCAAAGAGCGCACCGCCAGATGGAGGGACTGCTGTTTGAATAAGGGCAGCTTTACAAGTGCCGGCAAAGTCTCGAACTGCATCCCTAGGTACGTGAGACTCTGGGTCGGAGTCAGAGTGGACTTGGGTAGATTGACAAGCCACCCGAACTGGACTAGAGTGGCGAGAGTGAGCGAGACACTTCGCTGACAGTCTGCACTGGATGAAGCCTTGACTAGAAGGTCGTCCAGGTAAGGAATCACTGCCAACCCCTGGAGGTGCAGAACCGCAACCACTGCTGCCATGACCTTGGTGAATACTCGAGGGGCCGTGGCTAACCCGAAGGGGAGAGCCACGAATTGGAAATGTTCCTCTCAGATTGCAAAACGTAGCCAACGCTGGTGTGAAACTGCAATTGGCACATGCAGATAGGCATCTCTGATGTCGATGGATGCTAGGAAATCTCCTTGGGTCATTGAGGCAATGACTGATCGCAGAGACTCAATGCGAAAATGCCGCACCTGAACATGCTTGTTGTGAAGCTTGAGATCCAGGATGGGCAGGAAGGAACCGTCCTTTTTGGGGACTAGGAAGAGGTTTGAGTAGAAACCTCTGAACAGTTCCCGGGCGGGAACCGGTACAATTACTCCATTGGCCTACAAGGATGCCACGGCCTGTGAGAAGGCGGCGGCCTTGGAGCAGGGGGGAGTGGACAGAAAAAATCTGTTTGGCGGGCTGGAGGAGAATTCTATCCTGTAGCCATGGGAGATGATATCCCGCACCCACTGATCGGAGACGTGTTGAAACCACACGTCGCCAAAGTGGGAGAGCCTGCCACCGACCAAGGACGTTGCTGGCGCGGCCAGATAGTCAAGAGGAGGCTGCCTTAGTGGCAGCGGCTCCTGCGGACATCTGAGGACGCGGCTTCGTGCGCCAGCTGGGTTTTCGGTCCTTGGCTGAGTTAGTGGACGAGGCTGAGGGCTTAGAGGATGACCAGTTAGAGGAACGAAAGGAACGAAACCTCGACTGGTTCCTGCCCTGGACAGGTTTCCTGGTTTTAGTTTGTGGCAAGGAAGTACTCTTCCCGCCAGTAGCTTCCTTAATAATTTCATCCAGTTGTTTGCCGAACAGCCGGGGCCCAGCAAATGGGAGCCCAGCAAGGTACTTCTTGGAAGAAGCGTCTGCTTTCCACTCTCGAAGCCACAAGATCCTGCGTATAGCGAGGGAATTAGCCGAAGCCACCGCCGTGCGGTGAGAAGCCTCCGGAATGGCAGACATGGCATAGGATGAAAAGGCTGAAGCCTGGGAAGTTAAGGCAACCATTTCGGGCATAGAGTCCCTGGTGAGGGAATGCATCTCCTCCAGAGAGGCAGAGACGGCTTTAAGAGCCCATACTGCTGCAAAAGACGGGGAGAACGAGGCCCCTGCCGCTTCATATACAGATTTGGCCAGAAGGTCAACCTGGCGGTCAGTGGAATCCTTAAGTGAGGTGCCATCAGTCACAGATACAACTGTCCGGGCTGAGATTCTAGACACCGGAGGGTCTACCTTCGGTGAATGAGCCCACTCCTTGACCACCTCTGGTGGAAAGGGAAAACGGTCATCAGAACTACGCTTTGGGAAGCGTTTGTCAGGACAGGACCTGGGCTTGGTCACAGTGTCCTGAAAACTGGAGTGGTTAAAGAACACACTCCTTGCTCTCTTAGGTGAGGTAAACTGGTGCTTTTCTACCAGAGAGGGTTGTTCCTCCGATACTGGTGGATTGAGGTCCAATACAGAATTAATGGACGCAATCAAATCACTAACATCTGCATCACCTTCGGTCAGATCAATGGGGCACATGGAGGTAGCGTCCGAGCCCACAGTAAAGGCATCCTCCTCGTCCTGTGATTCAGCGCGTGAATCAGAGCCGCGGGACGAGGAAGGAGAGGAGCCCCTGCGTCTCCGTTTAGGAGGACGGGGTCTGAGCTCTGTGAGCTCTGCTGAGCGAGCCGTAGCAGCAGAGGCGCCCTGAGAAGGGGGCTGATGCATGCTCAGCAGAGTCCGGGACAACTGTCCCATGGAGTCGGCAAAGGACTGGGAGATAGACTTAGAGAAGGATTCTACCCAAGCCGGGGGTTCAGCCACCGGAGCCGAAGCAGCCGGAGGGACCACTGGGAGTGAGACTCCAGGCTGAGGCACCACCATGTTAGAGCAGGCATCACAATGTGGATATGTGCTCGGTTCAGGCAGTACGAGCTTACATGCAGTGCATATTGAGTACAGCCTTGCAGCCTTGCTCCTTGTGTGAGACATGCTGCTGAAGTGGGGGTTCTGAGTAGAATGGCCCCCAGAGAGTATATAACTAGGTCCACAACCGGAGGTTGTGGCGTACCCGACCGTTTGTGTGCTCTCCAGATCCCACAGACCGGACCCCCAGAGAGATGCTGCAGGCAGCTCCGATCAGTGTGAGAACGCTGATAAAATGGCGCTGGAGCGAGGAGAGGGGGCGGGGCCTACTCAGAGCGGGATCCGGAGGGCCAAGGAGGTATACAGGGGAGGGAATCTTTCCTCAGAGAGGAGTGTCCCTTCCCTGTGCTGAACAGCCGCTGGGCGGAGCCGCACTGTCCCTCTGCATGATTGGCATGCAGGGGCAGTGAAAACGAAAGTAGGCCTCAGGCGAAGCCGGGGCCTAAATTTAACAATGCGGCCGGCGCGCAGGCACCATCGGCGCGGTTCTCCGGTGAAAACCAGAGAACCGGCCGGAAAGTCAGCATAGTTACACAGCACACTCTCCCCAACAATAAAGTACAAGGGACCCCCTGATAACCACGTCTTAGATACTTAGCTTGTGAGACGTAGGGTCAGGTCCCTGAGGGATGAGTGCTCCGTCCGGCAGGATCCAAAAGGGGCTGCGGATGGAGACCGGTCTCCTGCAAGGCAGGAAGAACCGTGCTGGCTCCCACTTCAAGCCAGAGCCCGAGGGGATGGTGAAGGAGCGCGGCATGAAGGGCTCCAGCCCTGAGATCAACCTTAACAGCACCGCCGACACAGTGGGGTGAGAAGGGACATGCCCGCTTTTCTTCAAACTCTTTTCAAAAATCAAAATCAGATGAGGATGCATGTGTGGATGTGTGCCTCCTGAACACAAAGCATTGAACTGGCTATATTTGGTTATCCAGGGGGTGTATATGCTAGGAGGGAGGAGCTACACCTTTTAGTGTAGTACTTTGTGTGTCCTCCGGAGGCAGAAGCTATACACCCATGGTCTGGGTCTCCCATAAGGAACGATGAAGAAAACTAAATAAAAAAATCCATGTATGTCTTAAATAAAGACTTTATATGCTTAAGTGAATGCACTATATACTTTAAATTTCTATCATAGGGGTGGAGCTTTTGCTGGGATCAGACACTGTCACTCAAGTTCTGGCATGATTTTTTTTAACTTATATGTATTGGCTAATGCATGTGTGCCCGATAACCAATGGCAAGGTAATCTCTGTATATCAGGAACCTAACCTGAAATGCCACTGTCTGGGTAAAAAACCTCCATGTCTGGGCAGAATGCCACTTTCTGGGTTCGTAGTTATGTGTTTTCAGCTTGCACCTGTTCACACCTGTTGGATGTGCAGGTCAGTCTTTGTATAATTGTAGTGCATTTCTTTCTGATTGAGCACTCCGCTCTGTAACCAGGCTGTGTTCATTCCCCTTTATAGCAGGAGTCTAGCTGCCCAGACATGGAGGTTTTAACCCAGAAAGTGGCATTCTGCCCAGACATGGAGGTTTTTTACCCAGACTGTGGCATGTCAGGTTAGGTTCCCGATATACAGAGATTACCTTGCCATTGGTTATCGGGCTCACATGCATTTCCCAATACATATACTAAACATCTTTTTTTTTTTTTTTTTAAATATTCCTGTAGCAGTAATGAAATGCCAGAATTCACTTATACATGGTTAGTATTTTAGAGTGCAGTTGTATATGTTATGTAGTTATGTGTTTTCAGCTAGCACCTGTTCACACCTATTGGATGTGCGGGTCAGTCTTTTTCGAACTTAGTCACACTCCTAGCATTGTAACTTGATTATACCACATCAGCACAAGTCCTGCATAACCACTTCTATTCTGATGATTACAACAAGTCCATCAGTATCACTTCTCTACTGAGCTTCGTCACATGATCAAGCACAGGTCCTGCACAGCTACTTTTCTCCTGCTGAGTACAGGTCCCTTGCTATCAATTCTCTGCTTTGCTCCGGTCACAAGATCGTGATGTCAGCAGGTCCTTCACCACCACTTCTCTAATATTGAGTTTCGGACCTCAGCACTAGAGAAGAAGTGGTAAAGGACCTGTTCTGATGTCACGATCATGTGATTGTAGTGGGGTGGAGCTCAGCAGAGAAGTGATGGTGAAGAACCTGTGTTCTAATCAATTACAATGCTAGGAGCGTCACCAAGTTAAAAAAAGAACCATGCCTGAACTTGAGTGACAGTGACTGATCCCAGGAAACGCTCCACCCATATGACTAAAATCTAAGGTATTTACTGCCTTCACCTACGCATACAGAGTTTGTTTTCTTTAAAAAACATGTTACTGATGCACATTGCATAATTTAAAAAACACATTGGGGGTGGTTTAATATAAAAAAACAACAACATGACTGGTTCCCTTTAAGTGGTATGATGGCATATAGAATACTTGCTATTCCAAAGCATTATTGGCTATATAGATGTGAAGCAGGAGCATCAGTTTTTTTGCAGTGCTATCACCAGGAAAGCGATGTTTATGACATTTTCTCTTTATTCTATGCACAGCTCAGGTCAACGCGTTTCAGAGATCGAAGTCTCCATCAGGACATCAGAGAAAACATTCATGTTGATGTTTTCTCTGATGTCCTGATGGAGACCTCAATCTCTGAAACGCGTTGACCTGACCTGTGCAAAGAATAAAGAGAAAATGTAATCAATATCACTTTTCTTGGTGATAGCGCGGCAAAAAAAAACAAAAACAAACCCGATTCTCCTGCTTCACATCTATACTGTTTTCCTCCGGGGCTGCAGCGGTTTGTCCTCTACAATGCTGTTACAGGAGCTGTGACTTTCACAACCCCACTAGGTGAGTGTACACACCTGCACTCCCAGTTTGTTCTACCGGGTAAGACCCTATTTGCGTTCTTTTCTCCACAGTTTTTTCTCTGCCATTAAAGCATTATTGACGGTCAGTGGATCACAATCTATTTGACAGTGCCTCGAACTTACTATTAAAGGCTAAGTGTATCTTTGTGACTATAATTGGAATGTATTTATAGCAAAAAGATTAAAATGCCTCTTATTTTGTGTCACATACACGCCTCCATGGTACCAGAAACTAAGAAGTAACATGCCTAGCATTCCTACGTGAGGAGGCGTATGAGCCACAATTGTAAATGCACGTCACTCCGTCAAAAAAAGTTACTCAGATAGATAAAAAATCTGGCAGTCAATAGAATGAATAGGTAAATGTCATTTATTGTCACTCAGTCCCCAAAAAATAAATTAACATTTCAGTCTTTACCGCAGACCTTCATCAAAAAGATTGCCAGGGAAATAATGGAAGCAATGTACAGGGTGGGCCGTAAGTATGGATACACCCTACCGTTTTTGGCATATTAGTACATGGCAGGGGCAAAACAATTGAGGCCGGGTGACGCCCATGGCAGCTATCTGCAAAGCCACCATTTTGAATTCAACTTTACTCTTTATCAGGATATATCCATACTTATGGCCCACCCTGTACAGTGCCAAGGATATACAGTACCAGGCTTAGGTATGTGTGCCTCTCACCCATACGTAGCACTGGTACCCTTTATACTTAGTGCTGTACATCACTTCCATCATTGCCCTGGCAATCTGTCTGATGAAGGTCTGAGTTAAAGACCGAAACGTAACTAATGTTTTTGCGACTGAATAAATAACGTTATCTCTTAATTTCATTTAGTGCCAGATTTTGTTTCCTAGGAGGCTTATAAGCCATGCAATGTTTCCCTAGGAAATGTAATATGTAAATTGCCTCTTCAGAGAGGAACAAGACTTGAGCTCTAGTGCCACTTATTGGAATTAGCAATCCTTAAAGTCAATATGACATGTTTAATGAGCCTTGTCATATGACTTGGGATAAAAAACAAATATTGAGAGTCTGCTTTGGCTTTTATCCTAAGACATATGGCAAGGTTCGTTAAAGGGTCCTCTTTAACAAGACCTCTTCCTCTCTGAAGAGGCCATTTGCATACTCTATAAAAGGCAGACACATTGCGTAGTCCGCGAAATTGATGGGCATCAGGCTCTCTTACTGTCCATCAGGAGAAAGCTGTCAATCAGTGGTAGGTTGGAGGGGGGAGGAGACAATATGGAGGACTTAAGAGCTTATGCACATCATTAAAGAAGCCCTCCCATGAATATTTTTTCCCATTAAATCTTGGTATAAGTATTTACAGTGTTGCGTGTGTGGTGATATACTCACCACCATCTTCTCTGGTATCCAGCGCCATTCTGCTCTGCTTGTCAGGGATATCCACACTCTTCAGACTTTCCTGTTCTCTCTATGCATCAGCCAGACATCTCTTTTACAATGTAAGGGGTACTTTGCACGCTGCGACATCACTATGCTTGCGATGCAGAGCGTGATAGTACCCACCCCTGTCGCACATGCGATATCTTGTGATAGCTGCCGTAGCGAACATTATCGCTACTGCAGCTTCACACGCACTTACCTGCCCTGCGACGTCGCATGGCAGGCGGCCAATAGAAGCGGAGGGGCGGAGATGAGCGGGACGTAAACATCCCGCCCACCTCCTTCCTTCCGCATTGCCGGTGGAGGCAGGTAAAGAGATATTCCTCGCTCCTGAGGTTTCATACACAGCGATGTGTGCTGCCGCAGGAACGAGGAACAACATCGTATCTCCTATTGGTGCGACATTATGAAAATGTCCAACACTACACAGATCACCGATTTACGGCGCTTTTGCGATCGTTTATCGGCGCATCTAGGCTTTACACGTTGCGATGTTACAGACGCCGGATGTGCGTCACTTTCGATTTGACCCCGACGATATCGCAGTAGCGTTGTTGCAACGTGCAAAGTACCCCTAAGTCTACAGAGCCTCGTCCCGATGATGCATAGATTTCCATTTTAAAGGCCACTTCTGGGTCACACAGAAAGCAGTGTGACCAGATTAGTCTGAAGAGTGATGAGATCACTGTGAAGAGGAGCAGAACGGTGCAGGATCCAAGAGAGCGGCAGTAGGGGAAGATATGAACACACTCACACTACACTATATATGTATATATATATATATATACACATACACAGATTATATGGGAAAAAAAAAAATCTTCATGGAAGGGATTCTTGAAGCTCACAAATGGAGCCAATAAAACAGATTTTATTAAAACTACTGCATATTTGATATGTTAGTTAGTAAGTGACACTTTGTTATTATCAGGGCATTTGTTCTTACCTGCTAGATTCCTTTTAGATCAAACGGTCACCATTAGTGATGAGCCAGCCCTACCATGCTTGGTACTTGAAACAAGTAGGTCTGATTCTCAGATGGGCTCAACTCAAGTACCAAGTATAATGGAAGTCAATGGGAAACTCAAGCATTTTTCCTGAAGGTCTTCTGGAATAATGCTAGAGGTTCCCATTGACTTCCATTATGCTCGGTACTTGAGCCCGTCCGAGCGACAGACCTGCTTGTTTTGAATACCGAGCATGGTAGTGCTCACTCATCACTAGTCACAATCTGCTCTCTCTAATTCATGACATGAATTTCCAAACAGGTTTGAGTAATATTATGTTTGCTCCTTTAGTGCAACACAATAGCAATAAAAGGCATCTGGGAGGAGGCAGATACTTTTTTAGTGAGCAGTATTTTATTTTTCTTGGATATCTCTTAACTGTCAACTTGTAGCACAGTCAATTACTTAGCAATGTTGTTCATCATGGAACTAGGGTTAGTATTTATGAAGGAAGCAAGAACAGATTTGTACAGTTTACAGAGCAAATATGTTCTCTAAACTTCTTAATATAGAAACAAGTGCATGGAAGAAGATAGGAAGACGCTGGAAACCAACCAGCAAGTCATGCCATTCTGCAGTTTGGCCGATGTACGGTACTTACCCTGTGAAATATACATGATTTGTACCTTTGTGACACAGATGTAAGGCCACATGAAAAGGCTGCAATAAAGTTATACTGTGCGACATATCATTTGTTGTCTTTTTTTCTATATTTTTTTTAATTATTGTTGATGGACTCAAGATTTCTTGAGTGAAACTGCTGTTTACTTGCAAAGTCCTGACTCAAAGGATAGATCCAAAAAGGCCACACAACTCTTTTTTCTTTTATGTAGAAGTTGTACTCACAAACTTGCATGCTTTGATGCATTAAATGAAGAAGTGACCATGTATGTACAGGACAATCTTGATAGAGATAACGGAAATATGACATACTGAGGTATACAGTGGGGAAAAAAGTATTTAGTCAGCCACCAATTGTGCAAGTTCTCCCACTTAAAATGATGAGATTTGCCTGTAATAGACATCATACGCAGACCACAACTATGAGACAAAATGAGAAAACAAATCCAGAAAATCACCTTATCTGATTTGGCAAGATTTTTTTGGCAAAATTATGGTGGAAAATAAGTATTTGATCAATAACAAAAGTTAATCGAATATTTTTTGTTATATATCCTTTGTTGGCAATGACAGAGGTCAAACGTGTACTGTAAGTCTTCATAAGGTTGGCACACACTGTTGGTGGTATGTTGGCCCATTCCTCCATGCAGATCTCCTCTATAGAGCAGTAATGTTTTGGGCCTGTCGCTGGGCAACACGAACTTTCTACTCCCTCTAAAGGTTTTCTATGGGGTTGAGATCTGGAGACTGGCTAGGCCACTCCAGGACCTTCATATGCTTCTTATGAAGCCACTCCTTTATTGCCCTGGCGGTGTGCTTGGGATAATTATGCTGAAAGACCCAGCAATGTTTCATCTTCAACGCCCTTGCTGATGGAAGGTGGTTTGTACTGAAAATCTCACGATACACGGCCACATTCATTCTTTCATGTACATTGATCAGTTGTCTTGGTCCCTATGCAGAGAAACAGCCCCAAAACATGATGTTGCTACCCCCATGCTTCACAGTAGGTATGGTGTTCTTTGGATGCATCTCAACATCTCTCTCCTCCAAACACGACGAGTTGTGTTTCTACCAAACAGTTCTACTTTGGTTTCATCAGACCATATGACATTCTCCCAATACTCTTCTGGATAATCCAAATAATCTCTAGCAAACTTCAGACAAACCCGAACATGTACTGGCTAAAGCAGGGGGACACGTCTGGCACTGCAGGATCTGGCAGCGTACTGTTACTGACGGTAGTCTTTGTTACGGTGGTCCCAGCTCTATGCAGGTCATTCACTAGGTCCCCCAGTGTTCTTGTGATCATTTTGACCCCACGGGGTGAGATCTTGCGTGGAGACCCATATCGAGGAATATTATCAGTGGGCTTGTACAGTATGTCTTCCATTTTCTTATTATTGCTCCCACAGCTGATTGTCTATTGAAGATTCGGTCTTCCCAGCCTAATGCAGTGGTGGAATTTTGTTTCTGGTGGCCTTCGACAGCTCTTTGGTCTTTACCATAGTGGAGTTTGGAGTGTGACTGAGGTTGTGGACAGGTGTCTTTTATACTGATAACAAGTGCCAACATGTGCCATTGCTACAGGTAAGGAGTGGAGGACAGAGGAGCCTCTTGAAGAAGTTACAGGTCTGCGAGAGCCAGAAATCTTGCATGTTTTTAGGTGACTAAATACTTATTTTCCACCATAATTTGCAAAAAAAAATCTTGCCAAATCAGAGGGGGTGATTTTCTGGATTTATTTTCTCACTTTTGTCTCTCATAGTTGTGATCTACCTATGATGTCAATTTCAGGCCTCTCTCATCTTTTTAAATGAGAGAACTTGCACGATTGGTGGCTGACTAAATATATTTTTCTCAACTGTATGTATTATTCATCTCAAATCCGTATACTTTTAATACCACATATGCAGCAATAGCAACAAAAAAAACAAAAAAAAAAAAAAATGCAGCAATTTTTCTTTCAATAATTATTTACATTCTTTGCTCTTTAAAAACAAGCTATCCAATAAAAGTGACTAAATCCATCATTCAATAATCACTCTAAGTGCAAGTTTATAGATTTGCAGTGTGTAGGACCACTGATATGATGTTTTGGGGGCATATGCCGCCTTTTCTCAGATTATTGAAAGAAATCTATTGCATTGTGTCATTTTTGGTTACTACTGTGAGATGGAAAGAGATGGGAGATTTTCTTAATCACACGCAGTGGTCCCCGTAGTGTTGTGCAAGGGTCTTTGCTTATATTATTGCGAGACAGATACAGCAATATCACCTATAATGAAACTGCTTGTATAGAAGTTTTACCTATTGTCAAATAGCCACTTTCCCAAGCCCTACCTGCACTTGTCTCCATTGGGAACGAAAACCAAAAAAAATAGCTCTATCCATCTAACCATCATTCATTGGGCATCCTTCCTACCTTAGACACAGGTGAGTGTGCGGTTCCACAGAGACTTCGTTCTAGCTCAGCCGTCGGTGTTCTTGACAGGCCTCTACCAGCAGCATGCTGCATTTTTCTTGTTGATGTGTTGTCCAAAACTTTTGGGTAAAAAAAAAAAAAAATTGAGAAAAAAAAATTAAATGAAAATATTAAAGCCAACTGTTCACAATTAAGCTTATATAGAGCAGTTGCTGCAAGCGAACATCAAAGTATATATCCTCTGTTGACTAAAGCTTTACATGAGCTTTTTATGCAACACCCAATTCTAAATTGCAAAGAAGGGAATTTTGTTACTTACCGTAAATTCCTTTTCTTCTAGCTCTTATTGGGAGACCCAGACGATTGGGGTATAGCTACTGCCCTCTGGAGGCCACACAAAGCACTACATTAAAAGTGCAAGGCCCCTCCCCCTCTGGCTATACCCCCCCGTGGTATCACGGGTTCTCCAGTTTTAGTGCCAAAGCAAGAAGGAGGAAGCCAATAACTGGTTTAAACAAATTAACTCCGAATAACATCGGAGAACTGAAAAACCGTTCAACATGAACAACATGTGTACCCGCAAACAACAAAAAAACATCCCGAAGGACAACAGGGCGGGTGCTGGGTCTCCCAATAAGAGCTAGAAGAAAAGGAATTTACGGTAAGTAACAAAATTCCCTTCTTCTTCAGCGCTCTATTGGGAGACCCAGACGATTGGGACGTCCAAAAGCTGTCCCTGGGTGGGTAAATAAATACCTCATGTTAGAGCTGCAAAACAGCCCTCCCCTACGGGGGTGTCACTGCCGCCTGCAGGACTCTTCTACCTAAGCTGGCATCCGCCGAAGCATAGGTATGCACCTGATAATGCTTGGTGAAAGTGTGCAGACTGGACCAGGTAGCTGCCTGGCACACCTGTTGAGCCGAAGCCTGGTGACGTAATGCCCAGGACGCACCCACGGCTCTGGTGGAGTGGGCTTTTAGCCCTGAAGGAACCGGAAGCCCCGCAGAACGGTAGGCCTCTAGAATTGGTTCTTTGATCCATCGAGCCAGGGTGGCTTTAGAAGCCTGCAACCCCTTGCGCGGACCAGCGACAAGGACGAAAAGTGCATCGGCACGGCGTATGGGCGCCGTGCGGGAAATGTAGATTCTGAGTGCTCTCACCAGATCTAGCAAACGTAAGGCCTTTTCATACCGGTGAACCGGATGAGGGCAAAAAGAAGGCAAGGAAATATCCTGATTAAGATGAAAAGAGGATACGACCTTAGGAAGAAACTCCGGAATGGGGCGCAGCACAACCTTGTCCTGGTGGAACACCAGGAAGGGAGCCTTAGATGACAGAGCTGCCAGCTCAGACACTCGCCGAAGCGATGTGATCGCAACAAGAAACGCCACTTTCTGCGACAGCCGAGAAAAGGAAACTTCCTTCAGAGGCTCGAAGGGCGGCTTCTGGAGAGCAACTAGTACCCTGTTCAGATCCCATGGATCTAACGGTCGCTTGTACAGGGGCACAATATGACAGACCCCCTGCAGGAACGTGCGCACCTTAGGAAGACGTGCTAGACGCTTCTGAAAAAACACGGATAGTGCCGAAACTTGCCCTTTAAGGGAGCTGAGCGACAAGCCCTTTTCTAACCCCGATTGCAGGAAGGAAAGAAACTTGGGCAATGCAAATGGCCAGGGAGACACTCCCTGAGCAGAGCACCAGGACAAGAAAATCTTCCACGTTCTGTGGTAGATCTTAGCCGAATTCGACTTTCTAGCTTGTCTCATTGTGGCAACGACTCCCTGAGATAATCCAGCAGATGCTAGGATCCAGGACTCAATGGCCACACAGTCAGGTTCAGGGCCGCAGAATTCTGATGGAAAAACGGCCCTTGGGACAGTAAGTCTGGTCGGTCTGGCAGTGACCACGGTCGACCGATCGTGAGATGCCACAGATCCGGATACCACGACCTCCTCGGCCAGTCTGGAGCGACGAGTATGACGCGGCTGCACTCGGATCTGATCTTGCGTAGCACTCTGGGCAAGAGCGCCAGAGGCGGAAACACGTATGGGAGCTGAAACTGCGACCAATCTTGAACCAAGGCGTCTGCCGCCAGAGCTCTTTGATCGCGCGACCTCGCCATGAATGCCGGGACCTTGTTGTTGTGCCGGGATGCCATTAGGTCGACGTCCGGCACTCCCCAGCGTCGACAGATTTCCTGAAACACGTCCGGGTGAAGGGACCATTCCCCTGCGTCCATGCCCTGGCGACTGAGGAAGTCTGCTTCCCAGTTTTCTACGCCTGGGATGTGAACCGCGGATATGGTGGATGCTCTGTCCTCCACCCACATTAGAATGCGCCGGACTTCTTGGAAGGCTTGCCGACTGCGCGTCCCTCCTTGGTGGTTGATGTATGCCACCGCTGTGGAGTTGTCCGATTGGATTCGGATCTGCTTTCCTTCCAGCCACTGTTGGAAGGCCAGTAGAGCAAGATACACTGCTCTGATCTCCAGAACATTGATCTGAAGGGTGGACTCCTGCGGAGTCCACGTCCCCTGAGCCCTGTGGTGGAGAAATACTGCTCCCCACCCTGACAGACTCGCATCTGTCGTGACTACTGCCCAGGATGGGGGCAGGAAGGATCTTCCCTGAGACAATGAGGTGGGAAGGAGCCACCATTGTAGAGAGTCTTTGGCCGTCTGGGAAAGCGAGACTTTCCTGTCCAGGGACGTTGACTTCCCGTCCCATTGGCGGAGAATGTCCCATTGAAGTGGGCGCAGATGAAACTGCGCAAAGGGAACTGCTTCCATGGCTGCCACCATCTTCCCTAGGAAATGCATGAGGCGCCGCAAGGGATGCAACTGGCCCTGCAGAAGAGATTGCACCCCTGTCTGTAGTGACCGCTGCTTGTCCAGCGGAAGCTTCACTATCGCTGCTAGAGTATGAAACTCCATGCCAAGATACGTTAGTGACTGAGTCGGTGATAGGATCGACTTTGGAAAGTTGATGATCCATCCGAAAGACTGTAGAGTCTCCAGCGTAGCATTCAGGCTGTGCTGACATGCCTCCTGAGAGGGAGCTTTGACCAATAAGTCGTCTAGGTAAGGGATCACCGAGTGTCCCTGAGAGTGCAAGACTGCTACCACCGCCGCCATGACCTTGGTGAAGACCCGTGGGGCTGTCGCCAGACCAAATGGAAGAGCTACGAACTGAAAATGGTCGTCTCCTATCACAAAACGTAGAAAACGTTGATGTTCTGTAGCAATTGGCACGTGGAGATAAGCATCTTTGATGTCTATTGAGGCAAGGAAGTCTCCTCTGGACATTGAGGCAATGACAGAGCGGAGGGTTTCCATCCGGAACCTCCTGGCGTGCACATGTTTGTTGAGCCGTTTTAGGTCCAGAACAGGACGGAACGAGCCGTCCTTTTTTGGAACCACAAAGAGATTGGAGTAAAACCCTTGCCCTTGTTCCTGAGAAGGGACTGGGATAACCACTCCTTCCGCTTTTAGGGAATCCACCGCCTGCAGCAGAGCATCTGCTCTGTCTGGACGTGGGGAGGTTCTGAAGAACCGAGCTGGAGGACGAGAATTGAACTCGATTCTGTACCCGCGAGACAAAATGTCCGTCACCCACCGGTCTTTGACCTGTGACATCCAAATGCCGGAAAAGCGGGAGAGCCTGCCCCCGACCGGCGATGCGGAGGGGGGGGGCTGGAAGTCATGAGGTAGCCGCTTTGGAAGCGGTACCTCCATTTGCTTTCTTGGGGCGTGTGTGAGTCCGCCACGAATCTGAGTTTCTTTGCGTCCTCTGAGTCCCTTTGGACGAGGTAAATGGTGTTTTGCCCGAACCTCGAAAGGACTGAAACCTCTGCTGCCACTTTTTCTGCTGAGGTTTGGATGTTCTGGGTTGTGGTAAAGAGGAGTCTTTACCCTTGGACTGCTTAATGATGTCAGCCAATGGCTCGCCAAACAGTCTATCTCTAGACAAAGGCAAACTGGTTAAACATTTTTTGGAACCAGCATCTGCTTTCCAGTCCTTTAACCACAAGGCTCTGCGCAAAACTACCGAATTGGCGGACGCCATTGAGGTGCGACTGGTAGATTCTAGGACCGCATTGATAGCGTAAGACGCAAACGCCGACATCTGCGTGGTAAGGTGCGCCACTTGCGGCACTGCTGGATGCATGATAGCATCCACTTTTGCTAAGCCAGCTGAAATAGCCTGGAGTGCCCATACGGCTGCGAATGCCGGAGCAAACGACGCGCCGATAGCTTCATAGACAGATTTTAACCAAAGGTCCATCTGTCTGTCATTGGCATCTTTAAGTGAAGCGCCATCCTCCACTGCAACTATGGATCTAGCTGCAAGTTTGGAAATCGGGGGGTCTACCTTTGGACACTGTGTCCAGCGCTTGACCACCTCAGGGGGGAAAGGGAAACGCGTATCTTTAGATCGTTTAGAGAAACGCCTTTCTGGGTGAGCGTCGTGCTTCTGGATTGATTCTCTGAAGTCAGAGTGATCTAACAAAGCACTCAATTTACGCTTGGGATAAAGGAAACGAAACTTTTCCTGCTCCGCAGCCGCCTCTTCTGCTGAAGGGGCTGGGGGAGAAATATCCAACAGCCTATTGATGGCTGAGATAAGGTCGTTTACCATGGCATCCCCATCCGGGGTATCCAGGTTGAGAGGGGTTCCAGGAGTGGATTCCTGATCACTCTCATCAGACACATCACAGGGAGACTGATTGCGCTGAGACCCTGAGCAGTGTGAAGACGTCGAGGGTCTTTCCCAACGAGCTCGCTTAGGGTGGCTGGGGCCATCATCTGAGTCATAATCCTCGGCCTGTGAAGCCGGGGACCCCCCTGTGGGCTGGATACAGTCCAAGTAAGGGGGACCTGAGGACAGAGGCCTCGCCGTGCCCAGAGACTGAGCCCCATGCATAGATTGCAAGGTTTCAAGGATTTTTGCCATAGACACAGACATATTATCTGCAAAAACTGCAAAGTCCGTCCCTGTCACCGGGGCAGAACTTACAAGCGTCTCAGCCTGGGTCGCTACCTCTCCTGACTCCGGCTGGCGAAGCAGCACCGGGTCGGAGCATTGCACACAATGGGGGTCATCGGAGCCTGCTGGTAGATTAGCCCCACATGCAGCACACGCAGTATACACAGCCCTTTTTGCCTTGGCCGCCTTGCGTTTTGAGGATGACATGTTGCTGCTTCCACAGAGCGATCTGGGATATGCAGCCAGAAGCGCACCTCACAGTGCAAGAAATACAATATCTATATATCTGTACCCAGTACACTGATACACAGTGAGGCACTAGAGGGACCAGCACAGAAAAATCGCTTACCGCCCGCTTAAAAAGCGGGTGTGTGGTCGCCAGATAGCCCCTAGTCCAGGTCTCCCAGAGCCTTGCGTCCTTCCTCCAGCCAGGCATGCATGTAATGGCTGCCGGCGTCTCGAGAGAGGAAGGGGGGCGGGCCCTGGGCGTTCCTGGCTAAGAGCGGGAAGCCTGCTTCCCTCTGTGCCAAGTGAGAGGGCTGGAGCATGTAAATCAGGCTCCAGCCCTCGTCGCTGCTAGCGAACAGCGTCTCTCCCCTACCCTGAATGACAGGGTGGGGGCGGGAACGAAACGGAGCTGCCGGCGTCCTAGGCCCAAAAAGCCGGGGACTAAATTTATAACCGCCGCCGCCGTAAAAGCGCGGACGGCGGATCCCCGGCGCACCACAAGTCACAGCAGCGCCGCCCGGTCCAGAGGGGGTCGGCGCTGCGTTCCCATACACAAAAAAGTCCCCCAGTAATCTGTAGGGACACCAACTCCACGTTGCGGTCCCCGGCGCACTACAACACCCAGCCAGCCCGGAGTGTGTCTGTGCCTGCCGGGGACACAGAGTACCTGTATGATGCAGGGCCTGTCCCTGATCGTACTCCTGCTCCGTCTCCATCAGGTTCTAATGGGTCTGTGGATGGAGCCCGGCATCAGAGCTGAGAGGCCGGCAGGATCCCACTTCCACAGAGCCCTACAAGGGGATGTGGAAGGAAAACAGCATGTCAGGCTCCAGCCCTGTACCAGCAATAGGTACCTCAACCTTACAACACCATCCAGGGGTGAGAAGGGAGCATGCTGGGGACACTATATGTGTCCTCTTTTCTTCCATCCGAAATAGTCAGCAGCTACTGCTGACTAAAATCTGTGGAGCTATGCATGGATGTCTGACCTCCTTCGCACACAAAGCTAAAACTGGAGAACCCGTGATACCACGGGGGGGGTATAGCCAGAGGGGGAGGGGCCTTGCACTTTTAATGTAGTGCTTTGTGTGGCCTCCAGAGGGCAGTAGCTATACCCCAATCGTCTGGGTCTCCCAATAGAGCGCTGAAGAAATGTGGTTTGCGTTTTCTGGTGCCACATGTGCATTAATGGGTTCTACTTCATTATCATATAATTTTCCTGGATTCAGAGCCCCTATGAGTTTTTTCACAATGAAGAAGGGAATTTTGTTTACTTACCGTAAATTCCTTTTCTTCTAGCTCCAATTGGGAGACCCAGACAATTGGGTGTATAGCTTCTGCCTCCGGAGGCCACACAAAGTATTACACTTAAAAGTGTAAAGCCCCTCCCCTCTGCCTATACACCCCCCGTGCATCACGGGTTCCTCAGTTTTAGTGCAAAAGCAAGAAGGAGGAAAGCTAATAAAGTGGTTTAAAGTAACTTCAATCCGAATAAATTTCGGAGAACTGAAACCATTCAAAATGAACAACATGTGTACACGAAAAAACAACAGCCCAAAGGGAACAGGGCGGGTGCTGGGTCTCCCAATTGGAGCTAGAAGAAAAGGAATTTACGGTAAGTAAACAAAATTCCCTTCTTCTTTGTCGCTCCATTGGGAGACCCAGACAATTGGGACGTCCAAAAGCTGTCCCTGGGTGGGTAAAATAATACCTCGTAATAGAGCCGTAAAACGGCCCTTTCCTACAGGTGGGCAACCGCCGCCTGCAGGACTCGCCTACCTAGGCTGGCCTCCGCCGAAGCATAGGTATGCACCTGATAGTGTTTGGTGAAAGTGTGCAGGCTCGACCAGGTAGCCGCCTGGCACACCTGCTGAGCCGTAGCCTGGTGCCGCAAAGCCCAGGACGCACCCACGGCTCTGGTAGAATGGGCCTTCAGCCCTGAGGGAACCGGAAGTCCAGAAGAACGGTAGGCTTCGAGAATTGGTTCCTTGATCCACCGAGCCAGGGTGGATTTGGAAGCCTGTGACCCCTTACGCTGACCAGCGACAAGGACAAAGAGTGCCTCCGAGCGGCGCAGGGGCGCCGTACGGGAAATGTAGATTCTGAGCGCTCTCACCAGATCTAACAAATGCAAATCCCTTTCACATTGATGAACTGGATGAGGACAAAAAGAGGGTAAGGAGATATCCTGATTGAGATGAAAGGTGGATACCACCTTAGGGAGAAATTCCGGAACCAGGCGCAGCACCACCTTGTCCTGGTGAAACACCAGGAAAGGAGCCTTGCATGACAGCGCTGCTAGCTCAGACACTCTCCGAAGTGATGTGACTGCTACTAGGAAGACCACCTTCTGCGAAAGGCGAGAAAGAGAAATATCCTTCAACGGCTCGAAAGGTGGCTTCTGAAGGGCCATCAGAACCTTGTTCAGATCCCAGGGTTCTAACGGCCGCCTGTAAGGAGGGACTATGTGACAAACCCCCTGCAGGAACGTGCGTACCTGAGAAAGCCTGGCAAGACGCTTCTGAAAGAACACAGAGAGCGCTGAGACTTGTCCCTTAAGGGAGCCGAGCGACAAACCTTTTTCCAATCCTGATTGAAGAAAGGAAAGAAAAGTGGGCAAGGCAAATGGCCAGGGAGAAAACCCCTGATCAGAGCACCAAGATAAGAATATCTTCCACGTCCTGTGGTAGATCTTGGCAGACGTTGGTTTCCTGGCCTGTCTCATAGTGGCAATGACCTCTTGAGATAACCCTGAAGACGCTAGGATCCAGGACTCAATGGCCACACAGTCAGGTTGAGGGCCGCAGAATTCAGATGGAAAAACGGCCCTTGAGACAGCAAGTCTGGTCGGTCTGGTAGTGCCCACGGTTGGCCCACCGTGAGATGCCACAGATCCGGGTACCACAACCTCCTCGGCCAGTCTGGAGCGACGAGAATGGCGCGGCGGCAGTCTGACCTGATCTTGCGTAACATTCTGGGCAACAGTGCCAGAGGTGGAAACACATAAGGGAGTTGAAACTGCGACCAATCCTGAACTAAGGCGTCTGCCGCCAGAGCTCTGTGATCGTGAGATCGTGCCATGAATGCCGGGACCTTGTTGTTGTGCCGGGACGCCATTAGGTCGACGTCCGGCATCCCCCAGCGGCAACAGATCTCCTGAAACACGTCCGGGTGAAGGGACCATTCCCCTGCGTCCATGCCCTGGCGACTGAGAAAGTCTGCTTCCCAGTTTTCTACGCCCGGGATGTGAACTGCGGATATGGTGGAGGCCATGGCTTCCACCCACATCAAAATCCGCCGGACTTCCTGGAAGGCTTGCCGACTGCGTGTTCCGCCTTGGTGGTTGATGTAAGCCACCGCTGTGGAGTTGTCCGACTGAATTCAGATCTGCTTGCCTTCCAGCCACTGCTGGAACGCTTTTAGGGCAAGATACACTGCCCTGATCTCCAGAACATTGATCTGAAGGGAGGACTCTTGCTGAGTCCACGTACCCTGAGCCCTGTGGTGGAGAAAGACTGCTCCCCACCCTGACAGACTCGCGTCCGTCGTGACCACCGCCCAGGATGGGGGTAGGAAGGATTTCCCCTTCGACAATGAAGTGGGAAGAAGCCACCACCGAAGGGAAGCTTTGGCTGCCTGAGAGAGGGACACGTTCCTGTCGAGGGACGTCGACTTCCTGTCCCATTTGCGTAGGATGTCCCATTGAAGAGGACGCAGGTGAAACTGCGCGAAAGGGACTGCCTCCATTGCTGCGGCCATCTTCCCTAGGAAGTGCATGAGGCGCCTCAAGGGGTGTGACTGACCTTGAAGGAGAGATTGCAACCCTGTCTGCAGTGACCGCTGTTTGTTCAGCGGAAGCATCACCATCGCTGAGAGGGTATGAAACTCCATGCCAAGATATGTCAGCGATTGGGCCGGTGTCAGATTTGACTTTGGAAAATTGATGATCCACCCGAAACTCTGGAGAGTCTCCAGAGTAGCGTTGAGGCTGTGTTGGCATGCCTCTTGAGAGGGTGCCTTGACAAGCAGATCGTCTAAGTAAGGGATCACCGAGTGTCCCTGAGAGTGGAGGACCGCTACTACTGTAGCCATGACCTTGGTGAAAACCCGTGGGGCTGTCGCCAGGCCGAAAGGCAGTGCCACGAACTGAAGGTGTTCGTCTCCTATGGCGAAGCGCAGGAAGCGCTGATGCTCTGGAGCAATCGGTACGTGGAGATAAGCATCTTTGATATCGATTGATGCAAGGAAATCTCCTTGGGACATTGAGGCGATGACGGAGCGGAGGGATTCCATCCCGAACCGCCTGGTCTTTACGTGTTTGTTGAGCAGTTTTAGGTCCAGGACAGGACGGAAAGACCCGTCCTTCTTTGGAACCACAAACAAGTTGGAGTAAAAACCGTGACCCTGTTGCTGAAGAGGAACCGGGACCACCACTCCTTCTGCCTTCAGAGTGCCTACCGCCTGCAGAAGAGCATCGGCTCGCTCGGGAGGCGGAGATGTTCTGAAGAATCGAGTCGGAGGACGAGAGCTGAACTCTATCCTGTAACCGTGAGACAGAACGTCTCTCACCCAACGGTCTTTTACCTGTGGCAGCCAGGTGTCGCCAAAGCGGGAGAGCCTGCCACCGACCGAGGATGCGGTGTGAGGAGGCCGAAAATCATGAGGAAGCCGCCTTGGTAGCGGTACCTCCGGCGGTCTTTTTAGGACGTGACTTAGACCGCCATGAATCGGAGTTCCTCTGATCCTTCTGAGGCCTTTTGGACGAGGAGAATTGGGACCTGCCCGCGCCCCGAAAGGACCGAAACCTCGACTGACGCCTCCTCTGTTGGGGTATGTTTGGTTTGGCCTGGGGTAAGGATGTATCCTTTCCCTTGGATTGTTTGATGATTTCATCCAATCGCTCACCAAACAAGCGGTCGCTTGAAAATGGCAAACTGGTTAAGCACTTTTTGGAAGCCGAATCTGCCTTCCATTCCCGTAGCCACAAGGCCCTGCGTATTGCCACCGAATTGGCGGATGCAACCGCCGTACGGCTCGCAGAGTCCAGGACAGCATTAATAGCGTAGGACGCAAATGCCGACGTCTGAGAGGTTAAGGATGCCACTTGCGGCGCAGACGTACGTGTGACTGCGTCAATTTGCGCTTGACCCGCTGAGATAGCTTGGAGTGCCCATACGGCTGCGAATGCTGGAGCAAAAGACGCGCCGATAGCTTCATAGATGGATTTCAACCAGAGCTCCATCTGTCTGTCAGTGGCATCTTTGAGTGACGCCCTATCTTCCACTGCAACTATGGATCTAGCCGCCAGTCTAGAGATTGGAGGATCCACCTTGGGACACGGAGCCCAGCCCTTGACCACGTCAGGGGGGAAGGGATAACGTGTATCCTTAAGGCGCTTGGAAAAACGCTTATCTGGACAAGCTCGGTGTTTCTGGACTGCCTCTCTGAAGTCAGAGTGGTCCAGAAACATACTCGTTGTACGCTTGGGGAACCTGAAACGGAATTTCTCCTGCTGAGAAGCTGACTCCTCCACTGGAGGAGCTGAGGGAGAAATATCCAACATTTGATTGATGGACGCGATAAGATCATTCACTATGGCGTCCCCATCAGGAGTATCTAGGTTGAGAGCGGCCTCAGGATCAGAATCCTGATCAGCTACCTCCGCTTCATCATACAGAGAGTCCTCCCGCTGAGACCCTGAACAATGTGATGATGTCGAGGGAATTTCCCAGCGAGCTCGCTTAGGCGGTCTGGGGCTGCGGTCCGTGTCAGAGACCTCACCCTGGGATCTATGAGACACCCCGGGAGCACATTGTTGTTCCAACTGAGGGGGACCAGGGTGCAATGATTCAACAGTGCCCATGGTCTGAGATACCGGTCTGGACTGCAAGGCTTCTAGTATCCTAGCCATAGTCTCAGAAAGTCTATCAGTAAAAACTGCAAACTCCGTCCCCGTCACCTGGACAGTGTTAACAGGTGGTTCCCCCTGGGCCACCCTTAGCAGAGGCTCCGGCTGAGAAAGTGCCACAGGGGCCGAGCATTGCACACAATGAGGGTCGGTGGCACCTGCCGGTAGTATAGCCGTACATGCGGCGCAGGCAGCATAGTAAGCCTGTGCTTTGGCACCCTTGCTTTTTGCGGACGACATGCTGTTGTCTCCTCTGAGCAATCCAGGAGGGTATATAGCCAAAAATCAACCGTGCGACCATACAGTGTAAAGTATAGCCTATAAGCATATAAATCTATATGTACACTACTGCACTAGTGGGGCCAGCACCTCAGGTGCTGCTTACCGCCCGCTCAAAGCGGTTGTGTGATCACCAGAATCCCTGCCTGGGTCTCCCAGAGCTTGTCTCCCCTCTCCAGCGTCAGAAGAGCTGACAGGAATGGCTGCCGGCGTCCTGTGGAGAGGAGGGGGCCGTGGGCGTGCCCTAGAAAGTGCGGGAATCTGGCGTCCCACTGTGCTCAGTGAGGGGGGTGGAGTATGCAAAGCATGTTCCAGCCCTCAGCGCTGACGTCCTGTGCAGCGTCCCGCCCTTCCCCTGACTGGCAGGCCTGGGGGCGGGAAAAAAGTGAGACTAGGCCGCAAAAGCCGGGGACTAAAGTTATAAGCGTGGCCGGCGTATAAGCGCGGTCGGCGCGGTAGTCCCCGGCGCACTAACACTCCCAGCCGCGCTGCAGTGTGAAATGGCAGCGCGCGGTCAGCGCGGTAGTCCCCAATAAACTAACACACCCAGCCACGCTGCAGTGTGTGATGGCACAAGCGCGGTCAGCGCTGCGGTCCCCGGCGCACTAACACACCCAGCAATGCTGCAGTGTTTCTGTGCGCGGTCCCCACGGGGACACAGAGTACCTCAAAGTAGCAGGGCCTTGTCCCTGACGATACTCGGCTCCTTGTCCAGCAGAGTCCCCAGGGGCTGCGGATGGAGCACGGTCTCAGTGCCTGGAGACCGATTAGGATCCCACTTCACCCAGAGCCCTAAAGGGATGGGGAAGGAAAACAGCATGTGGGCTCCAGCCTCCGTACCCGCAATGGATACCTCAACCTTAACAACACCGCCGACAAGAGTGGGGTGAGAAGGGAGCATGCCGGGGGCCCTGTTATGGGCCCTCTTTTCTTCCATCCGACATAGTCAGCAGCTGCTGCTGACTAAGATGTGGAGCTATGCGTGCATGTCAGCCTCCTTCGCACAAAGCATGTAAACTGAGGAACCCGTGATGCACGGGGGGTGTATAGGCAGAGGGGAGGGGCTTTACACTTTTAAGTGTAATACTTTGTGTGGCCTCCGGAGGCAGAAGCTATACACCCAATTGTCTGGGTCTCCCAATGGAGCGACAAAGAAAGGACCAATGCTCCCACATTTACAAGTGGTCATGTCGCGCCCATAAAACAAGCTGCCTAATGGATTTCATAGATTGAACACAAACCGCTTAATAGATATTCCCACTTACATGGTTTTCCGTATGTCTGTCTGGAGTTGTCAGATCGCCACTGCGGAGTCCTGCTGCCCGGACATGCCTGAAGGCTGGTGTTATATAAGGTATTCAACTCGGAAATGTCATGCTCAGATTCCTGCTTCCACTCCTGCCGGAGATCAATTGAGCTCTTTGATAAGCCATACCTTACAGACTTTCGATTAGAGGAAAAACTTGGACGGAGACAGTGTTCCACATCTGTGTCATCCACTTGGGCATTATAATATCTACTAACACTATCAACCCACTGGTTCATGGGCACAGAGGCTGGCAAATGCACTGTGCTTCCAAATTTCACCCTTTTTTCCGTTTTGTAATAAAACTTGCCACGGTTAACACTGTCAGCCATGTCTTCCGGTAGCACTTCCTTAGTTGACATGGCATTATGGCTGTTTAGATGGTTAATACTGGATCCATTTATATTGCATGACCCATCCTCAGAATCTGGAGAAGTACTGGCTTGATCTGTACTGACAGATTTATTCTCTTGCGTCACTAGAGGCTGTGAACTAGATTCGGTTTCCAAAAGGTTCAGTGAGTCGTGTATGTGCCCCACTGGTGAAGACTTCTGTTCAGAGTTGTCTATTCCAGTAAAATTCACGCCAAAACTGCTTCTCTTTGGTGAGCCCCCCTGTAGCCTCTGGAACTGTTCTGCGAGAGAACGCACCAACCCTTTACTTTTAGGCGCCTCAACTTTGCTAGTCTCAAAGATGGTCAATTCACATTGTTTGTCTAGTAAGTTGTCCTGGCTGTTAGTTTTTGTGGAGACGTTAGCAGGATGGATATTAACACTGTTTGTAACAGTTGGAGAGACTGGTGGGACAATGCAAGAACCAACCTTCTCTTCGATTGTATGAATTTCTGTACTGACAGATTTGTGACAATGGCTGGGTTGGTTGTTTTTATCTGGAGACTGTACTTGTGTCCGACGTGCCCAGGGAAACAACAACGATGGCAAAGAACCAGATTTAATGCCATTGAGTTTCATCTTCCGCCCCGGTAGCGGAGTTTCTTTAGCTTCATGCTCCTCAGCCACCTTGCCATTATTTGGGCTTCCAGCAGTTGCTCGATTGCTTTTTGGGTTTTTGATTTGTAGGTCTGGACTACAATCATCCACTCTTAAAATTTTATCAATTGTGCTCTGTGTAGGAGTTGAGGCACTCTCTGGGGAACTAGGACCTGAAGGAGCACGGTAGTTAGAAAATGTTTTGCTACATGGGCAATGTTCAGAAGCTGACAAGCTGGAAGACTCAGCAGACGATGGAAGCAACTCATGGCTAGAAGCAAACGGGTGTGGTAATGGAGTGGATGTGAAGTCCTCCTTTGTGGTTGTCTCTGCCATTACCTGACGGTTCACTGAAACTTTGTCCGAGATAGCCTGGTCACTGCAAGGAGGTGAGATAGCATTTGCCAAAATTATTTGAAAAATTAAAATGAAAAAAGGAAACTTTGGCGAATTATGAAAAATATATAAATTCCAGACATCTACCAACTCTGCAGAAATACTGGCAGAATTTCTCTGGCACCTTAGTCATACAAGTACCTGCACTTCACGCACAATTTAGGTATATGCATTTTATGTTATAAACGTTGGCAGAATGTACCGAAATGTCTACAAAATATACATTTTTCATATTTCAGACAGATAAAACATGCGTTTGATTGAGAAATCCAAATCGAAAATGACAAAACGTAACAAATGTAAAGAAAATCAGTTAAGCACTTACAAATCAACAAATGCAAGTAACAGTAAAATGACTAAGCCGCAATGGAATCAATGCAGAAGAACAAATATGAACTTCTCCAATGTATTAGCTTGGAAGGCTTCTGGTCTCTTTGCAAAGAATATTCACTCTTTATACATGAATTCATTCCAATACTTGTAATACTAAACACCACTAAAGAGATGGGTTATGTATGGAGATCTATCCTTTGCTGCTTTTCTGTGTAACCAAGAGGTTTCCACTCAAAGGAAGACTATAGCTCAAAAACAAACTAAAATACTCTAGGCGTATAATGATCAGTGCACCACGGAGAAATTCCATCTAAATGAGCAACTTTGCAAATTTTTCTAAAACTCCTATGTATAAATAGGGGCCGGATGTCAATCCCTGTAAGGCATGATCCAATAGCCATACTCCATCTGTCCCCTACATTTAGCTATGTTAGGCTAGTTTCACACATCCGGCTTTTCGCCGGTTTGTCAGTTCCGGCGCACGCCAATACAGTGTATACAGTACAGTGGCAGCGCAACAAGCTCCGGTCACATGCTGTCATGTGACCGGAGCATGTGACCCGGAAGTTACAGTGCTGCCATTGTACTGTATACACTGTACTGGCGTGCACCGAATCCGGCAAACCGGCGAAAAGCCGGATGTGTGAAACTAGCCTTAGACCGCGCTCACATCAGCGGTGTTTTGCCGCAAAACCGGATCTGTCACAAATGTGTTTCAGTTTCATTAATTTCCAATGGAATCGCGGCAAGATGCGGTCACATGTGGTTGTGTATGAAGCACGCAACCACATGTGACCGCATCTTCCCGCGATTCCATTGGAAATGAAGGGAACTGAAACGCATTTGTGATGGATCCGATTTTGCGGCAAAATAACACTGATGTGAGCGAGGCCTTAGCAAGATGTAAGGACAGATGAAAGAGTATGACTGGAAGATCAACTTCCATAGGGTTTGACAGGTCTGCAATGGAAACGTAGACACAAAATAATAGGACATTAATAATCAAGATCATTTGCAAAGTGGTTTATTTCCCCACAGTCCACTGTGTTGGCTTTTGTGCCTTAAAGGTAAACTTACACTGGGATCACACATGACGTATCCGCATTAAAGTGCCGAACACTACAAACCAAGAGATTTCACAAAGTCCACATCACATGCAGTTAGTCTGTAGTTTGCAATGAATTTCATCCATTATAAAGGCGAAGAATGAAAATCAAGTGGAAATTTGCTACTTTTTTGCAGCAGATAATTTACGTTGTGTGTGAACTCAGCCTAAGGACGAAGAGTTACAGAGTTGGCAGCAGACAGGGTGGCACTAATACAGGACCCCATGTTGATCAATATACAATCCGTTTTTATTTTATGTATAGTATTCCTTTAAATGATTTCTAAGTCATGTTAAGAGCAACAGTTCTCTAGTTCATTCCTAGTTAAGGAAGTTTCATTGCAGCTACCTTGTAGATTGGTTTATAGCTCCCCCTTGTGGAGAGGGGTAAGCTGGTGGCAGCGCTTGAGGAATTGTCGGCAGCAGCATGCGGTCCTGAAGAGTCCGTGCCTTTCGTAAACACATTTGCAACTTCTTATCTGCTAGGGCTCTGCAGTGTGTGCTAGATCTGGCATCATGCATGGCAAGTCTGAATTTAGCTAAAATGCAAAAGAAAACATAGCAGAAACAAATGCACGCACACAAACCAAAAAGAATAAAAAATAGGATGCCAAAAAGAGCAGAACGTGGAATCATGCAATACAGGGGGGGAAACAAAAACATAATGCATCCTGAGAGTTATCAACAATGCACATGTATGTAAGCAATGCACCCTGAACTGGTTAACTGGTGTGAAAGACTGGCAGCAGGAACAGGCTCATCTCCATCTGCAGACCTTCCAGAGGGAGCGGTATGGTCCCCAAAATGTAACATCTCCTACACAAATGACCGCATGTCGCGTCTATTGGTAATACTGATGGTTTGCTTTTCCATTTAGGATTTCATACAACCTGGACGAGCGGTGGTGATAGGAGAGACTGGAGCAGGGGATTATCAGAGGGCAGAATGGAGAACTAGATAATAATGTATATTATTAGAATACATCATGTAATCAGCTTGTGTTGCTACTTTTATTAATTATATTATACCATGTTGAGGATAGATAATGTTTCTAATGATTTAGCTACTACTTATTCTTATTATGATGATTATGTAGTTGGGTATTTTCGTATACCCAATATTGCCTGAATAAAGGTAGAGCGAGGTGTTTTATGGCCGCAGCAATGACGGGTGGTGAATACACCTGTCAAAGAAAATTACAATCTCCAGAAATTGATGGAATAGTGAAAACTGCAGAAACCTATGTTACAGCATGGAGCCACCATTGGCTGCCTACCCTATTATTTTCCATTAATCTTCCATAGTTAGTGTCCCGATGCTGGTGGCAAAATGACGTCACGGCATCAACCGGCCTGCAAATGGGTGATAACGATGCAGATATCTGTGCTCGTCAGATCTTCGGTGAGTCAGGAGGCATTATTACTTTTTAAGGGGCCCCTCAGTAAGGCATTAAATCTTTTAAAGTGACTCAAAAGGCATCATAACCTTCAAAAGTGGCACACAGGGGGGCATTATTACTTTCTAAATTGGATTATTATGGTCTAGAGGGTGAAAAGAGACATTGTTCATGTATGGGGGAACAAAGGAGGCACTATTCCTGTGAAAGACACTAAGAGGGGCACCATTAATGTACGAGAGCACTGAAAAGATCACCAAAGAAGGCGATTCTGCTAAAGGTACAAACAGCAGTGGGCACAATCACAATTTGTGGCATAATAAGAAGAATTAGCTCATGGTAACCATTAATTTTAGGGGCAGGATCTACTTTTTGTTGGGGAGTAATTATAGAAGGGTATGATTAAGAAAGAATATTTGGAGTACCTGGGACATAGAGCAGATAGAGGCAGCAGAAGCACAGATTTGGGAGTAGCAACAAGACGTGGTTGAGAAAAGGTAAAGGGAGGGTAGTAGAAAAGTAAGGAGTACAAACTGGGCTCTGTAGACAGGAGTCCGGGCTCATGATTGCAGTCTGGGCCAGGTAGAGGAGACAGCAAAAATGAATGATTATAATCAGAAAAGACTTCTGTGGATAGAGAACCTTGTCTGTGTAAAGAAGGCCTAGGACACACAGCGGGTAAAATCAGATGAGTGGAATGTGATTAAAAAATAAAATCACATTCCACTCGAACAAATGTTACTCTATGGGGCTGCTCCATCCTGCAATTTTTTCCTCAGCCCTAATCAGATCGAGAAAACAATCACAGCATGCTGCAAGTTATAGCAAAAGATTGTCACTCGCACCCATACAAGTCTATGGAAGTGAGTGAAACATTAGACTGCACTCTGATGACAACAGAATGCAGTGCGATATACGCACAGGCTGACAGTGGAGTAGATTGAGATTAATCCCTTCCTCTCCTCCACAGCCGTGATCCGATTGCAAGATTGGATCACAGTATAATGACACTAGGCGCACGCTCGCAGCAGTGCAGTAACTGGAGGGTCAATAGCATATCGCAGCCGATCGTGTGGCCCTAAAAATGACACCTTGTTGGATCGCTCTGTGATGACAACCAGAGGACTCGGCTACACTTCACAGAAAAGCTGAGTGCTGACCTACAGAACATCAAGCAAGAAGCTATTGTGACGGTCCTTCCTGTAAGCTAGAATTTTTCAAGATTTTTGTTTTGTAGAAAGTCACATAAAAAGAAATAAAAATATAAGAAAGTCCAAAAGAAAAAAAAAAAAAGTTTTAAATTTAAAAATAAAAAACGGATTTAAAGTCCTAATAGCCCCTATGTATGAGTCCCAACTTTACTCCCCACCCTGCCGATTGCAGCTGTTGGGTGAGAACGGGGATCAGGCCTGTTTTCTCGTGGGGAGAGGAGTTACTACCACAGCATTCTGGCAGTGGCTTATTTCCCTCTCCCCATCGAGATAAACATACATGTTCAGAAACTAATCGTGTGAATAAGGCTTTAACATGTCCTAGGATTTGAGAATTCTTAATATCAGGGGCAATTCATGTCACTCTGGGCTCAAAATCCTGATAAATTTGGCCAAGAAACTGAACAATGCGGGACCTTCAACTGGGAGGAAAAGTAATTAAAGCGTCCATTCTGATCCCCGCTACACGCAGATGAAAGAGATGTTTTGTTACACTTGTCACATAAAAAAAAAAAATAAATAATTGGAACCCAGAGCACTGTTTCCACACTGCAAAGTCTCCTTTGTAGAAATGCGGGCAAAGCAACAAAAGCTGGAATAAAGCAATGAAGGATTTTTTTTTATTTCAGTTAACAGCAATTTGCAAGATTGTGTTGAAATCCAGAGACAAAGGTCACCTTCCACAGCCAATAGCTGAGCCACTACATGTTAGGCATGCCATGTTACACGATACAGGATAGAGCGCAGAGTCAAGCATTGAGTTACTTACAAATAGCTTCATTACACAGGGCCAAAGCTGTAGTGTAATCTCCGTTCTGCTCCAGCCTCATTGATTGCTCAAAGACGGCGTCTGCCTCCTGCACGGATCGCTCAAAGCTGTCACTCCTCCCTGTAAGAGCCACACATAATTGTCCATTTCTTTCATTGCTTCTTATATGGCTGACATCAAAATCTAACACCTTCCATCAGATCATTTTTAGCTGCTACGACCACACGGGGCTCCTAGGACTACCCATACGGCTTGCTTGGCAACGGCTAGAAGCAAGCGAAGCCTTTCAGAGGCGCTTGTGCCAGTCACAATAGATTACACCGCCTGCCAAGCAGCACTGACACTGATCATTGTGGTGTTAGCAATTAACAAATAAAACAAATGGTTGTTGTGAATGTGGCCTATAAAGCCCAGAACAATCACTGATTATATCGCAAAACACTGGCTTCACATAGGTACCATGTCACACACCGCTCTGAATCATGCTGCAGTGTGAAAGGGTTTCCAAAAAACACGTTACATATGCTGTTAAGACTTTCTAGCAGTAAGTAATATATTACATTGACATTTTATAAAAGAAGACCCAAACCTACAAAAAAATGGTGTCCTGGGTTAAAGGGAACATATCCACTGATTCATGCTGCCTGAACAACGCTGCGGCATGTCAGTGAAAATCAGAGAGATGCACAGTAAGGGACAAGGTGGGACTAGTCACAGAGGCACGTGGAGACAGATACTGGGCACTCCAATGGTAGGAAAATCATATCCAATATTTATTAGGAATCCAAAATAAACGTAACTGGACCTTCATCAGTATGGATTGCCAGGAGACATCTGCACAGATCGTTTGGCAGCCACCGCTTACTGCAAGACACAGATCCGTACTGATGAAGACCCAGTTGTGACCAAAACGTTTATTTTGGATTGCAAACGCCTTTAGAATAAATATTGGAAATGATTTTCAAACCATTGGAGTGCCAAGTATCTATCTTTTCATTAAAGGTCTAGATCTGGCTTCTGCATCATCAACTGCAGAAGTGCCTCTGTTACGTTATGAATTGATTAGTCACAGAGGTACGTCCCTGCTTCTTCCTAAACTCCGCCAGTGTGACTTGCCCCATTGACTTGTCATCCCCTATAGCAGCATTTCAGAATAAAGTGTGGATGTTTGTCATGGAGGAGCCCATTCTAGATTCATGCTTCTTGTGGTTCCAGCAGCATTAATCCTCTGACAAGTTCCCTTTAAATAAAATACAAATATAATAATAATATAAAATTATTCCAAATGGTAATATATTCTTAAGGCGGAGGCCACACGGGTATTAGTGAGAGTCCTTGCATGACACTTGGCTCACACTCGCAGCACAGTGGGAGCAGAGTGTCATGCGACTGTGGTCCGATCATGCAATCAGACCACGGTTGCGGAGGGGACGGCCAGCGCTGCAGAGGGGAGAGCCGGCGATGAGGAGGAGAGGGAGGGATTTATCTCCCCATCTCCTCCGTTGGCGGCTGATGCGAGAATCGCACTGCACTCGTTACACCGGTGTAACGTGAGTGCAATGTGATATTTCTCTCGCCCCCATACACTTGAATGGGTAAAAGAGAAAGAGTCTTGCATTACAATTGCAGCATGCTGCGATTGTTTTCTTGGTCCGATTAGGGCTCAGAAAAAAAATTGCTCATAGTGGCTGCTCTAATGAGTCATATTGGTAAGCGTGGAATGCAATTTTTTTATCACATTCCACTCACTCCGTATTACTCGCCGTGTGTGCTGACCCTTACAATGATAGACATTTTTCATGCAAAACATTTTAGAGATCTATTGCTAAATACGAAAGTTAAATAAAATAAAATGAATATCTCAGTACAGCTAAAAGTCGTAATGCACAGTATCAAGCTTACTAAAGTCCTGCATGATTTGTAGTGTACATTTTGGGGACTGTAAAGGAGATAAATCGTACTGCACAATGCTGCCTAGTACAATAAATGAGTCTAACTGTGCATGTACTCATTATACTGTAGAAGTGAGAATCAATTATGAGCCTCTTGAAACATTAAATGATTTTTTTTTTTAAGAGATCCTTTGTCTGCAGCAGCCTTCATGTCGGTGAATTACAGAAAGGCCTAAGACACACGGCATGAAAATCGATGCGAGTAGAGTGCAATAAAACATCGCATTCAACTCGGACCAATATTAACCTATGTCCCAGCACCCATGAGCGATTATTTTCTCAGCCCTAATCGGACCGAGAAAACAGTCACAGCATCCTGCGAGTGTAATGCGATCATTGTTTCTATCGCACCCATTCAAGTTTATGGGGCGAGAGAAAGATCGCACAGCACTCGCGGTACACCGGTGTACTGCGAGTGCAGTGCGAGAATGGCAATAGCCGGCTACGCAGGAGAGAGAGATAAATCCCTCTCTTCCCTCCTCAGAGCCGGCCCACCCCCCCCTTCCCCCGCAGCTGTGGCCCGATTGCAAGATCGGACCTCAGTCGCAGGGACACTCGCATGACACTCTGCTTCTGCTGTGCTGCCAGCGTGAGCCAAGTGTCATGCGAGGGGATAGCAGTAATCCTCGTGTGGCTCCGACCAAAGTCCTACAGTGGGGTCCTCTGTGCATATCTTTAGGGGACAAGCCGTAACTCGCAATAATACACCAGATGAGGAATTTTAGGACAGTAGGAAACAAGATATTACATAATCATTTAGAACTAGAAATTCCTGAGATAATGAGGGTTTGCAAGGAATATATAAGTGATGAAAATAACAAATTACCCTGGTTCTGTAACTCATCCAAATCTAAAAACCGTCGAGGTCGTGGGTTAAATCCCATGGCGGCTTCAAACTCTTTTTCACGTTTCCAGCGTAACTCTTGCTCCCTTGCTCTCCTCGATACTTCCTCTTGAAGTTCATCCAATTCACTCTTCATAGGTCCTGGACTCTCGGTTGCTACAAGTATTACACAGAAACATGCTGAACAAGTGCAAGGAAAAAAAGGATTTGCTAAAGTGAATCAGCCAACACGTTTTTGCTATGTAATCTGACAGAAGCATGATGTACACCGGATGGAGAGCCTGATTCCAGCAGCTGTGATAAAACTGATTTTATCTGCTACCGATCTAGCAGAGCTCGGAATGCTGAGCTGTGTATAACCCGCTCACATCACACCACTGAATGGCTGGCTGCTTTCTGTGAACACTTTATTCTGTCAATCAGTGGTGGGGGCGGAGGTGGATCAGGAGACACAAGACACTTAAGCTGGTGTCACACACAGCGACAACGACGTCGCTGCTACGTCACCATTTTCTGTGACGTTGCAGCGACGTCCCGTCGCTGTCGCTGTGTGTGACATTCAGCAACGACCTGGCCCCTGCTGTGAGGTCGCCGGTCGTTGCTGAATGTCCAGCTTCATTTTTTGGTCGTCACTCTCCCGCTGTGACACACACATCGCTGTGTGTGACAGCGAGAGAGCGACGAAATGAAGCGATCAGGAGCCGGCACTGGCAGCTGCGGTAAGCTGTAACCAGCGTAAACATCGGGTAACCAAGGGAAGACCTTTCCCTGTTTACTCGATGTTTACGCTGGTTACCAGCCTCCGCTCTTGCTGCCAGCGCCGGCTCCTGCACTGTGACATGTGGCTGCAGTATGCATCGGGTAATTAACCCGATGTATACTGTAGCAAGGAGAGCAATGAGCCAGCGCTAAGCAGTGCGCGCGGCTCCCTGCTCTCTGAACTGTGACATGTAGCTGCAGCACACATCGGGTTAATTAACCCGATGTGTGCTGCAGGAGAGCAAGGAGCCAGCGCTAAGCGCGGCTCCCTGCTCTCTGCACATGTAGCACAGCGACGTTATGATCGCTGCTTCTGTTGTGTTTGACAGCTAAGCAGCGATCATAACAGCGACTTACAAGGTCGCTGTTACGTCACCGAAAATGGTGACGTAACAGCGACGTCGTTGTCGCTGTCGCTTAGTGTGACACCAGCTTAAGTCCTCTAATGATAGTCTCCAGATGATAAAACACTAATTTTATTGAAACAGCTAAACACAGTAATTAACACATCACTAGAATCAGGGTCTTTGCCCCGACATCATGCGGCTCTCAGTTTGCCTATCAAAAACCTGCTGAGAGACTCTCCAAGTCAAAAATGCAATAATTAAAAAATGAAAAAGTCATAGCAACTCTTAGGTCTTCCAAAGATTACCTCCATTTCGTCATGACATTTGTAACAGAGTTATATGGTTCTCTCTGCTGAGCCCTACTACAATTATTCATCTAAAGCATCTGATGAAGGTCACTCTTTATTAGTTGGATTTGTTTGGAATATGACAAGAAAAAAAAATAAATTAATAACTGAGGGACTGTTTTACATAAGGATAGAGAAAAAAGTAAATAAAATTAGACAGCGATGCTTGTTTATGATAATATTGGACCCATTTTTAGAAAGGACAGAATATCTTACCAACGTGGGAGGGATGGACCTTAACCCAGACACTTGAGGCAGAATCTGCCATGTCTAAGGCGCTGCTGCTCTGGGACTTTGGGATGTTACGCCAGGTAGGAGCGGGAGCTGTACCAGGACTTTTCCTTGAGTGATATTCCCTATTAGAAAAATATTAGAAGCACACAGTAAGGTATACAGAGGGGGAGACACTTCACTGCTCGGGAAGCGAGTCTTTGTCTACACAGAAAGGAGCATTTTGCATATTTTGTGTATAATTTTTTTCCTCTTAGTAGTGACTCATCACTTATTACAGAGCTGCTGTGAAATAACGCTCCTCTATAATAAGCCGCCTGCTTTTTAAATGAATAACACAATTTTAGGCCGAGTAGTCTACGTTAATATCCTTTTTCTAGGAGGGCTGCTTTAATGAAAGGAAAAAAAAAAAAAGCTGTCTTTTTCATAGGCAGCAGAATGGCACTATATTAATAAACCAGTGTAACAATAATGATTTACAGCATGACTATTGTTTCATTTTGCATTCAAAGATAATATTCTTGGATCTTATTACAGTAAATTGTCCCTCTTTTCCTATAACACTGCACTCACCGAAAACAATAGAGTGATTACGCACAAAAATCTGAGCTTTACAGATACCCATACATTCAGCAGCTGTATATAAGGGCAGCCTTAAAGGGGTATTACCATCACCAAAATTCTATCCCAATAGTAGTAGGAATATTATATTATTATTATTCATAATAAATAATTATTAGTAAATACCTCCAATTTGAAATGTAGTATAGTTCTCCTGCCACATGTGGTAAGGGACATGCTATATCAGGAGAATTATACCAAATTTCTAATTGGAGGTATTTGCTCATATTATTATTACACCTACTACATATTGGGATAGGATCTTGGTGATAAGAATACCCATTTAAAGGGAACTTGTCAGGTGCAATATGCACACAGACCCATGAGCAGTTTTGGGTGCATATTGCTAATCCCTGCCTAACCGTCTCATGAGTTTGAAGTCAGGACGCGTACACCTGGATTCATAGGGTGCATGGCCGAAACGTGTCCGGGATCATGCGCACCGAGCCAAAATTCAGGAGTCGGACATGATGGCAGCAGAGAGGTGAGCGTGACCATCCTCTGACACTGTGCACTCATTAGCATGTTAGCATGCCCACAGGAGCGTACTAACATGCTAAGGGGCCGACTAGCCAGGGAAAAAAAAAATCACACCCGTGACTAGTCACTGGCCACATTAGCTTATCATTATCTCTTTATGTATGCTACTACATGCTGGGACATTTAGGCAGGGATTAGCAGTATTCACCCAGAACTGCTCGTGGGTCTGCGTGTATATTGCACCTGACAGGTTCCCTTTAAGTTTCACAAAATTGTAGCGCACTAGTGCGGTGTGTGGGTAACCCTAAGTAAAACTGAGTGATTACTTTGCACAGAGCACTGCTGAGGAGGCATTGTGTGAAAAAGAAATGCAGTGTCCGGTTATACTGCTGGCCTCTTCTGGAAAAAACACAAACTTCTCAGTCAGGAGATGAAGTGCCGCCCACAGCCGTGATTCAGTCATGGGTACGGGCTTGAACACCACCAAGTAAGTGCTGCTAAGAGCAGTTCTACTTTTTCATATGTGAAACTGTATGGCACATTTTATACAAAAATAATTTAGTGTTAGAAGTGCGCCAAAGAGATTTGCCATGACGTGGCAGGGTAGCTCAAGAAATTGCAATTTGTTGAGAAAAATCTCAAATTTTAATAAGTACAGTTTGGAATTATTAGTGCAGTCGTGCACATTTAGTGCTGGCTATCTTGTCTTTTCTTAGGAGATGAAGTGTGCAGAGAGAGAATATTAATGTGTTTACCTGAGTAATGACATTCCCCACTACAATCAATGGCGACCATTAACATGGAGTGAATTAACGAAACGTGATATAGACAGGATTCATAGAATGTTAGGGGTACTTTGCACACTACGACATCGCAGGTGCGATGTCGGTGGGGTCAAATCCAAAGTGACGCACATCCGGCGTCGCTGTCGACATCGGAGTATGTTAATCCTTTTTACTACGATTAACGAGCGCAAAAGTGTCCAAATTGTATGATTGGTGTAGTGTCGAGCATTTCTATAATGTCGCTGCAGCAACAAGTACGATGTTGTTCCTCGTTCCTGCGGCAGCACACATCGCTGTGTATGAAGCCGCAGGAGCGAGGAACATCTCCTTACCTGCGTCCCGCCTGTAAGGTGGAAGGAAGAATGTGGGCGGGATGTTTACGTCCCGCTCATCTCCGCCCCCCTGCTTCTATTGGCCGCCTGCCGTGTGACGTCGCTGTGACACCACACGACCCGCCCCCTTAGGAAGGAGGCTATTTGCCGGCCAGAGCGACGTCGCAGGGCAGGTAAGTGCATGTGAAGCTGCCATAGCGATAATGTTCGCTACGGCAGCTATCAAAAGATATCGCATCTGCGACAGGGGCGGGGACTATCGCGCTCAGCATCGCTACAATCGGCTTGCAATGTGGTAGTGTGCTAAGTACCCCTTAGAGTTGGAAGGGTCCTCCGGGGCATCATGTCCAACCCCTGATCAATGCAGGATTCACTAAACCCTCTCAGACAGATCTGTGCCCAGTCTCTGAAGACTTCCATTGAAGGAGAAGTCGCCACCACTTATGGCAGCCTGAACCAATCATTGAGTTTCCGTCTAATATGTAAGCTGTATGTTCTCCCTTTCATTCCATTGCTTCCGTACCATGTGCACATGAGAATACGGACGATCTACACTGTGACAGCCCTTCAGATTCCTTCTATCTAGGTTAGCCCTCGCTTTGTGCATTATTCTTATAGCACCATTTATTCAATGGCGCTTTATACATTAATTATATAGATTTGGGGTTAGTCTATAACATGTTCTATTAGGAAAATAAATAATTATACAAAGCATTTACCGAAAAGCACTACAATTCTCCGATAAAGGCAAGTCCATGCTGATGGGGCTATTGCTGTTGCGTTCACTACTTTCGTAGCCAGACTCCATCCTCTGTATAAGACGCGGCTGCTGCTGATCCACAAGGTGAGGAGGAGTACCCCGTCCAACACCCCAGCTTCTATATTTCACACACGGATGCTTCTCTTTTGTATCAGGATTGGCCGTTTCCCTCCGGTCACCGGCTGAGAGTTCCTTGGCTTTTATAGATAATAAAAACAAGAAATTCCACATCACATTTCACCCCAAGAAATCTTTACAATTCTGGTGTTGACAAAAATTAGCACATGTCTATTTTAAACCTTCAAAAGGCCACTCGCCACTGAATTAATGGCTGTGAAGTCACAAGGATGGTATACCAAGCTACAAGCAGTGATTTCAACAAACAGCGGTCAGCGGCAGTCAGGGCTGATGACATACCCTACATGCACACGTATCTTAGCTATGCTGAAGGGAAGAAATCAGAAAATGACCTATTTTTTTTAAATCAGATTTTTGCATCATTTTTCATAAATTTTCACACTTGCCACTGGAGCGATTTTAGACTCCTCCTTCCTGATCTTTATAGAGGACTTTTCAGAAGTCTCATTATTATCACAGGCAAGATTTTGTTGATAGGTAACACCTTTGTACAAAGCTAATAAAGCAGGTTCCACCATGCACAATAGGGGATTTCATTATGAGGATTTGTTTACATGGACTGATCAGCCACTAAAATGGTAAACTTTTCATGATTACCAGTCGTTTATGGCTATGTGCCCACGGGACAACGTATTTTGCTGCAGGTTTACCACAGCTGCTCCCTGGAACCGCAGCTATCCATTGCTACAGGATTCGAGCATTTTTGTTGCGGTAAACCTGTGGGACAAGTGCGGAAATACCTGCGGACGTCCTGCCCTCTATCTCCATAGCGGAAAGGCGGGACATCTGCAGATATTTCAGCATGAATAATTGACATGCAGTTACGTGCGGCTGCGGGACATCTGCAGCATATTCTGCAGCCGCACATACCACAGCATTGATACAGACACTCCCAAAATCCCATAGAGTAACATGGGGAGTGTCTGTACTTGCTAGAACCTGCGGATTTATCTGGAAAATCCAGATAAATCCGCGGGTTTTCCGCGGCAAAATCTGCGAGTACGTTGTCCTGTGGGCACTAGTCTAATAGTCTGTTCACCCAAGCAGACCAGAGAAAGCAATGCGAACTGAGCGATCTATAATAGTCCTCTCAATGCATATACGCAGTACAAAACGATGCCCTGCAGAGAACGATGATCTTTTTGGGCTACGCAAAGAAGGGAATTTTGTTTACTTACCGTAAATTCCTTTTCTTCTAGCTCCTATTGGGAGACCCAGACAATTGGGTGTATAGCTTCTGCCTCCGGAGGCCACACAAAGTATTACACTTTAAAAAGTGTAACC